>NC_056737.1:1136082884-1136387884 GCF_019279795.1 Protopterus annectens
GGTAGCATTATTTAGGGCTGCCTTTCTGCTGGCTTTTTGTGGGGCATTTAGCTGGTCTGAAATTATTCAACCAAACAAGAAGAAAGGTCAATGGACAGTTTTACCAGTGGCACATGTACATTTGCTGGGGGAGGACACTTGGGTTTATGTGGCTAAATCCAAAACAGATCAAGAAGGCAAAGGTCAGTGGGTAAGAGTGGTTACCCCAAAGGGTTTGGTATGGGACTTGACTAAAGTGTTACTAGAGTACCGCAACTATAGGGGTAGGTCAGATGGTCCATTATTTTGTTATCAGCAAGGTGAACCTCTGACACAGTATCAGATGAGAGCAGTTTTAAAGGAAGCAATCAAGTTGAGTGGCCTGGACTCAGATAAATATACATTACATTTCTTTTGAATAGGTGCAGCCTCATTTGCACATGCAACGGGAGCCTCACAGACCGGCATTATGAAGATGGGCATGTGGAAGTCCAATGCTTATAAATGCTATGTAAGGTGTAAATGGCTTTAACTCTTGTCCTTTATATTTCAGCTCTCACATCTTTGGATCAGAAATACATCTGGATAGTGGGTCATTCTTTCATTCGTAGACTCCATCGCTTTGTCCAGGGCAGGCGGGGCTTCTCCTTCCAAGGAGGAAAATGAGCTTCTTGCAAAGCAATTTGGTTTGGGGTATCAGGAATGTGGTGGCACCATCTCAGGGCAGTATTACAGCAAGCTGCAAGAAGCGATAAGTCTCCTACTGCCATTTTATTGCACCTAGAAGGTAATGATATTTGTCAACATCCAATAAAAGAACTAATTGGTTTGATGGTACAAGAGGTATGCTGCATGCATGAATGCTGGCCACAAGCTATTATCTGCTGGTCAGACGTGGTACAGAGAAAGAAATGGAGGGGGGCTCGGTCTATTAAAGCTGTGGAGAGAATGAGAAGGAGCATTAATAACTATATGGATAAGGTGTTAAGGGACATTAACAGGTTGTACAATCCTCACCCTGGTATTCGGGTCTGGTGGCCAGACAGGTATGATGAGGATGGGGTTCATTTATCTGAAGAAGGTTTGGGGATTTTTTATAAGGAACTGCAAGCTGGTTTAGCTTTGACGGGCATTCACTTAGGATAGGTTGAGATGTGCTGGCGGAAGGGAGGAATATTCCTCCCTTCTGTGGTAGAAGACAAAAAAGGTAAGGGAGGCCAAGGTAAGTGGGGGGGGGGGGGGTCACAGGTCTCTTCAGCTGGACCTTCCACAGGCCAGACAGCCCCAAGGGATTGTTGCCAGGGGACTTACCAGCCCGGCAATGGCTCCTTGGCAATTTGTAAGGCGGCCCAGAGGAAGTGTGATGAATTGTGAAATAAAAAAGCCGTTATGATGTGGGTTTGTTGAATCAGAAGGGCCAGATATCGGTGTGCTGTCTGTTGTCCTGTAGGTTTAGGGGAATGCTATGAAAGAAATAAAATGGCCTCCCTGACATTTCTGCCTTGCGCACATCTCATAATAACTGGCTTCTATTTGAGTAAATGGCAATAAACACATGGCTGCGGCCATTTAATCCATCTGAGGTCCCTGTGTTTTTTATTGAATATGCAGCTTGTGGCAACCCTGATTTGTAAAGCATGCAACTTCGATACATTTATTGTCAACAGTGCCAGGGAATGAATGTTCTGAGCCGGTTTTTGGATATGGCTCAAAGGCTGATATGGATCATTAAATGAACTATGAATACTATTTGATATGGAGCATTAAATGAATTGAACACTATGTTAAATGTTTTCTAAAAGATCATTCTGTTGGCATCAATGGCAAGGTAAGATATTGGTTCACTAAACTTTATTAAAAGCAGGTAGAGCTGTACCAATCTCAGACAAATAAATGGAAATTGTGAGAACAATGCATGCATAATTATGTTCAGCAGGAGGAGGAATGAGTTTTAAGGGAAAGCAGGAAATGAGTAATGTAATACTGGACTGAAAAGACAATTGTTATAAAGAAAGAAAATATGCAATGTATAATGTCTGTAAATGGAAAAAAATTTAATATGATTTGCTTTCTTTTCAATTAATGTATATGAGCCTAAATCTTATGTGATATTTTAATAAAGGTGTTTATTATTGGGGCTGTTAGAATTGATGGGGGGGGGGGCAAAGGGACAGTGTCAACTTGCCTCTCACAGGGAATGCAGAGGACTAACAACCCTTAAGACATGCCTCAGAAATGTGCAGTGTGCTCGTTTCAGGATGCATAGCATTTTCAGCCTGATGTTGCTTGTGGAAGGGAGTGATGAGTCCAGTACCATGCCCACTGCACACCTTCCATGGAGAACACTGATCAGCAACGCGTGGACAGTTAGGGTTTATGTAAAAGGAAAGATCCACCACAAATGATGACATTACTCTTGGCACATGATGCCTGCTCAAAATAGAATGAATGGGCCTAAGGATTCTTGTCTGAAAGGGAACAATGAAGTCAAAAGGGCATCACGTAGGGTGACATTCAACAGATGAAAAGGTCAGCAAAAACCTTGTACTGTCACAGTGGGTTTAAAATGGTTCTGAAGTCTGCTTTTCCTGTTAATTTAAACATACTGCTGCCTTAGACAAAATACAGCTTTGTATAAAATGAAATTTCCAACAAAGGATGGAACCTTTTCAATGTAAATTTTAGGCATACACAACCTTATATGTCATAGCTGTTAACTGCTCCTGATTTTCCATCATATTTTCGTTCTGTTCTTTGTAAAACGTTTGGCTTTCTGGTAAATCACTAAAGATTACAGTCAGTCAATACTGCCAGACATTTCCTTTCAACTTTTCTTACTCCTCAGAAAAAAGCATCTTGCTGCAAAACATGTTATTCTATTAACTAGGTGAAATAAAGTTATATTTAAAAATTTTTCTTGATTTCGGCCCTCTGTCTCTCATTATTAGCTTTGTTCCCAATTCCTGAGCAAGCAATACGAAAGCTATGCTTTAAGTATTAAGTTGTGATGCACAGCAGCTGTGTAACTTTAAATGTTTAGTTTGTTAATCTCCATATATATTGTTTTTCAGACTGACTGTGCTTACTCGTAAACATTAACCATGGTTATTTTGTACACTGTACATTGCTTTGTTACATTACGATGTAACCCAGGCTAAGCTTGTAATAAGTCATTGTTTGAACAGTGTTCCACCCCAGGAAACAAATATAAATAAATAAATAAACTTAACATCTGCACCTTCAGCACTAGTTCTGTCAGTACTTATTAAACAGTTTCACCAGCTACTGTTAAGCACTACTAAGTCAAGGAAGGTTACAAGTTTTGCATTTGCTATATTGCACATTTCAAAACATTTACTATAAATCAAAATTATTTATAGTGCTCCATACTGAAACCAGTTACCAAAACAAGCTTCAGGCACAGAATGTGAAGTTTATAAAAGAAATCAAGCATTCAAAAGCACATCATCAGTAAGTCGATCTCTTACCTATAATGCCACTATCTTTGCTTTCCAATGTGGAGCTAGGGCTGGTAACAGTCCCACAGGGACTACTTTTGCTAGCTGCTGGCTGGCTGATGCAGCTACTTAGAGTAGAACAAGGGCTGTCTGTGCTTGGAGACGCAGTGCTGCTTGTTAAGGTAGAACATGGACTGATTCCCTGGTTGGCTGTTATGCACTGTAAATAACATGAAAGAGAAAGAATGTAGAAGACAGCTACCTGTATTTCAGAAATCTCAAGTTTTTGATTTATTTGCATTGTTCAGTTTAGATGAAAAAAAATATATCATCAGAAAATCAATATTAACAGAACCCCCACCCACCCACTTTTCCAACACTGGAGTTAACCACTTCAGGTGATCCGCGGTGGCGACCCCTAACCGGGAAAAAGCCGAAAGAAGAAGGAGTTAACCACTTCTTATTAAATTACTAATGTCAAAGATTGCACGGCACTCATCAAAAATAGTAGAGGAGTTTACTTAAAAGCTACTAACAAAAATATACGCCACACACAATCTCACGTGAAGTCATAATTAATAGCTAAAAATATTACATCTCTCAAGGTATATTTTCACATTTATTTACTTACTTGCAATTTGTTAACTGGGAAAGTTCACTGAGCCTTTCAGAACCCATTTTCAGTTGAGGCCCAGGGAGAAAAGCTCCACATTACAATAACGAAAGTAGACTTTCTATACATAGGTAGTATACAACAACAAATTGGTTTACAAACTGAGAATACAGTGAGCAATCCAGTGGCAAGACAAGCAGCAACAACAGTTACTTCATTTTTGAGGTAATTACAGCATAGAGGAAATTATTGGAAAACATGGCATAAAAGTGGAAAAAGAAATCATTAAGTCTTAGACATTCTAAAGAAGTCTTAAGTGCAAGTACAGTTCCAGTTGGAAGATAGATATTCATGTAGAGAAGTTTTGAAGCAGGCAGGATTCTGGGTTGTTCTAATGACTAAAGGTAGAGCATTCCAATAGCTGGCTAAAGAGGAGGAGTAAAGAAGCTGGCTGGGAGGAACGCTTGGTTTGTAAACCTACAGAAGTTGCTGATTTTCAGATCCAAGGGGCCTCACTGGGAAGTAGTAAGTGAATATTCAGCTAAGGGCATGACAATCAGAAGGTTTAAAGATCAGTTTGTGAGCTGTAGTTAGTTGCAGATAGGTGAAGTAGTTTGTTAGTTCCAGACATTTTAGGGAGTGAAGAGCAGAAAGTACAGTTGTGTACACTTACCATAAATGTAGATGTTCGAATGTATTCACTGTTGCAGTCATCACATTTGGGTTATCCCTGCCAGGATAGCCCTCAGCCAGCCCGAATACCAGAGACTTAGTATTTCTGCGTTGGTTGCTGTCACTTGAGGACTGACGTCAGGCCGTCAGTAGTATAAAGTAAAGCAGCTTATGCCATTATAGCAGTTTTTCTTGCCCTAACCTGTCTAGGAGCCCCCAAGGAGGAGTCAGGTTCTAGTGGAAGAGCCCCACCAGTGGAAAATAAATACAAATATGTCCCTTGTAAGGAAAAAGAAGAAGGGGGATGGAGGGAGGGAAACCAGGACTGCAACAGTGAATACACTCGAACATCTACATTTATGCTAAGTGTACACAACTGTACTATGTTCTTCGTGTTTCACTGTTGCAGTCATCACATTTGGGTTGATTCCCAAAGCTGAGGAAAAGGGTGGAGGCAGTCAAGGAAACTAGGGGCTGGCTAGGATGCCCTGCAAGAATGCAGAGGCAAACCCTGCCCTAGATTTGGAGAAGAGAGGCAGGTGATAATGCTTGGTGAAAGTGTGAACAGATGTCCAGGTGGCAGCCACCAGGATGTCCCTGGTGGGGACTCCTCTGAGGAAAGCTGCAGAGGTGGAGGCTGCTCTGGTTGTGTGTGTCCTGACCCCCTTTGGGGGAGGCTTTCCATGTTGTTTGTAGCAGAAGTGGATGCAGTGTGCTATCCATTTGGAGATGGTTTGTTTGGACATGGCTTTGCTTTCTGCCCCTGTAGCAAAGCTAACCAGCAACTGATCAGACTTTCTGAAGGATTTAGTCCTGTCTAGATAGAATCTGAGCTGTCTGTGCACATCTAGAGTGTGCAGAATCCTTTCCCCCCTTGTTCTGTGGATTAGGAAAAAAGGTGGGTAAATGAATGGATTGGTTGAGAGCCACACTGGACATCACCTTGGGCATGAAGGATGGGTTAGTTCTGAGGGATACACTGTCAGCATGGAATATAATGAAGGGTTCCACAGCCAATGAGCGCTTGCAGCTCAGAGACTCTTCTGGCTGAAGTGATGGCCAGAATGAAAGCCGTCTTCCAGGAGAGAAATTTTAGCTCTGCAGAAGAAGCTGGTTTGAAAGGGGGAGGAAGGGTGAGATTTTCCAGTACAAAGTCAAGGTCCCAAGTGGGGGTTGGTGCCCTTCTGGGTGGCCTCAAGTTGCTAGCCCATCTTAGGAACTGTTTTAATCAAAGGGTGTGAAAAAAGGGGCTGCTTAGTGGGAAAATGAGCAGAAATAGCAGAGGCATGAATTTTTATAGAAGAGAAGGAGAGAACACAGTGTAGTAGGTCAGCTAAGTAATCCAGGATGAGGGAGAGAGAGGGTTGTGGCGCACTGGCTCCCTTAGCGTGGATCCAGGTGCAGAACCTTTTCCATTTGTCAGCATAAGACTTTCTGGTGCTAGGGAGTCTGGCCTCATGGATGACATCTAGAACCTATTTACTGAGGCTGGTTCGGGGTTAGGGAATAAGCCAAGCGGCCAAACTGAGTGTCAGCAATTGGGGATACATGAATTCCCCTCCCTCTGGGTCAGGAGGTTTGGAATCTGGGGAAGATGCCATGGAGGCAGTGGGGACAGGCTGCGCAGCAAGGGGTACCAGTGCTGTCGGGGCCAGTCTGGAGCTATAAGAATGGTCCTTGGTTTTTCCTCCTTTATTCTGAGCAGTACCCTGGGGATGAGAGGAAGTGGAGGAAAGGCATAGACTGCTAGATTGACCCAGGGGAAGGACAGGGCATCCACTTTCCAAGCCATGTAGTGATGCTCCCTGGTGCAGAATTTGTTGAGCTGATGATTGGAGTGGGAGGCAAAGAGGTCGACCTTTGGGGTGCCCCATTTCTGAGTTATTAGTGTGAATATTCTTCTGTTGAGCAGCCACTCGTGTGGGTCCAGAAGATTTCTGCTTAACTGGTCTGCCACAGAGTTGAGAGAGCCCGGTAGGAAGTGTGCTAACAGCTGTAGTTGCATGGCAGAGGCTGTGTGCCAAAGGGTCAAGGTCAGCCTGCATAGAGGGAAGGAGTGAGTCCCTCCCTGCTTGTTGATATACCACATCACAGTGGTGTTGTCTGCTTTGATCAGGAGGGCCCCTGAAGAGAGAAAGGGTTTGAAGGCTATCAAGGCATGCTGCACAGCCATCTCTTTTTGATTGATGTGCAGAGGGATTTGCTGTGGGATCTTTTTGATTGATGTGCAGAGGGACTTGCTGCAGGCTCCATTTGCCCTGTATGCACCTGCCGTCCAGGTATGCACCCCAGGCAGAGTCTGATGAGTCTGTGGTGAGGGTCAGGGTGGCAGGGGTGGTGGTGATGAGAAAGGCAGTCCCTTGTTGTGGGAGCAAGCTGTTGCCCACCAAAGAAAATCTTTTCTGAGGCAAGGAATTATAGGTAGAAGAGTTTCCAGGTCTTGAGAGTGTTGACACCAAAGGCTTTTTAGGTACTATTGAAGTTCCTTCATATGCAGTCTGACATATGGAATGAATAGTATGCAAGATGCCATGAACCCCAGAGCTTGCAGGACCTTCCTTGCAGATAGCTGGGACATGGTGGCTAGTTGAGAGAAGTAGGCTGTCAGGATAATTTGTTTCTCTGGTGTAAGGAATGCCATCTGGGATGCAGTGTCCCAGCCCTGCTCTCAGAAAAATTATCCTTTGGGTGGGCACCTGTTTGGATTTCATTTCGTTGATTGTGTACCTTAGGGCGGTTAGTAAGGTTTTTACAAAAGCCAGGTGCTTGAGCAGCTTTTCCTGGCTCTCTGCTTGAATAAGGCAGTCGTCTAAGTATGGGTAAATCTGAATATTTCTTTGTCTGCAAAAGGTAATGGCTGGAGCCAGACATTTTGTGAAAACTCTGAGAGCAGTAGATAAGCCAAAGGGAAGCGCAGAGAACTGAAAGTGTTGGGAGCCTGCCCTGAAACAGAGATATTGCCTGCATGACTCCCTGATAGGAATGTGGAGGTAGGCCTCTTTTAGATCTAGGGTGGCTAGCCAAGCGTCCTTGGAGAGTATGGGTAGCAGCTGCTGGAGGGCGAGTATTCTGAATTTTAGGATCACCAGGAAGGTGTTCAGAATGGATAGATCGAGGTACCAGAAAAAAATCTGGAGTCCTGCACAGACACAAAAACAATTTGCACAAGATAAAATTCTCATTTAATTTTCTTTTACTCCATTGGCTAGAATCGGGTACATTCTAACCTCTGCTGCTGTAACACATTTGCATTATGGAGAGGCTTTTCACATGTAAAGCTTGTATTTCTGAAGTTACATGGTTTGTAAAATGCCAACAGACCATGGAGACATCCATTGCCCTAACCTAATTGCAAACCTGTTTGAGAGGAAATTGAAGAGATTGTTAACTTTGAATTTCAGTCTAGTGGCTTAAAGAGCTTAGTTTGTTGAGTGAGCCTCTGTTTTAAATACTCCAGCACTGCAGGACCTCATGTGCCTACAGCAAGAGTGTGTTGTAGAATTAAGAGTAGGTGTGCCCAATGCCTTAAAAATATGTTTCACCACATAGCAGGACCTCATGTGCCTACAGCAAAACTGTGCTGTAGAATTAACAGCAGGTGTGCCCAACACCTTAAAATATATTTCACCACATAGCAGGACCTTATGTGCCTACAGCAAGACTGTGCGGTCGAATTCAGAGTAGGTGTGCCCAACGCCTTAAAAATATGTTTCACCACATAGCAGGACATCATGTACATACAGCAAGACTGTGCTGTAGAATTAAGAGTAGGTGTGCCCAATGCCTTAAAAATATGTTTCACCACATAGCAAAAGTCTGGAGTAGAAACCTTGGCCTATCTGTTCTGCAGTAACATGCTTTACTGCCCTCATAGAGAGCAGGGAAAGGATTTGCTTTTGAGCCTCTGCCCACTGGTTTGGGGGTAGATCTGTGAACCCTTTTGGGGTTGGAAGGGTGTGGAAGGAAAATTTGTATCGCTGGGACACTATGTTCAGAATCCAGTGGTTGTTGGTAATGGTGGCCCAGGTGTTTGCATGAAAGGAGAGTTTTCCTACTAGGGGGTAAGTAAAGGTGGGCAGAGGGAGGGGGTTGGGGAGGTGAGTCATTAAGAGTTCTTACCATAAGGGGGTGACTTAGAACTCTCTGGTTTTGAAGTGGAGGAAGCCCACTGCTTAGATCTCTGCAATTCCTGTGGCTGCCGTCTGTGGGGTCTGGTTCCCCAGGGCCTAGACTGGAGTGGTTTACTGGGAGCAGGAAAGAACCAGTGTTTGGTGGGATAATGCCTGCTGAATCTTGGTGGCTGTACCTGCAAGAAATCCTTAACTGTTTGCATAGATTTTACTTTTTCTTCCATCTTTTGTAACACCTATTCTGCTTTAGTGCCAAATAAATAATCTTTGTGCAAAGGGGTATCCAGCAATTTAGATTTGACATTTTCTGGCAGGTACTGTTCCTTAAGTCATGCATGCCTTCTAATGACAGATCTAGTGACTGCTGCCCTGCAAGAAGCTTCTAGGGCGTCAAAGCCACAGCGCAATGTGTTTAGTTACTTGAGTTGCAGAATGCATTAACTTTTGTAATTCTTTAGATTCTGCCCAAGCCGGAAAGGAAGACATTTTTTGTTTGAGGAGTTCCAGGGTATGCTGCTGAAATCTTAGCATATGGAACTGACAATTTAGTGCCCTGATAGCAAGAGTAGCTGAGGTGTATGGGATTCTTACCAAAGGTTGCTTTAATCCCTTTAGGTCCTTGAGAAATTACCTCAGGGTCAGCAGTAGGATTTTTGAAAAGAAATTTGTGTGAATCAGGGACTCTAATACCTGTCTGGTTTTCTGGGAGCAGGGGGGAGGGTGTCAGGAGTCAAGCTAGATTCCATAAAAACATCCTCCTCAACATCCAGGACTGGGGGTAAGGCGAAGGGTCTGTGCTGTGGAAGATCTAGGAATTCCCAGAGTCTCTTGTTTGACTGAGGGTTAGTCCTGACTCTCCCATTGGAAATGCTCCCTTAAGGTATGCAGGGTTTTCCCAAAGGAAAAATCCTCTGGTGGAGAGGGTGAAGGAATGGAATCCTCTGCATCAGAATCCTCATAAGTGGAGAGGGGTTGCAAGTCTTCATATTCAGATGCATCAGATTTATCTGACTCTTGTTCAGACAGAACTACAGGGGACAGATCTCTCTTTCTTTTGGATGGGATAGCTTGGTTTCCCCGGATCAACATAAGGTCTTCCGCCATTTTAAGCATTTGAGACTGAGGCAAGGAAGCAGGCATATGAGAGGTCATCGGTTTCTTGGGTGTGGTTCGTACCCTAGGCCTTAGAAACTCTGTAGGTTTTGAAAGAACGATAGTCACGAAAGAAAATAAGAAGTTATGTACTCACCATAACGTTCCATCCGAGTAGGTGACTTCATTTGTCTGCAACCTTTGGGTCTTGGATCCGAGCCGGCAACTTATTTCACAGCATAGAGATCCGAGCTCCTAGCTCCTCCCCTTACCCATAATCCCCTGCCAACCCTGACTGACCTCAGATCAAGTTTGCCCGTATACAAAAAAGCCGAAGGCTAATACATCCCAAAGGATATAATAGAAGGACATACAGGAACAAGAAAATTTCTGAGGGCCAGGGGGAAGGAGGGGGGGATGGTTGCAGACAAATGAAGTCACCTACTCAGATCGAACGTTATGGTGAGTACATAACTTCTTAATCTGAAGTAGGTACCTCATTTGTCAGCAACCTTTGGGACAGAGTCCCCAGCTACCTGAATCTTGGGTGGCCATCATGGAAGGATGTTCCGGAGCACTGCAGAGCCAAAGGACGCTCTCCCTCTGGAGATAATGTCCAGCTCATAATGGTTGACAAAGGTATGAGATGAGGCCCAAGTGGCCGCGGAACAAATATCATCCAGTGGAACTCTAGATCTAAAGGCTGCAGAGGTAGATACAGAACGAGTAGAGTACGCACGAATTCCCTGAGGTGCAAGCCTCCCGGAAGTGTCATAGGCCAAGAGAATACACTGTGAGATCCATCGTGATAAAGTGATCTTAGAGACAGATTTACCTAGGTTAAATATGGAAAAGGAAATGAACAACTGGTCGGATTGCCTATGACCAGCAGTCCTGTGAATATAGAAGTGCAGTTGTCTGTGCACATCTAAGGAGTGAAGTTTGTATTCTCCCTTGTTCTGATACTTAGGGAAGAAAACTGGTAGGTTAATGAACTGATTGATATTGGCCTCTGAAGCCACCTTGGGAAGAAAAGAATGATTGGTCCTGAGGTACACTCTATCCTGATGAAAAGCCAAGTATGGGGGTTTCACACAAAGGGCCTGAAGCTCGGAAACTCTTCTTGCTGAAGTAATAGTGACTAGGAACACCGTTTTCCAAGAAAGGAACTTAAGATCGACCGAGGCAGCTGGTTCAAAAGGGGGAGCTGTCAAGGCCTGTAAAACTAGAGCTAAATCCCAAGGGGGTACAATTTCCCTGATAGGAGGTCTGAGCAAGAAAGTACCCTTGAGAAAGGACTTACACAATTTCGCTGTAATCAAAGGGCCCGATTCATGCCCCACATGGTAATAAGAAATAGCTGCTAGTTGAACCTTGACCGTAGAGCAGTTAGCCCCCTGATGGAAGGGGCATGAAAGGAACTCCAAGACAGACGGTAACAGGGCTGTGAAGGGGTCTAAGTTATTATTCTCCGCCCAGATGGCGAAGCGCTTCCACTTACTACGATAGACTTTCCTAGTGGAAGGTTTATGTGCTGCTACGAGAATGGCTTTAACCGGTGAAGAGATTCCGGGAGTCCTGACTAGGAGTGGAACTGGAGCAGCCACGCTGTCAGCTTGAGGTTGTCCAGATTCGGGATCGGGAGTTCTAGGGGTTGAGATATTAGATCCGGGAGGGGATCTACAATCCAAGGCGGATTTACCAGGTGAGACCACAGGTAGGGGAACCACGTTTGACGAGGCCAGAATGGGGCAATGAGGATCATCCTGCTCCCCAACTGACTGGCTTTCTGTACGAGTTTCAGCATCAGGAGCAGAGGAGGATAGGCATAAAGTAGACCGGGGGGCCAAGCATGCACCAGAGCATCTCACGGGGATTCCCCGACGGGGGGAAGTAACTGTTGCATTTCGTATTTGAGGGAGAGGTGAAGAGATCGCAACAGGGTTGCCCCCACACGGCAAAAATTCGCTTCGCTACCTGGGAGTTGAGAGACCACTCGTAAGGGGAAAGAAGGGTGCGGCTGAGTCTGTCCACCAGTATGTTGGACCGTCCCGGAATGTGCATTGCAACAAGAAAGCGGTTGGTAGAAATCGCCCATTCCCACACTCTCATGGCCTCTCGACAGAGAGGATAGGACCTGGTTCCCCCCTGTTTGTTGATGTACCAGACCAGTGGCATGTTGTCCGTCTGTATCGCAATAGTCCCTACCGGAAGAAGGTTCTGTAGTGCTCGCAACGCCAATAGCACCGCCCTCATCTCCAGGACATTGATATGCAAGGAGGTCTCTGTGTCGTTCCACGTGCCTTGGACTGTTCTTGCCTGCGCAATGCCCCCTCCACCCAAGGCGAGAGGCGTCCGTGGTCACCATGGCGAGGGGAGGTGGCGTGGAGAAGGGACGTCCCGTATGGAGATCCGGGGATTGGAGCCACCATACGAGAGCCGTCCTGCACGCCCTTGCTGATGGAAATAGGATAGTGCAGGGGGTAACGATGAAACGACCATTGGACTTGAAGGGTCCATTGCAGTACCCTCATGTTCAGACGAGCCAATGGGAGAAGAGTAATTGCTGCCGCCATGGAGCCTAGAGCCCTCAGGACCAATCCCGCCGGTGGAGCTGTAGATTGGAGGATGGCCTGTACATGCAGCCTCAGGTTCTGAAGACGTTCCGCGGTCAGAAATGCTAGGAGATTTCTTGTGTCCAATTTGGCCCCTATAAACTCTATCACCTGGGTAGGAGCAAGAGGGGATTTATTTATGTTGATGGTGATGCCCAGCTGGGGGGCCAGCCGGAGGAAGTAGTCCCTCGCTGAGCAAAGTAGATGCCTTGTCGGGGCGGTCAGGAGCCAGTCGTCCAGGTATGGAAACACCTGCATTCCCTGGAGTCTCAGGTGGGCCGCTATCACTGCTAATACTTTGGTAAACACCCTGGGGGCTGTGGTGAGACCAAAGGGAAGGACCTTGAACTGGTAGTGACTGACTCCTATCCGGAAGCGGGGAAACCTCCTGGATCTGTCCATAAGAATGTGGTAGTACGCATCCTTGAGGTCTATAGAGCACATCCAGTCATTCTCCCGAAGTAGGGGGAGAATGGATTGAAGAGTGACAATTCGGAATTTTTCTTTGGTTACCGACAGGTTCAGAAGGGAGAGGTCTAGGATTGGTCTTAAGTCCCCAGTCTTTTTTGGCACCAGAAAGAACCTGGAGTAAAACCCTAATCCGAGCTGGTCTGGGGGGACGGGTTGGATGGCTCCTTTTTCTAGCAGCTGCTGGATCTCTGCAGCTTTTGCCTCCCTCTGATCGGGTGGTACATTGGGGAGGCTTTTGGATCTGGATACATGAGATATGGGAACCCTCTGGATATGATACGAAGCACCCAGCGATCTGATGTGATGGACTCCCAAGCTGCCAGGTGCTTCGAGAAACGCCCCCCGACTGCCTCCAGAGTGGAGCAGTCGGGCAACCCCTCAGGGTTGTTGCGTGGGTCGGTCAGAGAAAGGTTCTCTGGACCCAAAATTCTTCGGGCCCCCTCTGCCTCTAGTGTGGCGTCCTCCCTGTCCTCCTCTGCCACAGAAGGACTGGTTGTCCGGAGCAGGCTGGGAATGTTGTGATTTCCGGAATCACATCTTCTTCTATCCCTTTTGGTTCTTGGAGAAGGACCTCTGGGGAGTGGAGAAGTGGACTCCGACGGCAGACAACGTCTTCCCGTCCTTTTCGCTCTGGACTAAAGTGTCGCGAACGGTCTTGCCAAATAAGGCAGAACCATCAAAAGGGGCATTCGCAAATGACGCCTTAAAGGGTTCCGCGAAGTCACAATGCCGGAGCCAGGCCTGGCGCGTCATGACTAGTCCTGCTCCGCTGGCTCTAGCGGCTCCCTCTGTAGCATGGGACAACAACCGCATAGAGGTATTAGATATCGATCTTAGAGTGGCCATGCGAGTGGAGTACAATTGCTTGTCCTCCGCCAACATGGACTCTGGGGGGGGAAGCATCATACTCTTTGATAAGGTCTCGCTGCATCCTTATAACGTGTGCCATATAGTTCAGAGACCTTACTGAGAAGGTCGCTGAACTAAAAACCCGCTTCCCCAGGCGATCCATCGAGCGGGACTCTCTGCTCGGTGGATGGACCGAGGGACTCTTCTGAGCTAATTCCCTCTTGGTGGCTGCCGCCGTCAACATGGCATCGACGGGGGGACCCTTGCTCCAGTGGGATCTGTCCACAGGGGGGGCGCAGAATTCGATCGGGGAATTTGGGAACTAGCTCCACAGTGTCCGGCTCCTTCCACGCCCTGGTGGTAATAAGGTCCACCAGGGGGTCGGGCGGAGGGGACACCCAAGAGGTAGACGGTCCTGCTTCGAATGCCTCCAGGAACACGGACTCGTTGGAGGAAGCCTTGGGGACAGACCACCCCCCCTAATCCTGAGCATTTCCATGATGTCTCCAAAGGAGACATCTTCGGGGGGTGACCTGGGGGAGCCTTCCCCTTCATCCAAGTCCATGTCTTCTGTTAAGGACTCGGGGGAGTCCACGTGTCTCCTTTTACACTTGTGCTTATGAGGCACATCCTCGGGGGGGGGGGGGGGGGCTGTCCGAGGAGGTCTCACCAGCAACGACCTGCTCCAAGGGAACGACCTGAGACATCGAAGCAGGCTGTCCCTGAGGCCGGGTGATGGAAGCTTGACTCAGCCGAGAGGGAGTGCAGGGTAGAGCCGAAGCAAGGGCCGGGGGTCCGGATGCCCTCAACAGAGCCCTCTCCACTGCATCGAAGGCCGAGGGGGAGCCGCTCTCTCTGGGATCCGAAAGTCGATTCCCACTCGGATCCGATGGAGGGATTGGAACCGGAGCAGAGACCATCGGATCCGAAGGACCCGTGTGCTCTGACCCGGACGGCGCCGAAGGCACACAGAATCCCACGAATCCGAAGCTCGGCCCACGGCTCTGACAGCTCGGATCCGACAAGGAAGGACCCGACAGACTCGAGGGCAGAGTCGGATCCGAAGTACCCAGTACTGTCGGCGCCGACCCACCCCCGGCTCCAACGCTGCCCGGCTCCGTACTCTCCGAACCCGAAAAGCGGGTCGGAGAAGGAGCTATCGAGGCAAAAAAAGGTGTTGAGCTCCCCCCTGAAAGGGGGGGGGGGGGAGGCATGAGCACTCCCATCTGCAGCTGGGCCTGGATGAACCTTCGCATCATCCGGTCCAAGTCTGCATCCGAAAGGCTGTAGGTAGATCTCGAAGAGGCCACCGAGGTGGGCCGGGAGTGCCGCCTCGATGACCTCGATGGAGATCGGGTCTCCTCCTCCTCAGGTCCCAAAGAAAAGCAGGGGGATCGGAGCCGAGGAGGAGGAGACCTGGAAGCCGTGGAAGGAAAAGCCCGCTTAGCTGGGGGGGGCCAAAGCGGAGGCCTCGGCCCGCCGCTTGTGGTGCTTCTCCCTCCTTGCCTCCCTCTCCTCTGGCGCTTTAGTGGGAGTTTGAGTCCCGGCCGTGGGGGAGGGAGGCAGGAGTGGCTGCCACCGAAGACTGGGGTGGTGCCATGGGAGTACTGGAGGCCGAAGCCGGATCCGGGGGCAAAAGTCCCGCCAGAATCAGCTTCGACCTACGGTCTTTCAGTGCCCTGGGGTTGAACCCTGCACAAATAGAACACCCAGAGGAGAGGTGTTCAACCCCAAGGCACTGAACACACCGAGTGTGGCCATCCACCGGTGAAAGCTTATGGCCACACTCGGTGCACTTTGAGAAAATAGGCTTTGGGGCCTCCGACATAGTTTTTCTTTTTTTTTTTTTGTAAACAACAAAAAAAAAGGTTTAAAACTAAACTACCTCACACAGACCAGGCCCCAACACACAACAGTCCACACACACACTACGCACCAGCGAAGGAGGGGGAGGAATTGCACTAAAAAGGGAACCTAACCACACACAAACAGTTAACTACAAATAACAAGTGAGAAATAAGTATTTTTTTAACAAAAAGCTGTCACTTAACTACCACACGCCAGGAGCTCAGGAATCTAGAAGCGTACGCAAGAGCGGCAAACTAGATCTGAGGTCAGTCAGGGTTGGCAGGGGATTATGGGTAAGGGGAGGAGCTAGGAGCTCGGATCTCTAAGCTATGAAATAAGTTGCCGGCTCGGATCCGAGTTCGGATCCAAGACCCAAAGGTTGCTGACAAATGAAGTACCTACTTCAGATCGTTGGTTTGTGTCGAGCATCGGTAGTGCGAAGGACTTCCTCGGAAGCCAATTCCTGCTCAGCGGATCCTGACCCATCCAAGGTAGAGACGACCGCAGGATCCTTAGTCGAGGAAGAGTTTTGCGACATACCGGCCTGCGAATCCACAGAAGCGAGCATCAGGGGCTGCGAAAGCGCCTCACTGAGGACCGGAGAACTGACGCCTAACTTAAAGGAAGCGTCGTCAGTAGGTTTGGACCTGTGCGGTCTGTCTTTGTCTTTATCTTTACGTTTTTTCAGAAGATCTGCTGTCGGATAACTTAACGAAACCATATCGGAATTCGAGGACTGTAAGCAAAAATATCTGGCTGCAATAAGGGCCCAACGACAGATAGTTCTGGCATTGAACAAAGCACAGAAGCAACAATGGGGGACGTTGTGGTCTGGGCCTAAACAAGTGATGCAGTAAGAATGGAAATTTCGGTGTGGTGTTTGCTTTCCACAGGCAAGACAATTATTAACTTTTTATGACATCGGTTAGTGCAAGAAAAAAGGATCCCCAATGGGGTACTTAGCTTTAGAAGACTTCAACTTCAATTCGGAAGACGAAAACTCAGGTAGCAGCCGACCGGCACTCGTGCGAACTGCTTCTGCTTCTGGCTCCATGACAATACTACTGACAACCTGAAGTCAGTCCTGAAGCGACAGCAACCGACGCAGAAATACTAAGTCTCTGGTATTCGGGCCAGCTGAGGGCTACCCTGGCAGAGATAACCCAAATGTGATGACTGCAACAGTGAAACACGAAGAACATCACTGATGGGTGAAGTTTTTGGAATTTGTTGTGAATTTAGCAATTTTATTACAATATAAAAAGTTATGCACTCACCATATTGTTCCATCTGAGTTGCTGCTTTTCACTTGTCTGCAACCTGTGGGACACTGATCTGGGACAGATCCGACTCAGCCGCATTTTACCAGCATCGGATCCAAGCTCCTCCCCTACCTATAGGTTGGGATGGTGGCCTAATGGTTAAGGTGTTTGCCTTACAAACACAAGGTGCAGGGTTTGAGTCTCCCAAGGGATAATTGGCTAGGCTTAAAATGGCTCACAAGGGCAGTTAGCTTAGTTCTAACCTATGAACCTATAATGCCCGTCTCCTTCCTCCCCTCAGATCAAGTTTGCTGCCCCCATAGCATGCCAACCTGACTCAATACCTTACCCCCTTGGCAAAATTACCCAGAAAGTAGCATAAGAAAATACCAGTTATGCCAAAGAAAAGGCCATGTCTCTTCCAGCCAGATAACCACACAGACCATGCAAGAAAGAGGGAGGGAAGGCTGAAGACATATAAAAAGCAACAACTCAGATGGAATGTTATGGTGAGTACATAACTTCTTTATCTGAAGTTGTTTTCATTTGGTCTTCAACCTGTGGGACAGAATCCCCAGCTACCAAAAACCAGGGAGGCCCTCATGGAAGGATATTTCGGAGTACGGCAGCACCGAAGGATGCCCTGCTTCTGGATAGAAGATCCAATTTGTAATGGGAAATCAAAGTATGTGAAGATGCCCAGGTAGACGCAGAGCAAATGTCATCCAAAGAAACTCTGGACCAAAAGGCAGCTGAAGTAGCCACAGACCTAGCAGAATGCGCTTTAATGTGACCTGGTGGAGATAATCCTTTGGTTGAATATGCCAGGAATATGCAATGAGAGATCTAATAAGCAATGGTGACCTTCGATATGGATTTCCCTAAAAGGGCTTACAATAGTAGACATAAAATTGATGAGACTTGTGAAAGGCCTTTATTCTGTGCAAGTAAAAACTTAACTGTCTATGAACATCCAGCAGATGCAATTTATACTCTTCCTTATTCTGAAAGTTCAGAAAGAAAACAGGGAGACTGATAGCCTGATTAATGTTTGATTCTGAGGCCACTTAAGGACGGAAGGATTAGTATGTAAGGATACCCTGTCTTTATGGAAGATCATATAAGGAGGCTTAAATTATAAGGATTTGAGCTCTGACACTCTTTTACCTGACATAATGGCAATCAGGAAGGCTGTCTTCCAAGACAAGAACTGCAGATCCACCAAAGCAGTGGGTTCAAAGGGGGAAGAAACTAAGGCTTTACAGAGCTTAGAAGAAGCCAGGGAAGCAGAATTATCCCTATGTGGAAGTTAGAAATAGACACCAGGTGAACTTTAACTGTAGAAAAGCTGGCACCCTGTTGAAAAATACTTGCCAGAAACGCTAAAATAGCAGGAACCGGGACAGTAAAAGGATCCAAGTCACACTGAGATGCCCAAATCCAAAAACGTTTCCACTTGCTAGAATAAAGCTTCCTAGTGGAACATTTATGAGTCGCTACCAATATCTTCTTAACCGGAGAAGATAGCTTGGGAGTCCTAATTATCACGGGAACTGGAGCAGCCAAGTGGTAAGCTTCAGGCTGGCCAGATCTGGGTGTGGAATCCCTGAGGGAAGTGAAATCAGATCCGAAACTATATCCAACGTCCATGGAGGATACACTGCATGAGACCACAGAGAAGGGAGCCCTACTTGGCGAGGCCAGAAGGGGGCAATGAGGATGACTGTGCTCCCCAGCCGTTGCGCTTTCTGAATGAACTTTGGAATCAGGGGAAGTGGAAGATAAGCACAGAGAAGACTGGAGGGCCAAGCATGAACCAGAGTGTCTTTGGGGGACTCCCCCTGGAGGGGGGTTGTGACACCCATGCACTGGCCCAGTAATCAAGGAGCCTCAATCCTCACCAGTGAGGGGCGTCCACATTGAGAGGATAACAAGCACACACACAGTAAAGTACAATTTCCCTTAACAGCACACAGAGATCACAATCAGTCTGGGGCTAGTTTCTCCTTTTCTCTCCAGATCCCCAATATGACTCCCCACTGGCACAGCTATAGGGTTCAGATCTCAGCCGAGTGGTCAAGCCTCCAATCAGTGCTCTGTGTCCCTGCTCAAGTAGCTGACACACACACACTTGGATATTTGAGTTATATACAACACACAGACACTCCTGGGGAAGGCTGGCACAGGTTCACTAACTATGCCCCCTTCTGCCCAGACTATAAGGTAGTATCGACTGCCACCAACTACCGTTATCAGCTACTATAAAGGCCCTTACCAAAGGGTGTCCAGTTCTACTGTGCAATGTTATTATTATCCAATTGGTAAGTGTGACTGAGACTTGAAGGCTATTTAGGAGTGTCCTATACAGTATCACTAAATACATGCAAGTACTCTAAGAACTTAAATTATCTCTACATAAAACAACCACAGTTCAAAGGTTTAAATATATTTAATAATAAAAAACACAAGACAATACTTATTAGTCAACATAATGGCATTAAAGAGTTCAGAAATCACAGGAAATACTTTAAAACAACACTGTAGGGTAGTCTCACAAATACAGAAAACAGCTAGACTAATCTTGCTATTTCTATCTATCTCTAAGAGAAATACTAAGATCTAAGATCCTACTTACAGAGCAAGGCACAGTGCTGGTGAGGTGTCAGATTCAGAACAAAATACAAAATGCAAAATCTTTCTCTCTGAGAAAGTCTTAAATTGATAATACACATTACTGCTGAGTCACTTCAGATTACATTCTGCACCTGCCAGGAAGCCACAGAAATAAAATACACTTTACATGTGAAACCTAGTAATTATCTCTATCTTAGGACAATAGAAACAATTTCCTGGCCCAGCTTGAGCTCAATCACACACAGTTTTAAATTCTTTACTAATCAGCTTTCTTCAAGCAGGATGCACTGTAGTTACATTTTTGAAGCTTAGCACACAACACAGTTTTCTTACATTTGTGAAACAAGCCTGTGGATCACATTAATATTTACAATGACAGAGAATTATTTACAAACTTCTATCTAGCTTGGCTGGGAGCCTTCACAGGGGTTCAGAGCAAAAAACTTGCTGCACTTTGCGTGGAAGGAGAGGCGAAGAGATCGCAGCAAGGTGACCCCACTTTAAAATTATCTGTTTCGCTGCTGAAGGATTCAGAGACCACTCTTAAGGATCAGGATAAACCTGCTGAGCCTGTCCACTAGAATGTTGGACCTCCCTGGAATGTGCATTACCACCAGAAAACGGCTGGTGGAAATCGCCCACTCCCACAATCTCATGGCTTTATGACAAAGGGGATAAGATCTGGTTCCCCGCTGTTTGTTGATGTACCAGACTACTGACATGTTGTCTGTCTGGATGGCAATTGTCCCTAGGGGAAGATGGGTATGAAGAGCTTGCAATGCCAATAGCACCCCCTCATCTCCAGGATGCTGATATGCAACTGGGTCTCCAGGGAAGACCACGTGCCTTGAACTGTCCTTCCCAAGCAATGCCCCTCCACCCAAGTAGGAAGGCATCCATGGTCAGCGAGGAAGGAAGAATAAACGGACGACCCCAAAGAAGGTCCGGGGATTGAATCCACCAGAGAAGAGAATCCCTGCAGGCTTGAGACAGATGCACAGGATGGGACAATGGTAGATCTAGAAATGACCACTGGACCGTTAAGAGCCCACTGGAGCACCCTCATGTGCAACCGAGCTGTGGGTAAGATGGCGATTGTGGCCATTATGGACCCCAATGGCCTTAAAACAAATTCCGCTGGAGAACAGTGAGCATGAAGAATGTACAATATCTGATGTTTGAGAGACTAAAGTCTGGCTGGCATCAAAAGACCTTGGTCTGAATGGTGTCTAACCGAGTTGCAATGAAATCCCGAACTTGAAACAGTTCTAACAGGGATTTGTTGGGATTTATGGTGATGCCCAGATTGTGAGCAGTCTACATGAGGGAATCCTTGGCTTGCCAAAGTCGATGCCTGGAGAGAGCAGAAAGGAGCCAATCATCTGGGTAGGGGAACACCTGGAAGCTCTGCAGGCGTAGGTGAGCTGCTACAACCATCATGACTTTGGGGAACAACCTGGGCGCTGTAATTTGACCAAAATGCAGTGTTCTGTACTGGTAATGATTCGCCCCCAGTCGGAAGGGGAAGGAACCTCAGAATGCGTCTGTCCATTTTGATGTGATGGTACGGATCCTGGAGGTCCACCAAGCACATACAGTGATTCTCTGCGGGAAAGGCAGGATAGATTGGTGTGAGACCATCTGGAATTTCGTCTTGGCAACTGCCAGGTTTACGGCTGACAGATCCAGGATCGGTCTTAAGTCCCCCCATCTTCTTTGGCACTAAAAAGAACCTGGAATAGATGCCTAATCCAGATTTGTCTGGGGGGACAGGTTGGATGACTCACTTTTCGAGCAGCTTGGAAATTTCCACTGCTGCATCATCCCTTTGCGCGGGAGGGACATCTGGGAGGTGTTTGAGAGGGAGTAGTATCTGTGTGAAGGGGAATGAATATCATCTAGATATAATTTGCTACACCCAATGATAGTCTGTAATGGACTCCCAGGCCATTGGGTATAACGAAAGTCGACCCTCAACTGCATCCAGAGATGAGCAGCCGGGCAGCCCTCCAGGGCTGCTGCTGCACGGGGCTGTCCGGGAAAGAATTTCAAGACCAACAGTTTCTCGGACCCCTTCTGCCATGAGAGCAGCATCTGTCAACCCCCCCCCCTACCTCTGGGGGAAGGCAAGTCCTGAACATCCTGGGAATAACCCTAAGACTTCCAGAACCACATCTTCTTCGCCTCATGCAGATTCCTGGAGAAGGTTCATTTAGGGGTAGAGAAGTGGATTTCAGTGTCAGAATCTTCCCATCCTTCTCCCTCTGGACCAGTGTGTTACATACAGTCTTTCCAAAGAGAATGGAACCATCATAGGAGCATTTGTAAATGATGCCTTAAAGGGCTCCGAAAAGGCACAAAGTCAGAGCTAGGGGCAACGCCTGCTCTAGAAGCACCCTCGGTAGCGTGAGATAGAAGCCACATAGAGGTACTGGCAGTGGAGGTGAGAGTGGCCAGTCGAGAAGAGAAAACCTTCTTTTCCTCCACCAACATGGACCCTGAGGTAGACTCAGCGACCTCTTTAACTATGTCTTGCTGAAGCCTGTTCACGTGTGCCATGTAGTTCAGCACATGTACAGAGAACGTTGCTGAAGTGCAGACCCGATTCCCAAAACGGTCCATGGTACTAGACTCTCGGTCTGTCTGGCAGATGGACCATGGAGCTCTCCTGTGCGAGCTCCTTCTTGGTGGCTGCCGCCATCACCATGGTATCAACAGGGGTTCCCTTCGACCACTGCGGTTTTTATCATATGGGGCACTGAGGATTTTAGGGCATTTGGAGCTGGGCTCCACTGTGTCGGGCTCCTTCCATATCCGAGATATAACGAGATCCACCAGGGGATCCACGGGAGGGGCCACCCAGGAAGTAGATGGTCCTGCGTCAATGCCTCCAGGAACACCGATTCATCAGCGTTGGGGTTTTGGACAGACTACCACCCATGCTGACGAAGGATCTCCATGATGTCTCCAAAGGAGACATCCTTTGGAAGATGACTGGGGGGAAGCCTCCCCTTCCTCCAAGTCAGTGTCCTCCGTGAGAGACTCTGGTGGGGATTCTAAGTGTCTTGTTTCTACACATGTGTTTTCGAGGAACCTCCTCGAGGAGATCTCTGGGGAGGACTTGAAAACATCAAGCTGTTCCCACAGGGGAAACTCCCTGGGGCAGAGAGGCGGCAGGCTGTCCCTGAGGGGCCAGGATGGCAGAATCTGGACCAGACACAGAGGGAGCTAGGATGGACTCTGAGGACAAAAGCATCAAGGGTCTCGATAGAACTGAGAGGACCCTCTCCACCATGTCAAAAGCAGGAGGAGAATGCACAGCTGGGACTGTGATTGGGTCCGTAATCCTCTGAGTCAATGGGGGAGTTGGAGCCAAACCTCCAGGCACCGAGACTCTGAGTGGACAGCTCAGCTCCAAAAAACTCGGAGCTGACATCACCACGTTGGATCTGGTGCCAAAGTTACGGCTCCAAACTGGTTGGAGCCGACCCGCTCAGGGCAATGGTCGAGGCACAGGGTATTGTCGGCGCTGACCATTCAATGCTGAGGGGCCTTGGACCCAAAGACTCCAAACCTGGGGGTCAGATCAGAGAAGGAGTAATCTGAATACAGGTAGACTGCATGCCCCAAGCCCCAGAGGGGGCAAGCAAGATTTCCTTCTGAATCTGAGTGAAGATGAATCTCCACATCATCCTGTCTACCTTGGCTTCAGACAGGTTGCCGGTGGACCTGGAGGGAGAGGCCACTGACACCGGCCTAGAGTGGTGGTGAGGGGAAGAAGACGCCAGGTAACAGACCTGAGACATTCCCAGCTCCGGGGGGAACCAGAGCTAGGAGCCGGGTGAGATTTTGCCAGAGGGTCTGCTGAGAAAGAGCAGTCAGGGGACTGCTTCCTTGGTCTACCCCAGTCCCTATGTTTGTGCTTCTCTCCATCCCCTTCTTGATGGGAGGATGAGTCCCAGAGGCCAGGGCAGAAGAAGCAGCAGAAGCAGGTGAAGAAGCTGCTTGGGCCTTCGCAGTAAGAGGAGGGAAGAGCCCTTAATGATCAGCGTATTCCTCCTGTCGATCAATGTACAGGGACTGAATCCTGCACAGATCGAACAGGAGGAATCAAGGTGCGGGACCCCTAAGCAAACAATGCAGAGATTGTGGCCATCTGTTGGGGAAAGTTTATAGCCACACTCTGTGCACTTCCTGAACCCTAGTTTGGGTGTCTCAGCCACAGGAAATGGAAAGAGAACCCAAAGCACTCGCACACACATTCTAGAGAAGAGATAGACAGAGAAAAATGGGAATTTTTTTTACTTTTACCTAAAGACCGAAGCCTGGGCATGAGAAGTAGGAAAAAGTGAAAGGGGAGATAGAAAAGTTTGAAAAATAGAGCTAAAGAACAAAATCACTTACCCCAAAACAGCTTAGAGCATGGACCACGATGCTAGCATTACACGTGGCAAACAAGATTTGAGGGGAGGAAGGAGACAGGGGCATTATGGGTAGGGGAGGAGTTTGGAGCTTGGATCTGATGCTGGTAAAATGCGGCAGAGTCGGTTTTGTCTTGGATTCATGTCCCACAGGCAGAATCCCAAATGAAAACAACTTCAGATCTGTTATAATATAATATAATTTAATTTTAATATAACATAACTGCTCATTGCTTCTTTTTGCTTATCACAAATAAACAAGGCAAGAAATTCTGGAGGCTGTTGGAATTGATGTGTGTGTGTGGGTGGGGTGGGGAGGGGTGGTGGTGGTGGTGGGGGGGGGCTAGTGACAAAGTGTTCTACTCATACATCGCCCAGTCTCTGGAAATACCAAAAAGTCTCCACTGAAAAACAGAATGTAGACCATGAAGACAGTTAAAATGAGTAAATACAACTACAGCAGAGGAAATACACATACATAACTACAGGTTAAAATAAAACAGATGAACAAATAACACAACTGGACAGGAGAGTCAAATATGTATTTTGCACTGCATAAAAAGATTACTTTGCTTGTCCTTTTGCCTTCTTCATCAAGATCACAGATCTTTTATTTTCTATCTTTGTTCTGTGGTGTACCCACAGAAGGGTCCATGTCAGGGTGTTTCCTCTTAACACGGTATCACCCAATGCACTGGAATTGTTGCTTGACACAGCAAGAAATCAGTACAACAAACCAAGTATTTTACCAGACTATTATTTTTTAGATTACAGACTTTGAATACAATCAAAGTTGTTTTATAAATGTTTCATGGCAGCAACTATCTTAAAGGAAACTTCTAAATCTTGAAAAAGTACAGAAATAAATATATATCACATACATGCAAACATAACTACATAAGAACATCTGCTAATATCTAGGAACACAAAGAGTAACTCTTTTCGCTTCTTTGGAAGCTGGTAGTTGCTTGCTCACTCACTCTTGGAAAAGGGAGGCAGCTTTGACTTGCCACACTGGTGAACCTAGTGGGAGCACTAGGTATCCGCCCTGTGAAGGTTGAGTCTACTGAGCCTGCACTCCCCATGTGTGACAGCACAATGAGCCCATGGGAACCCTCTGAGTGCAGCTATAATGGAGTTTGGATGAGCCACTGGTAGGAGATGGGAGAGCTCGGCCAGGATAGAGGACAGGTCACCCTGCCAGACCAGCAAAACTGGCACGCCTCCTACCACCCAACTCTCACCACAAGAGGATGAGTTCAAGGAAGATTCCAGAGGTGATCAAACGGGTGGTAGGCCTCTCACCTGCCTGAGAATCTCCAGCACCAGCAGACAAGGAACGCATGGAATGAACAGGTACAGGCAGAAGCTCCATTAGGCTTGGGCCTGTGGGAAAGGGGGGGGGGTGCAAACTTACTATTTTGATGAAACACAGCCATAAAGGGAGTAGACAAGGGACACAAAAAAGAAGAAAGCCATTTTAGGAGACAGGTTTACACTATGAAAGCTTAAGATTACGAACAAGCTAAAATGGCATGCTGCTGTCAAAGATAAACAGCAATCATATTCTGCCACTAAGGAATTTGACAAATGGGCAAGATGAATTCTCTTAGTTTCTGTCTTCTACAGCTTACAAATACTGAAAGAAAAGCCACAGGATAACACAGAAATCCTCTTCCTTCTCCATGGGGCTGAATCTTCAGAGTACAAGTCAAATGGAAGTACAAGGCCTAATGGGTGGGGAAAGGGATGCAGCTAGTACAGGAACTTTGAAAAAATATTTATATAACACACACAGAAAATAAAGACAGCAAAGACTCACCTAGTCTGAACCTTCCTACCTACAATTTAACTCCACACTTTAAATTACTAGACACTACTTTTGTTTTCTTCACCCTTGTAAAGCAACCTCATATCAGCCTTATTAACTAAATGACTAAGTTCTTAAGTCTCAGATTATACATCCATCATGTAAGCCACAGCTCATTTTCAAGAAGTACAACTGTGTAAGAACGTACCATAACAGCAATGAGTACGAACCTATACGTATTCCTGACATATAGGTTGTCACCGCTGACATCCAGGCAGGGTAACAAAGCTTTATCTTCCCTAGGCTATACAACTGACGCTGAACCTCAGCTTACATGCACTGGGGTATACAGACATAAGTACAAGTGTGGCTCCTCAGACTATCTTGAAGCCAGCAGCCTGAAAACTGCTGAGAGACTAGTCAGCTAGGAGTTGGTGTAGCTCAAACAGGTAAAAACTTCCTTGTTCCCATGTAAAAGAGCAGAGCAGAGGTAAAAGCAAAGGGGGAGAGGGATATGAAGGCTGAAGTGAGGTAGAGAAGAGGGGATAGAGGGTGGGATGGAATACTTCAACAGGGATCAACAGAACATCTACTGTTATGGTAAGGTTTTCACAACTGTATTATGTCTTAAATAAAATCACTGTTGTGGTATTTCTAACATATGGATGATTCCCAGAGCTGAAAGACGAAGGGTGGTTGGTTACTGACAGAAGTGACGGAACAAAAGCTGCCGTCGCTGAAGAAAGCATTAATTTTGCAGCATTTGATAAAGGTGTGTATAACGGACCAAGTGGTAGCTTCTAAGATTGACCTGAAGTATATTCCCTTGTGAAATTCCCCTGAGGAAGCCACTGCCCTAGTGGAATGCACTTTAGGGCAAAAAAAGCAAGGTCTTACCACAATGTGAGTAGCAGTAAGAGATCGCCTTAGAAATCCAAGCTGTAACACTTAGCATGGAGACAGGCTGGCCCAGCTTAGGGCTGATAAAAGAAACAAACAGCTAGCTAGTCTTTCTGAAGGATTTAGTTTTGTCTAGGTAAAATCTGAGCTGCTTGTAAAAGTCCAAAGAATGTAACATCCTTCCCCACCATGTTTTGTGGACTGGGAAAGATGAACAGCCTGAGGGACAGCTCGTTTACTATCTTAGGCATAAAGGATGGATTAGTCCTGAGAGTTACCCTTGTCCCTGTGAAAAATACAAAAAGGGGGGATGGCCATGACAGCTTGTAAGAGGAGAGTTTTCCAAGTACAGAATTTTAAAGAATCAGAAGATGAATGTTCAAAAACAGACGGTGAAAGCTTTTCTAGCACAAAATTAAGATGCCAAGGGAAGGAGATGGGTTTCCCTGGTGGCTTAAGATGCAATACTCGTCTGAGGAAAAGCTTGTAGAGGATATTTGCCAGAGATGGGCTTGCACCTGTCGCCCCTGGGATTCCGAATACTGGCTAAAGGTCTTGCCGCCCCTATAGTGCCTTTTTTAGGCAAGGTTCAAATGACAAATTCACCACCATAAGAAGAACAGGCAAGCAAAAACCGAGGGTAATGCTACTCAGCGCTAGAATTTGAAATCTCAAAATGCACTCACTCGAGGCACTCTTTAAAATGGAGAACATCAATATCTGTGCAGTGACTGAGACCTGGTTCAAGGCTCCAGACAGCACCCCTGCATTACCAGGCTATGACTCATACCACACTTTTTGGCCATCAAACCTGGACCAGAACACCCAAGGCGGAAGTGTGTCCATATTCATTAAGGATATCCACACCTCCAAGCTAGTTGCGCAGCATAATGCATCCGAGGTTATCCAAGTGCAGCTAACTCTGGGCAAAACCGCAATCCAAATTATAGCTTGTTACTGGGAAAACTACTCCTGTACCAACTCCTTCGCTCAACGCTTTCTGGAATTCAAAAATTCCAATGCCCTGGATCAACTTAACCACACCCCACCAGGGGCAACAATATCCTAGACCTAGTCATTACCAACATGAGTGACTGGTGTTCCACACCTGAAGTCAAGTCCTAGATATGCGCATCCCGCCCCCCACCCACCATTAAGGAAACCACAGTAAACAATTTCTCCAAAGCCAATTTCATGCTTCTTAAGACAGAAGTGGTGAGCTTTATGACACCCATGCAGATGGACAATACAGTTATGACTGCTGAATCCTACACAAATACACTCTATAAGCACTTACAGGAGTGCTTGGATCGTGCTATCCCAAACAGAACCAAGACACTATCCTCCAAAAAAAAAGGAAGCCAATCTGGTGGTCCCCCTGCCATAAACAAACAACAACAGAAGGAAGAAACTCTTGCAAATGAAAGTAAAATCCCATGAGTGGAGGAGCTCCCTGGTCAGCCTCAGTAAGAAGCTGAGATACCTTATAAGATACTCCAAAGCTAGCTACGAAAACAAAATCGCCACTGATTCTAAGGGCAACCACAAAGCATTCGATACTCAATGGCAACACCCAGATCTGGTCTGGGTTACAGCACAACGGCATGAAAATTACAGAACCAACTGATATTACCAACATCCTGGCAGATAGGTTCAGTGCTAACTTTACCCCCTTCTCACCCCCTAAAGGGCCCATATATATACAGGAAGAATACAGTCTTTCTGTAATCACATCTATGCAAGTAAAAGCTGCACTCTCTAAAACCAAAAACACAGCATCCATGGGACCGGACAACATCCCAACCTGCGTTTTACAGGAACCTCAGAACAAACTGGCTCCCCACCTAAGCACCATGTTCAATCATAATCTCACGTCAGGCTTTGTGCCCATTGCATGGCGCACAGCAACAGTTATCCCACTCCACAAAGGGGGAGCCACCACTGATCCTGGGAACTATTGCCCTATTAGTCTGATGAGCCTGGTCTGCAAGGCCATAGATCATGGAACTCAAAGACATTAGTAACCTCCAAACCCTGGACCCCACGCAGTTCGGGTTTGTGAAAGGCAGTCCATACCTTCTGAACCTCATCGACTTCTTTGAGGCAGTCGCCAAAGCCGTAGACGGGGGTAAGGTGGTTCACACAGCCTATCTTGACCTTGCCAAGGCTTTCGACACCATCCCCCATTCTGGAATTATAGCTAAACTCACTAAACTAGGTATAAATCCCTACGTCACAAGATGGGTTGCTAACTGGCTCACTGAAAGAACCCACACTGTAAAAGTTGCAGACTCCAAATCTGACTTCAAACCAGTGACAAGTGGAGTACCACAGGGTTCAGTCCTGGGACCTCTCCTGTTTGGTATCTACTTCTCTGAAGTACAGGCTAACACAGAAGGCCTCTGGCTAATGAAGTTCACAGATAACTGCAAACTAGGGGCCATAGTCGAGTCCGCAAATGATGTGGACATTCTACAGAAGGGCCTCACTGAGACAGATGCCTGGTGTCAGAGATATGGCCTCAAGCTCAATGCCAAAAAGTGCATAGTCATCCCCTTTGGTAAAAACTCTGTACCCATGAACTACCACATAAACGGCAGTCTACTTAATGCCAAATGTGTGATAAGAGACCTTGGGACCCAGGTGGACAATAGTCTCTCCTTTGATAATCACATTGCCACAGTAGTCAGAAAATCCTTCTACATGGCACACCTCATCACAAAAGGGTTCTCATCCAGGATAAAATAGGTCATTGTTCCCCTCTACTCGGCACTCATTAGACCCATTATAAAGTACAACGCTCCTTTTGCAATGTACCTCACAAAACATCTGCAGCAGCTGGAAAGGCCAAAGAAGTACCTTACAAAAAGGATTACTGGCCTCAAACAGATGCCCTACACTGACAGTCTCAAACAACTCCAGCTTTACTCTGTAGCATATCGCCTACTCGTCGGAGATCTCTGCCTAGCATATAAAGCTATGTTAAACCCAGAGCTGTTGGACATGCTACACCTAAAGAAATCCCAATCCCTGTGAGCTACACGCTCTAGGGACCTAAACCTCTGTCACCACAATAAACAGGACATGCTGGAGGGATAGATTCTTGTCCCAGAGACTTCCTATACTCTGGAACAAGCTACCCATCTATGTCAAGTAAAGTTCCTCATTAGCACTCAAGAAAAAGTGATGAGTGGATGGGAAATAGGAAATACACCCCAGGGATCACTTCTGTGGCTCTACTCAACAGGGGCACAGGAAATCAACTTTCTTGGGTAGCAAAAGCCAGGGAACCCTGTTGGCTAGGCTTACTTAGGCCATTGGGCCGATAGCATAGTACCAACCTATGAACCTATAAAAGGGAGGTAGGCACTGGTAGCTGACAGGTGAGCTTTTATAGAGGAGTAGGTCAAACCAGATTGAAAAATTTCATAGAGACATTGCAGTACAGCAGGAACGTGTGATAAGAGTGGGCCCCGAATATGTTTGAAGCCTCTTGCAGAACTTGAACCTCTTCAGTGAAGAAGCGTCTTTCAAGTAATTAAAATCATATCATCCATAGGATCAAGTTGAAAGATGGAAGATTTGGGTGGAGCAGCAATCCTCTTTGCCAAGTTATCAGGTCCATTTGAAAAGGAATTCTTCTCTAACTTCCCCTTTTCACATGAAATAACAGGGGAAACCGATGCTGCCTCGGCCAAAATGGTGCCAGTAAAAGGAGTTGTGGTGCTTCATTCTGTGCCTTGAGAAGAATCTTTGGAATACGAGGAAGAGGAGGGAAAGCATAGGGGAACTTCCCTGTCCACCAGGATGTGTGACAAAGGTCCCTGATGCAGAACTGGAGGAGATGATGGTTGGTTGGTGACACAAACAGATCCATCTGTGGAGTGCCCCACTGAAAGGTGATCATCTGGAAAATCTCTCTGTTCAAAGTACATTCGTGGGTGTTCTCCAGGGAGTGGCATAGGGAGTCTGATAGCACACTGATCTGAGAAGGAACGTATGTGGCTGCGAGTGTGATGTTCATTTGGGCTGCCAAGTACGTCTCCTGTACTAATTGCACAGCTGGTAAAACCCGATGTCCCCCTGTTTATGTACCACATTACTGTGGTGATGTCTGTGTATACTAAGAGTGGCAGGGGTTTCCAGAGGTGGGCAAAAATCTGAAGACCCTGCAGAAGCCCTCATTTCCTTCAGACTGTTATATTCCATCAGGAACTGAGGTTGCAATTTCTCCTGCACTGTGTGTGATCTTATCCATGCCCTCACACCTTGTTTGAGGCATCTGTGTGAATCTGTTATGCAGGAAGAGGTGGTGTGAACGGCAGTCCTGGGTTGAGATGACCTGTCTCTTCCACCACAGTAGTTCCTTTTTCAGCTGAGGAAGGAGGGATATTAAGGTGTTCAAGGCGTGACAGTGCTGAAACCACACAAATTTCAGGTACCACTGGATTTCTCTCATGTGAAGTCTTGCCAGGGGAAGCATGGAGATAGTGGCTGCCATGAATCCCAAGTCCCTAACATCTTCCTTGTTCAGCAATGGGTTGCAGAGGAGAGATTTTTGGGAAAAAAATGGACAAACTTAGAACTTTCTACTGGGAGAGGAAGCATACATATTGTGCCCAGGTTGCAGCCCAGGAAAATCAGATTGTGTGTAGGGACCATGTGGGATTTTTCTGCAGTTTACAGTAAAACCCAAGCCTGTCAGAAGTTGGATGGTGAAATGCAGATGTTGAAGAAGGATTTCTGGAGAGACAGCCTTGATTAGTAGGTCATCCAGGCAGGTGAAAATCTAGAATCTCTGAGTGCAACAGAAAGCTACTACTGAAGCCAAACAATTTGTGAACACTCTTGGGTCTGTCGAAAGACCGAAAGGCATAGCAGAAAACTGAAAATGTGAGGAGCCAGAGGAAAACCCGAGGAATCTCCTGGAAAAATGGTGAATTTGAATGTGCAAGCAGGCATCCTTCAAGATTGACCTAGAATGAACAGTTGACAGACTGAGCAATATTTATGATCGTGTCCTGGGCCTGAGCACTGAAGACACTTGGTAAGCAAGTCCTTGTAAGGAATCTGCTGCTGCACTCACACTTAACCCTCCTAGCCGACATCTAACAACTTTCATTAAAATAGTCCAAGTAAAAAAGAAGGTTCCACAAAAGACTGAAGCAAAGGTACTGATAATCAAACAGTGTGCAGTCTGATGCTTGCACGACCTGTGTTTGGGCTGGAGGTGAGATAGTCTGAGGATCCATGCTCCACTTATCATCTATATACCCCAATGTATACAAGCTGAGGTCATGCACTGGACATACGACCTAGGGAAGGTAAAGCTTTAGTACCCAGGCCACACATCTGCGGTCATAACCCATTTGTTAGGAATACTGCAACAGTGATTCCAGTCAGGACATAAGTGATTTTGCATTTTTCATTTGGACGGAGAGACTGTGACATAGGGGGAACACCACCTTAGCTCTGACCCGGATGACCTGGCATCAACTAGCAAACCAGGCAGTGGAGCAGCCAAGGACGGAGTGTTGGAAGTGAGTAGCTGACTGACTTTCACTCACCCAAACTGGAGGAGGTGGTCTGGCATGCTCAAAGGCTGGCAATTATTTAAGAGACAGAGAGAGATTGAGAGGTGCAGGGTATGCAAGATAAGTGTAGCACTGGTGTAGCAGGCTCCATACACTATGCACAGGAGCATGCACACACACAGTGGAATGTGAAACACACCCATCTATGGCTTCTTCCCAAAGGATCAGGCCAGAGGCCTTCTGCCCTTGTGGTCGCTGGACCGGGAGGGTGCAAAGGTAACTACTTGATCGTGGATGTGGAAGGTTTTCCATCGTCCGCAATGCTCTTCTCCTTCATTTTCTTAAATCTGCATTTTTTGGATGAGGAACCAGCAGAAGTCAAGGCACGTGATGAACCAGGCAGCACTGGGTCTGAGGACTCTCTTTTTGGGCTGAAAGGACTTCGGCTCTACACTTGTGTTTTTGAGCGAATCCTGATGACTAGAATCATCATACTGAGGCCCCAAACAAAACAATCAAAAAGAATGGAAACCTTTATTTGGGATTTGCTTCCCACATTTCAAGCAGTTATTGACCTTTTTAAACATTAATTAGAAAAAAATTTCCCCAACCAAGTACTTATCTGAAGTAGGTTGTAGGAAACACTAGAAAAAAATATTGACAGACTGTAAGAGTTAGATAAAATGGAGTAGTGTATTGGATTGTAGGGCTAGAAAGAACTGAAGACTGTAACAATGGACACCCCTCTTCTACTCTGATGTCCAGATGTCGGTCAGCTAAAGATGATGTAAAGACTCTGGGAATCGGGCCAGTCATGGGCTTCTGCATGGTGGGAAGACTCAAGAATCAGTACTGGAAGACTCAAGAATCAGTAATGCAACACTGATTATGAAGAACATCTACATTTAAAATCACTATTATAACTTATGATTTCATCTGCTGAAAATGGAATTTTATTTTCAAGAGCAGTGCCCCTGCTCACTGCCAAAGCAACCTTCCACTATCAGCCAGCTACAACAAACTTGATAACAAACAAAACGGTGAGACTATGCATATACAACAAGCGCAAACAATTAGAACAATGGAAATGTGAATGACAGTTTAAATTTTGTGAACAAATAATTTTAAAGCAAAGCAACAAAATATAAACAGAATGACAAAAAAATCAGCCATTTCTAAGAATGTGTAACTGCACAGGCATCATGGATGTATAATGAATAGTATTTCATAAAATTTAAGTTACTAGCAATATACAGCAAATAAAGTTGTTTATTTGTAAACATTCAACTTTTCATTCATATCTTGCTTCACAAAAGGTCACAAATGAAGTAGATGCACAGATAATCTAGTATAGCCAAATAAACAGCTATGCTTTAGGAGCTGAGAAGAAACTGGAATACCCAAAGATCACTCATGCAGGTATACAGCATACATGTTAACTCCATAATAAAAAAAAAACAAGTAATCTCTGTGGTATCCCCGAAGTCTCAAACAACCCACTAAAAGTACAGTTGTGTACACTTACCATAAATGCAGATGTTCAAGTGTATTCACTGTTGCAGTCATTACATTTGGGCAATCTGCTGGCAGGTTGCCCTCAGTCGGCCTGAATAACAAAGTCTTGGGTCCTGTGTCGGTTGCTGTCTCTTCTTCCATGACGTCAGGTCGTCAGGGGTATAAAACATGCAGCCGACGTCATTTTATTCAGTTTTTCTTGCCCCAAATGTCAGGTGCCTCCCAAATGGGGAGCATATATATATATATATATATATATATATATATATATATACATATATATATATATATACACATACATATATATATACATATATATCTATGTGTATATATCTATATATATATATATATATATATATATATATATATATATATATATATATATATATAAACAGTAAATATATATAAATGCACTTTTAGAAACATAAACTTTACCTTCATCTCAAAGCAAATACACCACAAAGGCTTTTGTGTATAGTGAAGGAAAGGAAAGGAAAGGTATAGAAAGGGGGATGGCGGGTGGGTAACCCAGACTGCAACAGTGAATACACTCAAACATCTACATTTATGGTAAGTGTACACAACTGTACTATGTTCTTCGTGTTTCACTGGTGCAGTCATTACATTTGGGTAGAATCCCAAAGCTATGGATGGGAGGATGGAGCTAAACAGCATTAGGAGCGGCTATAAGGCCCTGCAGAACTGCAGTGGCGAAGCCTGCCCTGGATTTGGAGAAGACAGGCAAATGATAATGCTTTGTGAAGGTATGAACAGAGCTCCAAGTAGCAGCTTCTAGAATGTCTTTGGTTGGAACTCCTCTGAGAAAAGCTGCTAAAGTAGAGGCAGCCCTGGTGGAATGCGATCTGATCCCCTTGGGCACAGGTTTACCATGTTGCAAGTAGCAAAAACAAATGCAGTGGCTTATCCACTTAGAAATAGTCTGCTTTGATATAGCCTTCCCCTCTGATCCTGCAGCAAATGCTACCAGTAGTTGCTCAGACTTTCTTAGAGATTTGGTCCCGTTTAAGTAGAATGTCAGTTGTCTGTGTACATCCAATGAATGCAGAATCTGCTCTCCCTTGTTCTGCGGATTTGGGTAAAAAGTTGGCAGGTGGATGGTCTGGTTTAGAGCCACGGTGGATACCACCTTAGGCATAAAAGAAGAACTGGTCCTGAGGGACACCCTGTCCGGGTAAAATATAATAAAAGGCTCCACTGCCATGAGAGCCTGTAGTTCTGAAACCCTTCTTGCTGAAGTGACTGCCAAGAGAAAAGCTGTTTTACAGGATAGAAATTTTATATCCGCAGTAGCTGCTGGTTCAAAAGGAGGCAGAGTGAGTTTTTCCAGCACAAAACTAAGGTCCCGTGCAGGAGTTGGTGACCTTCTGGGAGGCCTTAAATTTTTGGCCCCTCTAAGATACTGTTTAAGCAGAGGATGAGAAAAGAGGGGAGGCTCTGTGTTGTAATGAGCCGAGATGGCAGAGGCATGGATTTCTATTGAAGAAAAAGATAGGCCCTTGTCAAGCATCTCAGTCAAATATTGTAAAATCTGTGGCATATTGGGCTTTGCTGTGTCTGTTCTTGTGGTTGGTTCCAAGCACAGAATCTCTTCCATTTATCAGCATAAGACTTTCTAGTACTACGCCTTCTGGCTTCCAAAATGACATCCATCACAGATTTACTGAGAGGTGTTGTTTGAATAATTAGTTGATCAGCCATGCTGCAAGATTCAGAGTTTGGAGCGGAGTGTGCATAATTTGATAGTTCTGCTGAGACAGTAGATGAGGTATTTGAGGCAAGTACCATGGAGGAAGCTGAGACATATTCCTTAGAAGTGGGTACCAGTGTTGGTGAGGCCAGTCCGGAGCAACTAGGATCATTTTTGGTTTTTCCTGTCTGACTTTTAGTAAGACCTTGGAGACTAGAGGCAGAGGGGGAAAGGCATAGACTCATAGGTTTTTCCAGCTGAAGGATAGGGCATCCACCCTTCCATGCTTTTTTGTGATGAGTTCTTGTGCAGAATTTGTCCAACTGATAATTTTGGTGAAAGGCAAATAGATCTATATCTGGGCTACCCCATTTCTGTGTTAACATGCTGAAGATTTGTGGATCCAGTTTCCATTCGTGCGGGTCCATAAGATTTCTGCTTAGGTCGTCTGCCAGAATATTTTGCTTTCCTGGCAGGAATTGAGCTTGAAGATGTATTTGTTAAGTCAAGGCTGTGTTCCACAAGGCCATGGCTAGTCTGCAAAGGGGGTAGGAGTGGGTACCCCCCTGCTTGTTTATGTACCACATAACTGTGGTGTTGTCCGTCTTTATCAGAAGTTGTCCTGGAAGAAGTAAGTCCTTGAAGGCTGTCAGAGCATTCTGAACAGCTAGCATCTCTTTCTGTTTGATATGCAGATGCATTTGGTTTGGGCTCCATTTGCCCTGAATACATCTCCCTGCCAGGTGGGCCCCCCTAAGCATAGTCTGATGCATCTGTAGTTAGGGTTTGGATGGCAGGGGGTAGAGTGAATGACAGTTCCTTGTTTTGGTGACATGTCTCTGCCCACCAAAGAAACTCCTGCTGTAGGCAGGGAATGAGAGGAATCAATGTTTCCAGACTTTGACAAAGTTGACTCCATAAACTTTTTAGGTACCATTGAAGTTTCCTCATATGCAGTCTCGAATATGGAATTAGTAGAATGCAGGATGCCATGAACCCCAAAGCCTGCAGAATTTGTCATGCAGATAACTGGGTTTTTATTGCCATTTGTTTGAAGTATGTTGTCAGTTGCCTTTGTTTGTCTGGCATGAGGTAAGCCATCTGGGCAGTTGTATTTAAGCTTGCACCCAGGAATGTAATTATTTGAGAGGGTATCAGTTGTGATTTATTTTCATTTATGGTGTACCCTAGGCATGATAGAAGCCTTTTTACAAATGCCAGATGTTGAAGAAGAGTGTCCTTGGCCTCTGCTTGAATGAGACAGTCGTCCAGATAAGGATAAATGTGAATGCTTCTTTGTCTGCAGAATGCAATTACTGGTGCCAGGCATTTTGTAAAGACCCTGGGCACAGCAGATAAGCCAAAGGGCAGTGCAGAGAATTGGAAATGCAAAAAACCTGCTTTGAAGCGGAGATATCTTCTGCATGATTTCCTTAGTGGGATATGGAGGTATGCCTCCTTTAAGTCTAGAGTTACTAACCAAGCATTCCTGCCTAGCATAGGCAGTAGCTGTTGTAAAGTCAGTATTTTGAATTTTGGAATGTCCAGGAACGTGTTTAAAATCGAGAAGCCATGAATTGTCTTTTCTGGGTACCAGGAAAAATCTTGAATAAAAACCTTGTCCTTTTTCCTTTTCTGGTACCGGTTGAATAGCCCCCATATCCATGAGGGACATTACTTGTTTCTGGGCCTCTTCCCACTGGTTTTGTGGCAGATCCGGCCATCCGTTTGGCAAAGTATGGAAATGAAATCTGTACCCCTGGGATACTATGTTTAATACCCACTTGTCCTGGGTAATTTAACTGCCAATTTTGAGCATAAAGTGCTAGTTTTCCCTCCAAGGGGGCTGCCAAAAGATAAGTGCTTGGTGATGGTAGAGGAAAGTCATTTAGACTGCTTACTGTAGGGTTGTGCTTTCTTTCCTCCAGATTTGGAGGTGGAGGCACCCCATTGCTTTGACCTGTAAGAACCCTGTGATTGGAATCTGGAGCCTTTTGAGCACCTGGATTTGCCCTGAGTGGCTCTGTCGGACACAGAAAAGGACTAAGTTTTAGTAGGCCAGTGTCTACTGAATCTTGGTGGCTATACTTGCAAGAAATTTTTTACAGTTTGCATAGATTTAGCTTAGTCTTCATTTTCTTTAAAACCTCTTCTGCCTTATTACCAAACAGAGTATCATGCTGCAAAGGGGCATCCAACAATTTAGCTTTAACATGATCAGGCAGATTTTGCTCCTTCAGCCAGGCATGCCTTCTAATCACAGATCCAGTAACGGCGGCCCTACAAGAAGCTTCCAAGGAATCAAAACCACATTGCAAGGTATGCTTTTCCAACTTGTTCTGCTGAATGAAATAATTCTTGTACCTCTATTTTCCACACAATCAGAAATCAATATCATTTTCTGTTTCAGTAAGCCCATAACACTCTGTTGATATTCAAGCATATGAAACTGGCAGTTTAAAGCCCTGATTGCCAAGGTTGCAGACACATAAACCTTCTTACCCCATCTATCCAGCACCCTGGAATCTCTATCAGAAGGGGTAAGATTCTCGGCTGTAGAGGCCTTTACACCCTTAAGACCCGGAGAAATAGTTTCAGGATCAGCAGCAGGATTTTTGAAAAGAAATTTGTGGGAGTCAGGAACCCTGTAATATCTGTCTGGCTTACTAGGAGCCAGAGGCAGGGAATCAGGAGCTATGCTTGATTCCGAGAACACATCATCAACAATGTCTAATACAGGAGGTATTGCCAAGGGCCTATGCTGAGGAAGAAGAAAATCCCTAAGCCTCTTTTTTGATTCAGAGAAGTCCTGACTTTCCCATTGAAAATGTTCCATTAAAATATGCAAAGTCTCTCCAAAAGAGTAATCCTCAGGAGGAGATGCAGATGGGATGGATTCCTCTGCATCATAATCCTCATAGGGTGGAATAGAAAGTTCCTGATCAGAAGAGGAATCAGAGGAAATGGAAACCTGATCTGAAGATTCATAATCAGTGCCTTGCCTAGGCCTCTTAGCAGGGGGGGTTGGGAACCCCTGATCAAGGTAATTAAATCCTCAGCCATTTTGATCATCTGTTTTTTTAGGCATAGGGGCCTGAGCACGTGGCTCATGCGTTGGTTTTTTAGACATAGAAGTTGGTTTTGACCTTGTTTTTGATGCTGGCGTCGGTTTAATATAAAAATGTTGAGGCCTGAAAACACCCTCAGAAGCCGGTGCCTGCTCAGCGGCTCCGGACCGATCCAAGGGAGAGACATCCGCGAGTTCAATACTTGAAGAATCTCACGGCATACCGGACTCCGAATGGGTCTCGGCAGAGGCCTGTGACTCAAAAGTAGCGGGTATCAGGGGCTGCGAAAGCGCCTCACTGAGTACCGGTGAACCGGCGACTGGCTTAGGAGAAGCTTCGTCGTTGGTTTTGGACCTCAACGGTCTGTCTCTGTCTTTTTCTTTGTGTTTTTTGTGAACTCTGGTAGTCGGACTGCCAACCGACAACATTTCAGGATAATTAAATCTTGTACAAAAATATTTAGAAGCAAAAATTTACCGACGCTTAATAGTGCATTGGTTAAATCTAGCACAAAACCGACAGCAAGGCACGGTGTGATCTGGGCCTAGGCAAGGAATACAGTACAAATGAAAATCCTTATGAGGTACTTGCTTCCCACAAGTAATGCAATTAACTTTTACTGACATAGGTAAAGAGCAAGAAAAAGTTTCCCCAACGGGGTACTTAGCTTTAGTTTGAAGACTTCGGTTCTGAAACTCGAATACGAAAATTTCAGGAGTCGGCCGACCGGCACTTGCGAACTGCTTCTGCTTCGGCACCACGCAATAAGAAAGACTGAATAAAATGGCGTTGGCTGCATGTTTTATACCCCTGACGACCTGACGTCATGGAAGAAGAGAGAGCAACTGTCGCAGGACCCAAGACTTTGTTATTCAGGCCGACTGAGGGCAACCTGCCAGCATATTACCCAAATGTAATGACTGCAACAGTGAAACATGAAGAACATATAGTACAGTGGGTCCAAAAACAAAACAGCGTAAGAAACCTCTCTGTGTGGTTCATAGGTGTGTACTAGGCTAATGGCCCTGGAGCCTTTATAAGCCTAGCCCATAGGATTACCCTGGCATCATGCCACCCGACCTTACTTCCTACTGCCTCTGTCGAGTAGAGCCACTGGAGTGATCCCCAGGGTGAATTTTTTTTATTTCCCATCCATTCATCAAGATTCCTCTTGAAGAGGGCCAGTGAGGTGCTCTGCTTGACATGTAAAAGAAGTCTATTCCGTAGCATGGGCAGTCTCTGGGTTATGAACCTGTCCCTCCGGCATGTTCTGTTGATTGTGGTAATGAGGTTGAGGTCTCTGGATCATGTGGTGCGGAGGGATTGAGATTTCTTTAGATGTAGCATTTCTAACAGAGCTGGGTCAGACATGGCTTTGTAAGTCAACCAGAGATCGCCTCTAAGTAGGCGATATGAGACAGAGAATAGTTGGAGTTTTTTTGAGTCTGTCCATACAGGACAAGTAAACAAATGGAAGTCTGACGAAAATTTCTATGTGAAAGACGAATCTGCTTAATCTTGGTGTGTTTTTACTGCAATAACCAGAGTTCATACACAGGCTTGTTTGGTACGTTTTCCATTTGATTCCTGGTCTTCTGTTATTCACACTGCACCAGATATTTGGATTTTGTCATCTCATATAGGACAAGTGTTAAGGCCTAGGACCATCTTTGTGAGGCACTTTTGAAGATTTTCAATCCATACACATATGTTAATTACTGTATATTAATTAGATCAGATAATAGCAGTAGAAGTAGCAAACTTAAATTCGTGCCAAGTGAAAAAAAATAATAAAAAAAATATACAATTTGAAATATATACAATTTGAAATATTATACAGAATTACTAAGTCTTCAAAAGTAATCCAAACAGGGTAGACAGTCTTTCCAGTCGAAAATCCTTTATTAATACACAGACAAGCAATCCAAGTAAAACAAAAATAACAGAACAGTTTCCTCGCAAGCTTTCTAACTATTTATATACTTTTTATCAGGCAAAGGAGTAGTTTATTGTGCTGTAGAACACAGTGTATTGGTATGTTAAGTTCACTTCTCTTCCACCCATCAGTGTGACATTCAAGCTGGTCCTGCCCTACTTAGTAGCTGTCATAATAATATAACAATTATGTACTTCAAATAAAATTAATAATGATGTGGTACCTCTTACTTAACCAGAATAAGAAGTCTGTGATTTTATTCAAGACAATATACCACATGGCTGGAAATATATAAACCTTAGACCATTTGGCAATTAAAAAAAATATATATAAATATATACATATTCATTTTGCATGCTAAAAATCCATTGTGCAAATCATACTCTATTTCTACAACCTACTGTTAACACAGACCGCTTTTGTCTTTCTAGACTTCTTCAGGTCTGTACACAAGAACCCTAAAAACTATCTACAAACATATTATTGTATAATTAGCTAGTACTGTTACTACACATCATTTTGAACGTGGAAAAAAGAAGAAATAAGAAAAAAAAATGCATGATGATAGAAAATATAGACTTCAATTAAAAATAATTTAACATTGCATTTAAAACCATTTGGAAGAATAAAGTACAATAAAATTAGTCATGTAAACAATGTGGCAATTTTCTAAGTTCCAGTACACTTTTAAGTGAACAGTAGTAGTTGTTTAGTCCAGGCTTCCTAAAAGGGTTCATCTTTAATTGCCACATGAGTTCACGTTTCCCCAGCATATTCAGGATGCCTCCTTCAAGATCATCCATGTCTATGCGATCCAGTATCTGGAACTTAAAACCTGTGGGTCTTTTATGAAGAGCAAAGTGTTAAGCTAGTGCATTATTTTTACATCCAGAGCGGATTTCTGCCAGATGAAATGAAATCCTACGCTTAAGTTTATTTACAGTCTTGCCTACATAAAATGCATCATTGCACTGTGCCCTGTAAATTACTTTTGTAGTGTTACAGTCACTCCCTAGACTGGTCTTAACGATTTTCTTTAATTAAGGGCAATAAAACTATCACCTTGCTGTATAAATATACAAAATGTACAACTAGCTTCACATCGTTTAGTATTTCTGTCATAGTCTAGGTTTAAATTCAACAAAACGTCTAATGTTCCTAGCCTTCCTGTAAACAAAAGGATGGGGCTTCACCTAAGATGTTAATCAGAAAAGGGTTTCTTGTGATAATGGCCCAGTTTTCTTCAGTAACATTTCTGATACTGTGCTAATCCAAAGTATGTCAGGATGCAGCTATTTCTGCATTTGGTATTCTCTGTGGAATTTCTTAGCATTCTCCTACTGGGGAGGTTCAGTGAAGGCGCTTCAGTCCTTTTCAGTTATGTAATGGGTTCCGGGATGTTTTTTAACATCTGACTTTCATAGCCTCACACTAGGAAATCATTCTCTAAGTTGCTCAGGTTTCTGAAAAATTGTTCCATCTCTGTGGTAATTCTAGCTAATCTACAGCCCTGGGACTTCACCACATTATACTTATTTTTACAGGATGCAGACCTTTACTGTGGAGTAATAAGTTAACCCTAGTTGGTTTTCTGAAGAGATCAGTGACATTTCTGTTATTGTTGGTGTCCTTGGAAATCTGCATATCTAAAAAATCGGTTGAAGTATAGCTATGGGAAGAGGCAAACTTAAGGAAGGGGGTTGTTTTATTGAAGTGATAAAATCTCCAAGCTGCAAAGTGTCACCTTCCCACACAATAAAGGTATCAATATAATGTAAATAGCATGTAAATAGCATTATTATTTGATTGTGGTTTTCAATGATTTTGATGAAGTTTGATACGAAAGTGCATAATCGTTAAAGTCTTTGATTCGTGTTGCAGCATTCCTAGATTCTTTGTGCTTTTTTGGAAGTTACTTTTGTTTTTTTGTGTTGGTTCCTTGTTTTTATATATTTCCAGCCATGTACTATACTGTCTTGGATAAAATCACAGATTTAATATTCTGGTTAAATAAGAGGTACCACATCATTATTCATTTTATTTAAAGTACATAAGGGTTATATTATTATGCAGCTACTAAGTAGGGCAGGATCAGCTCAAATGTCACATTAATGGGGGAAGGGATGTGAATTTAACATCTACACCAATACACTCTGTTTTACAGCACAATTAACCACTCTCTTGCCTGATATATATATATATATATATATATATATATATGTATATGTATAGGATCATAGGTAGGTACTAGGCTATCTGCCCAAAGGCATTTACAAGCCTAGCCAGAATGTGTTGGCTTTCGACGACCCCTTAGATTAGTTCCCTGTGCCTCTGTCCAGCAGAGCCACTGAAGTGATCCCCGGGGTAAACTTTCTATTTTCCATCCACTCGTCAAGGTTTCTCTTGAAGAGTGTTAGCAAGGAGCGCTGCCTAATGTAGATTGGAATCTTGTTCCAAAGGATGGGTAGTCTCTGGGACAGGAATCTATCCCTCCAGCATGTCCTATTTATTGCTGTGGTGAGGTTTAGATCCCTAGAGCATGTGGCTCGAGGGGATATGGTTTTCTTTAGGTGGAGCATGTCTATCAATTCTGGGTGGGACATGGCCTTGTATGTCAGGCAGACAGTAGGTGGTATGCAACCAAGTACAGCTGGAGTTTCTTCACTCAAGCTGCATAGGGCATCTGTTTGAGGCCAGTGATCCTCTTGGTGAGGTACTTCTGTGGTCTTTCCAGCTGTTGCAGGTATCTTGTAAGGTACATCCCAAATGAGGCATTGTACTCTATGATGGGTCTGATGAGTGATGAGTAGAGGGGCACAATGACCTCTTTTGATCTGGATGCGAACCCATTTGTGATTAGGTGGGCCACAAAGAAGGATTTTCTAACCACTCTGGCAATGTGATTATCAAAGGAGAGATTACTAACTACATGGGTCCCCAGATCCCTTATTACGTCTTCCATATTTGGGGGACTACCACCTATGTGCCAGTGTGTGGGTACTTTGTTTTTTCCAAAGGGGATGACTATGCACTTTTTGGCATTTAGCTTGAGGCCTTGATTCTGACACCAGGTATCCGTCTCAGTGAGACCCTTCTGGAGGATGCCTGTGTCAGCCAGAGAGTCAGTTATAGCCCCTAGTTTGCAGTCTGTGAACTTGGTCAGCCATAGTCCTCCTGTGCTTGCCTGTACCTCTGAGAAGTATATGCCGAAGAGGAGGGGTCCTAGGACTGAGCCCTGGGGAACGCCACTTGTAACCGGTTTAGAGTCAGACCTAGCTTCCGCAACTCTCACCATGTGTGTTCTGTCCGTGAGTCAGTTGGCAACCCATCTTGTGACGTAGGGGTTTATGTGCAGGCTGGTGAGCCTGTCTATAATACCAGCATGGGGAATGGTGTCGAAGACCTTTGCCAGGTCTAGGGGTAGGCTGTGTGTACCACCTTTCCCTTGTCTATAGCCTTGGTAACTATCTCAAAGAAGTCCACCAGGTTGAGGAGGCATGATCTGCCCTTAACAAAGCCGAACTGGGTAGGGTCCAGTGATTGGAGGTTCCCAATGTCTCTGTTAATGAGTTCCATGATGATGTGCTCCAAAGTCTTGCAGACCAAGCTTGTCAGGCTTATAAGCCTTGCAGACCAAGCTAGTCAGGCTTATAGGGCGATCGTTCCCGGGGTCTGTTGCGGCTTCACCTTTGTGGAGCGTAATAACCATTGCTGTGCGCCACTCTATGGGTATATAGCCTGTGGAGAGGCTGAGTTTGAACAGTGTGTTTAGGTGAGGGGTTAGTTCGTCTTTGAGCTCATGTAGGACACAGCCTGGGACACGGTCCGGTCCCATTGATGCTGTGTTTTGGGCTTTGGAGAGGGCCGTTTTAAACCGAGTGTCTGTTATTTCAGGGGCTCTACATTCTTCTGGTATGGTTATGGGCCCTTTTGGGGGTAAGAGGGGGGTGAAGTTTGCACTGAACCTGTCTGCCAGGATGTTGTGCCATTCTGCACTAACTCCGAGCAGATCAGAGCATTGCTACTTAGATTCTTGACATAGCTAAATAATGCCTTGTGGTTATCTTTGGAGTCCTTGGCAATTTTTCTTTCGAAGCTCGCCTTGGATGATTTTATGAGGGATCATAGCTTCTTGCCGATAATGATCAGGGATGTATTCCCTTCTTGGGATTTTACTCTTTTCTGTACTAGTTTCCTCCTTCTATTGTATAGCTTGTTTATGGCAGGGGTCCACCAGACTGGTCTCCTTTTCTTTGAGGGGTGAGTCTTGGTTTTGCTTGGGATAGCACGATCCATGCATTCTTATAGGTGCCCGTAGAATGCATTAGTAAAGGATTTTGTTGCTTGGACAGCGTTATCCTTTAGCATGGGGGCTTTGAAACATTCCACCTCGGTCTTAAGTAACGTGAAGTTTGCTTTTGAAAAGTTTTTCATGGTGGCTTCCTTGTCTGGGGGTGGGGGCGGAATGTGGATATCCAGAGTGATTTGTTTATGGTCAGATCTAACCCGTGAGGGGTTGACCTCCGGTGTGGAACACCGGTCACCCATGCATATGTATACATATTATATATATACATACATACATACATGTTAGAAAGTTTGTGAGGAAACTATTATTCTGTTATTTTTGTTTTACTTGGATTGCTTGTGTGTATACTTAATAAAGGATTTTCGACTGGAAACGGACTGTCCACCCTGCTTGGATTACTTTTAAATACTTAGTAATTCTGTATAATATTTCAAATTATATATTTTTTTGTTTTTTTTTATTTTACATTTGTTTACCGGGAAAGTCTGACTGGACACAGGTCCATTTTCTTTGAAGGCCTGGGGAGAAAAGAACGAAGTAACAATAACAATACAGTACATAAGAGAAATACATGGGCAACATATAGGAGAACACATGAGCATAGATAATAAGAATTCACACAAGCATATGGGTAACATATCAGAAAACATATAAGCATACATAATAAGAATACAAAGCAAGCATATATAAGCAGGGCTTATCAGTTATTAATTGTAAGTAAGTGATGCCTCATCCTCATCGTTTCGGCTTTTCCCGGTTAGGGGTCGCCACAGCGGAACTCCGGTCCGCTAATGATTGGCAGTAAATTTTTATGGTGCCGAGTTGCCAGCCCGACACCCAAACTTCAGCGAAGGCACGCCCATTCACGCATGTCTTTCGGAGGCCACCCGACCGCGGGGAGGACATGCAGACTCCAAACAGAAGGCACTCCAGCCGAGAATCGAACAGGAGAACCTCTTGCTGTGAGGCAACAACGCTACGGCTGTACCACCGCGCCTCCTAATTGTAAGTAAGTGAAACAAATGTGAGAAATTAAGAGCTGCTTTTTTTTTTTTTTTTTTTTAGAAGATGGTTATTCATTCTGTATAGAACAAAACAATGACAGAACAAGTCAAACAGTGCTGTAAAGGAATTACCACTGAATATTCAGATATGCAACAGGGCTCCTTGCAACAGTGCAGTGGTCTAGATTAACCTGGGGAGTAGCATGAGCAGAGACAGTTATTTAAACAGTGGGTTTTGAGGAGTTTTTTAAATTGGAAAGTAGAGGTGGTAGAAATTAACTGGCTGGGGAGTGAATTCCATATTTTGGCAGTAGTATAGGCAAAGTGAGATTTACCACCATCATTATTATGTTTGATGACATTGATGAGGCTTTTGTTACTAGATCTTAAGGCTCTAGTGGTGGTGCAGGGGGTGAATTAGATGTTGACGTGCTGGGATTTTTTCAGGAAGGTAGCAGAGCTTGTGTGCTACTGAGAGTTGGTTGAGTAAGAGTAGATGGGGTAACTCAAGCCAATTAAGTTGCTTGAGGGCCAGACAGTGAGGGGATGAGGCATCGGTAGCAAACTTGGCAATCTTGTTGCAACAAGATTCCATTTTGTTTAGTTTGGTGTGGTGAAGGTTAGTTAAGATAGGGGAGGCATAAAAGAGGATAGATAAGAGATAAATCCTTGCAATAGTGGCTTTGGTATGTTTAGTGATGAACTGTTTGTTCCTATAAAGGAGACCAAGCTTTGTGTTAACTTTCTTGATTGTTTTGGCTATGTGTATGTTGAATTTCAGATTGTCAATTTCTACTCCTAGGAGTTGAGTGTGTGTTGTTGGGGTGATTTGTATATTACCTTTAGATTTTATGATAAAATCAAAGCTTAGAGGTGAAGAGAATGAGTTTTTTTTTTTGGGATTAAGAATAAGTTTGATGTTGGTGAACCATGCTTCAGCTAAGGTAAAGTTATTTTGAGTTATGGTTTGTAATTCATTTACGGTGGGGGCGGCACATATAATGAAGGTATCATCTGCATACTGCACTACTGAGGCAGAGGGTGAGGCTGAAGCTATTTGGTTTGTAAATAGTGAGAACAGTAAAGAACCGAGGATGGACCCTTGAGGGACACCTATGGCTACTGGTAATAGGAGGGGGACAACTGGTCGTGCCACAGAACTGCCTGCTGACGGTCTACGTAATTACTGATCCATGATATGGTGGAGGAGTTTATGCTAAGGGTGAATAGCGTTTCTTGAAGCATTCTATGGTTAACCATATCAAAGGCTTTGGACAAGTCTAAGAATATGGAGGATACGAATAGACCATTGTTTCTCTGGTGACTGACAACGCTGGTATATGAAAGTAATGCTATGGTGGTGCTATGGGAAGGTCTGAAGCCAAGGTGGGATTTGGATAGTAGGTCATTTTTAGGAGGTACTGTATTAGTTGAGAGTGAACTACTCTCTTTAATATTTTTGATAAAGGTGGTAGAATCGCTATGGGGCAGCAGTTCCTGAGCTCAAAGAAGTTACCTCATTTGTGCAGTGGTATAATATTGTGATATTTTCCATGAGTGAGGTACCTTATCTTCTGATAGTGACCTATTTATGAGAATGGACATAGGATAGGCTATAGCTTTTGCTGTCATCTGTAGGAAATCTACTGGCAGATTATCAGCTGCCAATGTGGCTGCTTTGTTTTTTGAGGAGTTGAGCGATTGTATTAGTAGGGACAGGGTGTAGGGAAAAACTGGAGAAGTTGTTTTGTGTACAATGATGAGTAGGGGTAGCTGTTGATATGGGGCTACTAGTACTACTTTGGGAGTTTTCTAGGGCCTGGACTATTTCGGTAAAGTACTTGTTAAATTGGGTGGGAATGTTCTAATGGTTGATTGGTACTGCAGGGGATGGAGTGGTGGATTTTCCTGGGTGCAGTAAGCTATTTATTGTGGCCCAGAGTTTTTGAGGCTTGTGGGCATATTTTTCCTGCATAGTGTTGTAATAATTACTTTTGTCAAGTCTGATTTGTTTTTTCGCATTGTTGCAGAGTTTTAGATAGTTTTGTCTCAAGGTAGTGGTTTTGTGTTTGTGAAATTGTGTCCAGGCTTTGTCCCTTTCTTTCACTATAGTTTTAGTATCTTTTGTAAGTCATGGGGCATAGTTAGTTTTGATTCTAATGGTTCTGGAGGGGAAGTTTAGGAAGGTTGAGTTAAAGTACTTCACAGCTTTATCTAATGATAGTTGTTTTAGGGGAGTCCAATTACAGCATTTCAGTGCACTGATTAGGTCATTAGCTCTGAAGGTCTTATTGTTATGAACTATTCTGAGGATGGGTTGGTTAAAGCTGTGGGATCGGTTCCTAATCAGGTAAATCGCTTGGTGGTCACTCAGACTATCAGGAAGACAGTCTGATTGCTGTGCAAGAGTGGGGTCAGAAAGCAGAATCCAGTCCAAGATGGACTGGCGTTTGGATGTTTTGTCAATTCTAGTGGGGTCAGATATAATTTGGGTGAACAATGGATTTTGGCTGGAGCAGTCAGTCCAGTCAATATTAAAGCCACCTAATAGTATGATTTCTTGTGGAAGGGACGTTGACATCCAGTTTAGAAGGCTTTCCAGTATAGTAGTGTTATTGCCTGGTGGGATATAGCCACCTGCAATAATTATTTGTTTGTTGGAGTTTAGTTTTAATTTGGTGAGAATTAGTTTTACATCTTTGACTTCTTGGGAATTACACTCAAATTGTTCAATGGAGAGATGATTTTGGAATAGTATTGCTACGCCTCCTCCCTTTTTCTCTGTTCTATCTCTACATATAATATTGTAGCCAGGGGCAGTAATTTCATTATTGTTGTGTTCTGGTTTAAGCCAAGTTTCTGTTAACACAACAATATCTGGTTTGTATATAGCTAACGGCATGAAGGTCCTGTGTTTTAAGTATAAGTCTTACATTTATGTTTAAGAGGAGGAGAGATGAGGTAGGTCTTGGGTACTGAGGGTTTGGCTGTTTTAAGTTTGTGTTGGTAGAGGTATTGGGTCCTAGATTAGGGTGAATGTCTCCAAAGCAAGTGAGTTTTTGGAGTAGATACAGAGTTTGGTTAGTTTGTGAAATATCTTAGCTTGTTTTAGGGAAGAATGAGGGTTAGTTTTGTGTGTTGGCGTACTATATAGATAGGAAAAAGGTTGGGAGAAGGAGAGGTCACAAGGTGATATAGGGAAGTTTTTTAGTTTTATGAGACTGGTTAAGGGTTCTGTCTGCCATGGTGGTGAGGTGGTGATATTAAGTTGTGTGTGGCAGGAGGAAAGGATGGACAGCAGGAGAAGAGTGAAGATGGTCAATGGGTAGAATAGTGCTTTTCGCAGCTGGGTGTGATGTGTGTAGGCCATGTTATAGAGTTGTAGAAGAAGTTGGGTGGGTATAGTAGTTCTGTTAGTAGCTGTACAGGTTAGGTGTTGAAGGGTATGGTGAAGTGTGTTGCTATGGGGGTTAATATGTGAGATTTAACTGGATAATTAGGAGGGAGAATTGTTGTGGGGGTGTGGCTGACAAGTATAGGTTTACGTGATTTGGGGTGGGTGGGAATGGGGGTAGGGTAAGGGAGCGAAGTGACTCCAAGAGTTAGCGAGGGCGAACGGAGCGGGGATAACCCTGCAAGAAGAGGCAGGAGGGCTGAAAAAAACCATCAGCCAGGCACAGGATTTTAGGTAAGCTGTGCAGAACTGGGCTGCAAGACAACCTTTGGAGGGGAAAGAGAGAGAGAGAGAGAGAGACAGTAAAAGCTATATATTTTTTTTTGACTTGATGACTTTAAGTTCGCTACTTCTACTACTATTATCTGATTAATATACAGTAATTAACTAGACATATGTGGAATGAAAATCTTCCACACAGAGAAGTTTCTTGCACTGTTTTGTTAACTTCAAAACAATCACTGGAGGTCAGCATTGAACAACAGACCTTATAACTGCGAGGCATAAACCTTAATTTCTAAGTCACAGCAAATTTATGCTGAATCCTATAGGTTTTCAGTAATTAGTTCACTACTTTCTTCACTTCTCAAAGCCACAGCATGGACATGATACTGCTGACTTCACAGGATCTGACAACCCATATTCACAAGACAGAATCCCTTTCTGTCTGTTACTTCTCCGTGACTGAATGTAGCATTCAGCAAGTATCTTTTGTTGATTAAGAAACAAGGGTGGAGATTAACATAAAATATGAAAATTCAAGGAAAACTTCACTGATCCAATATTTTCTGAATGGTATCAGAAGCCAAGCTAACAAGGTTCCTTGCCTTGATACAATGAAGCTGAAGCAGTGAATCTGATACAACACTGGAAGGACAGAAATGCTGAGGCAATGGCAGAGGGCTTTCTGCTCAGAACTACTACACTCTATGAACAGGCCATAAATTTGCTGTATGATCTCTGCAAGAGGGGACATCTGTATCATAAACATCTTTAACATATGCTGCAAAGATCTCAAACGAAAGTGGAAGGGGTAATTTTCATCTGGCTCTTAGCAGAGTAAAGACTATGGAGGAACAAAACAACAGGGGGTAGTTGATAAAGGGTCTGGAATGTCTCCACGAACAACTGGATAGGATAACACAACTGTGCTGCAGTATAAAAAAATAAACTACATGGAAAAACAAATAAATACGCAGTGCAGAAACTAATGTATTTGCCATTTGTTACTTACAGCCTTAGCTGGAAAAAAACTGTTGAGATTAAAAGTAAAACTGGGTAAGATATTCTTAACAGTTCCAGAAAATAATACATAAACCTTTATGCTTCATTATGCATTACTCATGGTATTCTTATTCTCTTCACTGTCTGCAATTTGTAGGTACAGCAACATCACTGCTATTCAGTTTACAACTACGTACCCCCCTACTTCATTCATTCATTCATGGATGGGGTAGTGGTAGTGTTGTTGCCTCACAGCAAGAGGTTCTCCAGTTCGATTCTCAGCTGGAGTGCCTTCTGTGCAGAGTCTGCATGTCCTCCCTGCGTTTGTGTGGGTTTTCTTCAGGTGCTCTGGTTTCCTCCCACATAAAAAGACATGTATCTACAGCGCTTCTCTATGGGCCACCGCTAAAAATTGGCTTTGTTCAAAGTCGGAATTTCCCAGTTAACAAGTGGTAAATGAATGAATGAATAAATACAATTTATTCTAGCTGTCCCAGTGCCCCCTTCCATGGCTGGGTCTACCTGCTCCTCCTTCCTCCCCTGGACTAGAGTGAGCTGGTGTGGATCTTAAGGGCATCCTGGGGAGTGGTGCTGGCAATTGTTGCGGGGCATTATGACCTTCTGTTATTTCCCTGCCCTCCACCTCTGCATTTGATGCCAACATCTGATGGCTACTCCCTACTGCGGACAATTCCTCCTCTCAGGGCGGGTCTTCAAAGAATGTGCTGTCAGCTCCTCAAGATGCCTGAGCAGTAGTTAGAGCTTTACTTCTCTGCGCCACAATGCTGCCCTTACAAGTACATATGTTATGCATCTGGCTTCCAGGTAGATGTACAGGTTAAACATATTTACTGATGAAAAGAAGGAAAAATGGAAGTCACTCACTAGCTAACAGTGTACTAAATTACTAAAATACTCAACCAAAGCAGATGGCGTAAACAAGCAACTGCAGCATTTAAGTATAATTGCCAGCCAGAGTCGTAGGTAGGGTGGGGTGAAAGCAGCAACTGTGCTGGGTGCAAAGTTTCAGTAGTAGGTGCTATCAGTAGTTTTTATTTATTTAATAATGGTTTACCAGGAAAGTCCGACTGGGACAGAGCCCATTTTCAGTGGAGGCCCGGGGAGAAATGCTCAAAACACATGTCTTTGGAATGTGTGAGGAAACCGAAGCACCCAGAGGAAACCCATGCAAATGCAGGGAGGACATGCAGACTCCACACAGAAGGCACCCCAACCGAGAATTAAACCGGAGAACCTCTTGCTGTGAGGTGGCAATGCTAACCTGTGCACCACTGCGCTGCCTAGCATTCAGTTTCTGAATGTCAATAATGCAGTCATGGTCAGGTCTGAAGATCTTTGGTACTCAGTCTGTGGTACTGTGCAGTACTGGCATACAGAAATAAATACAGACACTGCATTTCTGGTCAGGGCTGAAACGCTTAACTCTGGTGTGTGGTACTTCGCTGTACCAACTGGTTTGCTACAGTTTAAAGAAGAGATGAGGGGGCACCAGCTTGGGAACTGCACTGAGAAGAACTGTGTCTCTGCTGCCAGCTGGCCAACAGGCATGACTATGAGGTTAGTGAATTTTCCTCAAGTCACTACAGCTCTGCAATGCAGCAGTTTAGAAACATGATAAACATAAGAGGAAGCACTACTGCATAATAGATAATGTGTTGGGATGTAAAGCCAGGCACCTAGTTTAAATATTCCCCACAGCAAACTGTGCAATCCTTAGCAAGTCACTTACTCAACTAATCTGTGCTCTAAATGTTATTCCTGAAAACAGCTCTCCATCACTGCTCAAGCTTTGAGAGGAAAGGAGAGTATGTTCAGTAAGAAACTTTGTCCTTGTGAAAGACAAGGTAGGGCAGTCTCTGCATGCAACAGACAAACAAAGATATCTAATATGCTGAGGTAATGATTATCAGGACATGTGCCTCCCTATTCTGACCTTATCAGGTTGAAGGGTGGACAAAATAGAGAATTTTTAACTAAATTTAGAAGCTAAGGTGGAAATGGATTCTACAACACAATGTGAAGACGAATGCTTCTTTTCAGAAGTTGCAAAATTGGTTTAAGCTGACCAACACTCCATCTCTAGCAGTTTATGACAAGTCAAAAGATGGCTTTATACATGTACCTTAGTCGTGGAATGAAGGAAGCCTATTTCAAAAAGTTGACTAAGACAGATCACACAGAAATGGAGATTTACAGAATTAGGAGAAAAAGAACATCCCGCAATCCAGATAAGAACCTTTTCCAGTTGACCTATTAATCTCCCTGAGAAATCCAAAAGAATACAAAGACTAGACTTTTACATGAAGGTGATCTTACCATAGAACTAAAGCTCTCAGCACTCAGAATGGAACAAAGTCTGGACAACCTGAAGTATGAAGGGGCTTGCATGCAGCTCTGCTGGGGTCACTACCCTGCAAAGTGATCAAATCCTACTCCTTCTGCATGAAACTTCACTAGTAGACCAACAAAGAGGAAATGCACATAGGAACCTTTAAACCTCATCATCTACATAAAAAGTCTGCCATCTAAACTGCTACGGGAGGGAACAGACTCTGAGTAACCCGACAATTTTGTTTTCTCCCCAATATCTTTATTTAAAATTTTATAACAGAAACTTATTAACAACGTCCGTTAATAAGAATGGATAGAACATACAAACAAGAATATCAGTAACACAACTACAGTGCAATGAAAAAGTATTTGCCCCCTTCCTGATTTCTTATTTTTTTGCATGTTTGTCACACTTAAATGTTTCAGTTCAAACAAATTTAAATATTAGACAAAGATAACCCAAGTACACACAAAATGCATTTTTTAAGTGATGATTTTATTTATTAAGGAAAAAAATATCCAAACCTACATGGCCATATGTGAAAAAGTAATTGCCCCCCTTGTTAAATAATGAAGTAACTGTGGCTAATCAAATTTTTGGGAAAGCAGAGTTCAATTTCACTAGCCACACCCAGGCCTGATTACTGCCAGACCGGTTGAATCAAGAGATCACTTAAATAGAACCTGTCAGACAAAGTGAAGTAGGCCAAAAGATCCCAAAAAGGAAGACATCATGCCGCGATCTAAAGAAATTCCGGAACAGATGAGAAACAAAGTAATTGACATCTATCAGTCTGGAAAAGGTTACAAAGCCATTTCTAAAGCTTTGGGACTCCAACGAACCACAGTGAGAGCCATTATCCACAAATGGAGAAAACATGGAACAGTGGTGAACCTTCCCAGGAGTGGCCGACCTACAAAAATTACCCCAAGAGCGCAGCGACGACTCATCCAAGAGGTCACAAAAGAACCCAGAACAACATCTAAAGAACTGCAGGCCTCACTTGCCTCAGTTAAGATCAGTGTTCATGACTCAACTATAAGAAAGAGACTGGGCATAAATGGCATGCATGGCAGAGTTCCAAGGCGAAAACCACTGCTGACGAAAAAGAACATAAAGGCTCGTCTCACTTTTGCCAAAAAACATCTTGATGATCCCCAAGACTTTTGGGAAAATATTCTGTGGAGTGACAAAACAAAAGTTGAACTTTTTGGGAGGTGTGCGTCCTGTTACACCTGGCGTAAAAGTAACACAGCATTTCAGAAAAAGAACATCATGCCAAATCAAACATGGTGGTGGTAGTGTGATGGTCTGGGGCTGCTTTGCTGCTTCTGGACCTGGACGACTTGCTGTGATTGATGGAACCACGAATTCTGCTCTCTACCAAAAAATCATGAAGGAGAATGTCCGGCCATCAGCTTGTGACCTCAAGCTGAAACGCACCTGGGTTCTGCAGCAGGACAATGATCCAAAACACACCATCACGTCCACCTCTGAATGGCTTAAAAAAACAAAATTAAGGTTTTGGAGTGGCCTAGTCAAAGTCCAGACTTGAATCCAATTGAGATGCTGTGGCATGACCTTAAAAAGGTGGTTCATGCTCGAAAACCCTCCAATATGGCTGAATTAAAACAATTCTGCAAAGAAGAGTGGGCCAAAATTCCTCAACAGCGATGTGAAAGACTCATTGCCAGTTATCGCAAACACCTGATTGCAGTTGTTGCTGCTAAGGGTGGCACAACCAGTTATTGGGTTTAGGGGGAAATTATTTTTTCACATATGGCCATGTAGGTTTGGATAATTTTTTTCCCTTAAATAAAATTATCACTTAAAAACTGCATTTTATGTTTACTTGGGTTATCTTTGTCTAATATTTACATTTGTGTGATGATCTGAACCATTTAAGTGTGACAAACATGCAAAAAAATAAGAAATCAGAAGGAGGCAAATATCTTTTCATTACACTGTATATATAAAAGTGCTAAATGCCTATTTATTTTCTTCACTGGTGAACAGGTCACTCTCTACAGTATCCCAGCCCCAAAAGATGGGGTGAACACTATCTCACTAAAGCCGAAGGGGCCAGGGGGTGTAGCTCACTGTCCAGCAGGACACTTAGTAGTTCTTTTTTTGAGGAAGGTCACCAAGATGACCCCAGCCACTGCCCCCCCCCAAACCGATCACTTTTCGGCAGAGAAAATAAGACCTCCCTCCCCCACCCCGTTCAAAACTATAACAGTATACACATAGTCTCACAAGATCACCACGTATTGATTGTGTGTCCGTATCATGCAACTCTAAGAACAGTCCTCCTGCTATGCAGGTTAGTAATACCCAGGGAAATCTGAAGTGGGCTCTCTAATTATGAATCAGACCCGAGGAACTCTCCTGAGAAAGACAGGAGAATAATGGGAAACCTATCCAGGCTGTGGAGTAATGTCCTATATTTATTTCTCCCAACTCTGTACATATTTAAACACCTTTTGTTCTCTTTTCATGCTTCTTATCATAGCCCACTTTCTTTACCCAACCTTTCCTGCTATAAATTTCACCTCTCTAGGAATATCACCACATCCACCACTTCTACTTTCTTCAGGATGTCTGTCTCCAACAGGCTTTAAACTTTTATTAGTGTATACAATGTTTTTTGCTACAACTCTTTTATATTTCTACTGCACTTATCTCATTACAAAGTATAATTCATAGGTCTAAGCACTACTCCACAAACACCATATATGAACGGTACATAATCTGAGCTAATCTAAGAGATCTATCCAGGGTATGTTTACTGTATCCATGTTCTGTTACTTCACTATGCATCTACTACAAGTAATCACAGATGGTAGCATTATTCCATAAATACTAAAATATGAACTGCATATTATTTGACCTTTCAAAATGAACAAGTTGTTGTTGTGTCTTTCGCCTTTTCCCGGTTAGGGGTCGCCACAGCGGAACTCCGGTCCGCTAATGATTGGCAGTTGATTTTTACGTACCAAGTTGCCAGCTCTGACACACAACCTTCAACGAAGGTACACCCATTCACGCATGTCTCCACGCAGAAGACGCTCTAGCTGAGAGTCGAACCGGATAGAGTCTTACTGTGGGGCGACAATGCTACCCCAGTAAGTAATTGCTTAAATATCTGCTTTTTTTACTTCACTGTATATTGTCCCTACTATTTCTATTCTAATTACTGTAAAACATTTCATTGTTTGGACAGTTTCTCTCCAGGCCACCACTGAAAAAACAACCTTAACTGGCCCAATTAGCCTACAACACTTAATTTATTTTATTTACTTATTTCCAGTTTGATGACCGGGGAGGTCCACTGGGCTCAAAGAGCCTGTTTTCAGTGGAGGCTCAGGGAGAAAAGCTCCAATAATACATAGTACAAGCTCCATAATATGAAGTACAATACACAGTGGAAACAGAAACTAAGCAAATTTTAAATACAAAATAGCAAAAACTAAACAAAAGTTGAACAGCAGCTTGAAGAAGTAGTACAAGGTTAAATTAATACAGAGGTTTAAATCATCTGAGAATGATATAGAAGTAACATTAGCATGGATGAGTTCTTTATGCATGAATATTAGCATGAGTTAAATTAATACAGAGGTTTAAGTCCTCAGAGTGGTACAGGTACAGAGGTAGCATTAGCATGAAGGCAGTACATCAATAGTGTGCAAGGAAGAACAAACTTTGTGTGTTATAAAGTATTTATGTATTAAGCAGGTTAGGTAGGTGGAGTGCAATTGCATTTCCATTTTTGGGAGAGGTAAGAATGCAGCTGGGTTTTGAAGTGTTCAGAGTTCTCAGAAATTCTTAGAGATGGAGGGAGAGAATTCCATTTTTTGGCGACGGAAAAGGATAGGAGAAGCTGATCAGCGGGACGGTTTGGTTTATAAACAGAGATTAGATTTTGGTGTGTAGATCTTCGAATTCTGTTTGGGGTGTATAATGTTAAGAGTTTGTTAGTGCTGGGCATATAATGTTGGTTTGAAAATAAGCTTGTGAGTGGTGATGAGTTGGAGGTAGTCAAGGTAGTTTGGGAGTTCTAGCCACTGCAGCTGGTGGAGAGGTTTACAGTGGTGAGTGGAGTATTTGGAAGTGGTGGCGAACTTTGAGATTTCATTGTAAGAGGATTCTAGTTAAGAAGAGATGGAGGAAGACAGGTTGGTTAGTAGGTGAGCACCATACATTAGTGAAGGTAGTAAGAAGGTAGTGGCGAGGGTTTGTCTTGTTGAGTGGGAGAGGACGTGGGAGTTTCTGTACAGCATGCCAAGTTTCTGATGCGTTTTCTTTATATTTAGCTGAATATGGGTATCAAAATTTAGGTGTTCGTCAATAGTAACTCCAAGAAGTTTAGCAAAAGGAACAACTTCTACAGTGGAGTTGGCAAGGCTTGTAATCTTGAAAAAGGTTTTTGTCTAGCTGGATAGATTTTGAGAGAGAAAAATAGAAGGATCTTTGATTTGTTGGCATTCAAAGAGAGCTGATTTTGGAGCATCCAGTTCTCAGTAGTTGAAAGGCAGTTTGAGTTTTTGTTTGGAGCTCAGGGAGGTTTGATGCAGAGCAAACTAAAGTTGAGTCATCTGCATATTGTACTAGATCTTAGTGTTAGGAATGGCTGCATGGAAATCATTAATGAAGATATTGAAGAGCAAAGGGCCAAGAATGGATCCCTGGGGTATCCTGGTTAGGGTGGGAAGGAAGGCTGAGGTGCCAGTCTTCCATTTTACTGCCTGAGATCTGTCAGAGAGGTAGCTGCTGAACCAGGTAATGGTGTTTTGTGAGAGGTTAAGATTGGAAAGGGGGTGAAGAAGTTGGGTATGGGAGACTGTGTTGAAAGCCTTGGACAGGTCAAGGAGGACTGTGGATACAAGTTCTCTGGAGTCACAGGCATGGTGTACAATGTCTGGAAAAGAGAGAAGAGCTGTTATTGTGCTATGGCCAGGACGGAACCCATGTTGTGTTGGGGTGAGGAGTTGGTTATGTGTAATGAATGGCATGAGTTGGAAGTGGATGCATTTCTCAAGAATTTTTGAAATAGGGGAGAGAATCGCTATGGGTCAGAAGTTGGAGATGTTAATCATTTTTGCCTCTTTTATGGAGGGGAAGGATAAAGGCTGCACGCCACAGTTTGGGGACATATGATTCTTGTATGGATCTGTTGATGAGTATGCTAATGGGGATGGCGATGCTGTCTGCTGCAATTCTTAAAAAGAGTGAGGGGATACTGTCAAGGGCATTGGAGCAAGACTTAAGCTTAGAGAGAAGTCTTTTTATATATGAGGTGGGGATGGATTTGAGGTGGAATATGGGAGGTGAGTTTGGGGTGGAAGGTTGGGCAGAGGATTTGATTTGGGGGGAGGTGTTGTTGTTTGGGAATGTTTTAATGAGTTCTGCTATAGAGTTAGTAAAGAAGTAGCTATTTCTGGGTCAGATTTACTAGTGTCAGGGCAAGGGTTGTTTTTGGTGCCTGGGTTCAGAAGTGAGTTTGATGGATTTCCAGAAGTGTTTGGGGTTAGAGGAGTGGTTAGATTGGAGTTTGATATAACATGCTTTTTTGTCTTGTATGATACGTTTTTTTGGCTAAGTTGTGGAGTTGTTTATATTTAACAAGGGTGTCAGGGTGCCTAGAGCCAAGGAGAAGGAAGAATGCAAGACTGTGAAGAACAATCAGTGGTTAGGTAGGTAAGCTCAGAGGTAAGGAAAGTATGAAGAATGTAGCACTTGTTTACTGTATTTGTTGTATGCATCACATAACACGAGTCTCCAGCCAAATTCCTTGTAAGCATAACAGCATATTTAACAGCAAACAGTTTATGTAGTAAAAGCAGTCACAGCTTCAGTTAGTCCTTTAGACTGTTGTGAGCATAACAGCATATGTAACAGTAAACAGTTTCTGTAGTAAAAGCAATCACTACGTCAGTTAGATCCCTAGACTACATAAAGTTAGCTAAGTACTCAGTTGGAAAACAAACATGCCTGTTAAACCAGGTGCACCACAAACATTTGAGAAGAGCTTAAAAACTTGCAGGCATTTACTTGCAGGTGTGCACACTGAAAAGGGTCTGGGGAAGCCTCCTCACCACAAGCAGGCCAAAAGATAACTTTCAAAATGGCACCGCTCGAGGAGACCCACTAATATAGACTAGTTAATGTGCATGGGGGAGGAGGGAGATACAAAATGGGGGAAGGTATACCCAGAAAAAGCAGGTAGAGATCTGGCCCGCCCCCTCACCGTAGACTGCAAAGAAAAGCAATCAGCATAAGAAGTGGAAGCCTTGGAGCTGTAATGTAAGTGTAACGAGGAAGCGGTAGAAGCAGGACATTAGGAGTGTAACAAGGAAGCGGTAGAAGCAGGACATTAGGAGTGTAACAAGGAAGAGGTAGAAGCAGGACATTAGGAGTATAACAAGGAAGAGGTAGAAGCAGGACATTAGGAGAGTAACAAGGAAGAGATAGAAGCAGGACATTAGGAGTGTAACAAGGAAGAGGTAGAAGCAGGACATTAGGAGTGTAACAAGGAAGAGATAGAAGCAGGACATTAGGAGTGTAACAAGGAAGAGGTAGAAGCAGGACATTAGGAGTGTAACAAGGAAGAGGTAGAAGCAGGACATTAGGAGTGTAACAAGGAAGAGGTAGAAGCAGGACATTAGGAGTGTAACAAGGAAGAGGTAGAACCAGGACATTAGGAGTGTAACAAGGACAAGGTAGAAGCAGGACATTAGGAGTGTAACAAGAACAAGGTAGAAGCAGGACATTAGGAGTGTAAGCAGTCAGTTGCAGAAACACTACTTTATGGCCTTGGTGTGCAACTAATACAAAGGAAGGTAAATCTATCCGGGGGGCAAAATACACCAAGTAAATGGTACTTGCCTTACGTTGCAAGTATTCAGTGTGGAGACAGATCTATTTGGGACAAGATACAGCAAGTACATTGTTAAGTTATGTCACCCAGTGCCAATAGACAAAGCTATAAATGCCTGAGGGGGCTTGCAGGTGAGCACGCCGGCCAAAATAATGTTTAAAAAATAACTAGTAAAAGTAACAAATGTGCTGTAAAAGGAAATGTAAATAACCAGTCACAATGTTTAAAACATAACTGTTAAGGACCACATCTGCTAATAACAAGAACTGTAAATATCCAGTCACCTATGCAGACTTGTCTGGTAGGTATCCTTATTAAAAAGTGTTATTCTTGGCTTGAAATAACTGTAGGGAGAAACCAGACTGTAGCTGTGGTTTTATCTGCCAATGTTGCAGTTGCTGGGGGGGGGGGGTTGGACCCATGCTGTGATGATGCAGGTAGAGCAAGTGTGTTTCAGCTGTGCACACTGAAAAGGGTCTGGGGAAGCTTCCTCACCACAAGCAGGCCAAAAGATAACTTTTCTTAAAGGAAAGGAGGAAAGAAATGTAGATGTTTAATGTTCCACGTACATTTTTATACCACCTCAAAAGCTTGAAGAGGTATCCAGGAGTCTGTACCACTAAAGTCAAAATCATACTCCAGCTCCAATCCATTCATCTAAGGACTTTTAAATATCCAACATTAAATCAATTTGGATGGAATTCCACAGGTTACCAGCTCTGGACTGAAACCATCCTTTCTTAATACCTGTTCTAAAAGTAGGTTGCACAGTAATGCTGATGATTTGTGATTCTATATGAATGGTTCAAACACTCTACTCCAAGCATGGCTGGTGTAGCTTCTCTACTTTGACATTTATACATTAAAACCAAATCACATCCTACCAACTTGTATGAAACAGAGTACAATGACAGATTCTATAATATATCCCTTTAATTTACTTCAAGTGCTTAACAGCAGTTATCTACCTTGTGAGTGTCCTCTGGATATGGTCCAATTTTCTGACTGGGTCTTATTTATATATACTGTCACTACATTCAATATGTAGCCTCATTAATGCCTTAAATACAGGAATTAGGACCTTTTCTTCTCTACTACTGTACACATAGTACATTCTTCATGACAGAAAACCATTTTCTTATCAAATTCAAAGTGGTGGATTGCGTATTGAGCTTTAAAAAGTCTTAGCCATCTGCTGTTGTGAGTGGCATAAAAGATTTTTACTTCATTGGATTTCGTCAAAGTAACCTATATTGGTAAGATAAGCACATTTGTTGTTAGACTTCATCAGATCTAGTTATTTAATGCCATTGCTGTCTTATTTATACAAACATTGAAGTGAGGGAAGAGATCAGGGAAATCAATCTACCACAAAACAATGGGTAATAACCTAGCATTCTCCAGCATATGTTAGCATAGCTGGACTACGAAAAAACAGGCTACCACCATAAGATCTGGAAAAAATAAGGCTCAACAGCTGTTTTTACAGCTATAACCAAGAAGAACTGGCTAAATCTCTCCAACATCTATTACAGCTCAAGTCTAAGAAGACCTTAATAAAACCAAAAGGATTCAGCTAATAGACCCCAACAGATGTTATTACATTGAGACAGAAAGATCTGACTAAAGGCACCACCAGCTTTTATAACAGATTTATCCAGACGTAGCTCCAGTCACTTGCCCTCAAGTCCATCACAAACTCAATATAATATCCTTTCTTTAACACTTGCCATTTTTCTTATACTATTTCTTAAAAGGCTTAAATGACTTTTGAAAGAAAGGCCCTAGGTCAGAGGGACAACTTAGTAGTAGAGAAGAGGGGAGAAAGACAGTTGCCTGACTACCTGCATCAAATTTTTTCTCTTCCAGGATTTTTAGGCCCTCGGTTGATGAATTTACAAAAAGATATTTATGAAATTTGGGTATTTAAAAGCTGCGCCTTCATAATTTCAGAGAAGTTCTGTCTCACCCTAACATTTCTGCACACAACTGTTCCAACAGCAGCAGCGCTGGAAACAGCAATAACTGTACCATAAGAACATTTAATATCGTGCTCAGTGACTTGGGAAGCAAACTTAACCATATCCAGTAAAGTTAGCTTTAGTCTCAGAGCTGAGGGGGCTAGCTAAAGACTGATGTATGCTGGCAAAAAGATAACAGATATTTAGATGCGTTTTGTAATTAATTGCCTTGAAAGCCAAAGTAGATGATAGATATACTTTCTTACCAAATCTGTTAAAGGCATCGCTGTCCTTATCATTTGGTATAGGACAGGCAGAGGAAAAGGATTTAGAACTTGTCTACATCCAAGGATATTACTACAGAGTCTGCAATAGGGTTCTTGTAATTAAATTAGTATGCATCTGGCACCCTGTTGAATCTGTCAGGCTTCCGGGGAGCAGAGGATTAAGATTGTGAGAATATAGACAATGCATTGAAGGCATCATCTGTGGACCCTAACACAGGTGGGACAGCTACAGCCTTTGGAGAGTCCATGCTAAGAAGCTCATACTTCTTTTTAAGACTCTGAAACCTTCTAACTTTCCCGCTTAAATAAAATGTTTCATTTCTCCAAAAGAGATTTCCATATTAGGAGGATATGAAAAAAGAGCATCCTCAGAGTCTCACTCGAAAGGGTGTTAAGGAAGATAACAGAGTCATAATCTAAGCCCTCATTTTCACAGTAAGAGAGATCTTTCCTCTTCAGAAGAAGAAAGAGGAGCTTTCTTTCTTTTCACAGGGATAAGGGAAGCAGACAGAGGAAGAGAAGAGAAGAGAATGACAGACAGAATGAATGATGTTAAATAAACCCTACACAAAACTGAACCAATCCTCCTGCAAATCCTCTAGAACAGAGCGGGGTAGGAGGAGGACACAGGTGTTTAGTTTTCTGTGTGCACTTTTCAGGGCCATTTTCAGCCCCTTACGGTTTTTCATAAATGACCTGTCAACATCTTCCCTCGCCAGAACTTGGTGTATACTTCCCTTGCCCTTGTAGGGTATAAAATGTGTTTTTCCTTTCTTGTTAAGTGCAGCTTTGCGTACCACCTGAAGGGAAATGCAACACTCCCTGGCCTTAGTGGCCTCTGGAGAGAACATGTTAGAGGAGCCAAAAGAGGCTGACTGATGGTCTGAGGACTGGGAAGGTGTCTCAGTAACGTCATCAGTCTCAGACCGCATAAAAGAGGTTGACATCCAGGGTACTATGCTAACTGTCCTCTTTAATCCACTTCATTTTCTACTGATGCAGGTGGTCAGCTGGAGAGGAATCTACCACCATATTTCCAAGAAAAAGTCTGTCAGGCGTTTGATTTCCAGAAAAATCTTCAGAAAGTTTAACGTACTCCTTACTGTTTTAGAAGTAAATGAAAGACTGATTCAATAGGACCAAACATTACGTTGCTCACACAGACAAAAGACACAGCTAATATGAGCATCCTTACAGGGAATATATCTGCCACAAAAAACATTTGCCTTTTCTGACAAACACAAGAAATGTTTGTAATAACTTTTAATTAGAAAAGAAAAGGTTTCCTATTACAGACACACACCTTCCCAAAGTTGCAGCTGAAGCCATCCGTCGATACTAACACTGCTGAGCTGACAGAGATTTTGGATAAACATAAACATGGAAAGAAAATTCTGAGTTTTGGCCTGCCCATATACCCATCTTATACTAGTACATACTCTCATACTAAGGGTGGACATGCACTGTGCAAAGGAGCAGCCAGAAACTTTGCAGACTAGCCGGATGAACAATATCCTCCATAAGACATGTCCCATACAGTTATGGCTACTGTAACAGTGATCTAATGAAAAACATTAGTTTGTGTTTTAATAAACTGATTAAAAGAGGATTCTAAATAGTTACTTAATGCTTAGAATGTATCATCTTACTGATGAGCACTTGTTAAGCATACCTGTATGAATACAATTAACTGTGACAGGAATATTACCGTTAGGGAAAAAGCTGGGTGAAAATAAATTGGACAAAAAGAAATGTGTGTGTGAACATGTATTTTATACAACTATATAATTACATATATATATATATATATATACATACACACATACACACACAGACACGATCTATGGGACTACTTACCTTGGTGAATACAGCAAAATGCTGACAGCAAGAACGACGACCACAAAAGCTCAACAATGCAAATGAGGACAGTCAACTGTGCATGTGCAAGGAAAATCCTTGCCACATTAAAAAAAAAAAAAAAAAAAAAAACACAAAAAACGATTTTATTTATATATATATATATATATATATATATATATCTATATATATATATGGTTCCCCTTTACAATCTCAAAATACTGAAATCTCAAATTTAGAATCTAAATCATTATCTCAAAACCATAAAGACGAATCCACAAGACACCAACAGCCCAAAACCGCAAAATTTGAAATTCTGAGCACACAGCATACACCACAATACCCACAGTACAAAACAAAAAAACACACAAACACAGACCACCACATATCCACAAACCTACACCTGTGCCCCCCACACCCCCCTATTTATATATACTAACTCCAAGATCGCATAAACAGAAAAAGAAAACTCACACCCAGATATTCTACAGTTCCTCCTGCACGCGCGCACACACACACACACACACACGCACAAACACCAACACATGCTGCACTTGCACATACTTTCACCTGCCTACCCTAACCCACACGTACAACTTACAAACACACTCACATACACTCAAACTACCACCCAAAAGCCTTATTGAACACTCACTCACCTTAAATTCCACCTAAATCCACACACGACACCAGACACCATCCACCCAAAACACCACACGTAACATAGCGTAAAGCTATAACCGCGAATTCGAGATATTCGAATTTGCGATTATGCACTTTCGCTATTTTAAAAATTGACCTTTATGGTCTTGAGATACTGAAATTCGAGATTTCAGTATTTTGAGATTATAAAGGGGAACTACACATACACACACACACACACATATATATATATATATATATATATATATATATATATATATATAGAATCACTACTAAATCTCGAATTACGGAATCTCGAGACTCTGAATCCTGAAGACCAGAATCTTGAGATTCCGTAAAATTTTTGAAAACGTATGCAGGGGGGCAACCCCCCTGCACCTCCCACATCCCCTGCAACTTAAATATACCAACTCCAAGATCGCACCACAGTGAACAGCAAAATAGTGCCGTGCAGAGCGGAACGGAAATGTTGCCATTCACTCCACTGTGGTGCAATCTCGAAGTTGATATATTAAAGTGCAGGGGGTGTGGGGGGGTGCAGGAGGGCTTGCCCCCCTGCATACACCTGTCTAAATCTTTTTTTTTTTTTTACATTTATTTATTTTTTTTACTTTCGAGATTACGGAAACTCGAGATTCTGGTCTTAGGTATTCAGATTCTCAAGATTCCGTAATTCGAGATTTAGTAGTGATTCTATATATATATATATATATATATATATATATATAAAAACTCTGAGGTAGCACAATCTTTGGAGAAAATGAATATTTATTTTAATCATCTGCATGTGTGACTTAACTGTGGTCAATAAAGCAGCTGTTGACATTTTTGCTATGTTAACTAAATTCAGGAGTCCTATAAATGGATATATACATGTGCATGTGTGTATATATATATATATATATATATATATATATATATATATATATATATATATATATGTATATACACCTACATACATACACACAGATGCATGTACATGCATAGATACACACAAATATATATATATATATATATATATATATATATATATATATATATACACACACACACAACCAAATACTATATATCTATTATATAAGTGTATTAATACGTATACATACACAAGAAAGAAAATAAACTACAATGGGAATAATAGCCTTAGTAGATGGCAGTTAAAGGCCTACTACTATAAAAAAAAATAAGAAAAAGTAATTTAGTATTTTATACAGTACTGGGTAGGCAAATTACTACAGCAGGTGATGCATTAATGAGTGTGAATGTGAACAGTATGGAGCTTTAGGCCCCCGTGCTATTTAAATGGTTTTACATAGTCCTGCACGGTAAGCAAGATATGGAAGATAAACAGGCATCCAGAGTAAAATCAGTCTGCTGCTTGAAAATGTATACTAGATGTTCGTGTTACACTGCTGCAGTCATTACACTTGGGTTATCCTGCCGTCAGGTGGTTCCCCAGTCGGCCTGAGTTCTAAAGTCTTGGTCCGGCGTCGGTTGCTATCGCCTCCTCCCGGACGTCAGTGTGACAGGGGTATATAAGATGCAGCTGACGCCATTTTCTTCAGTCTTTCTTGCCGCGTGGTGCCCAAAGCAAAAGCAGTTCGCAAGTGCCGGTCGGCAGTCTCCTGAGATTTTCATTCTGAATCCAGAACCAAAGTCTTCTACAAAGCTAAGTACCCCGTTGGGGAAACTTTTTCTTGCCTTAGACCGATGTCAGTAAAAGTTAATAACTGTATTTCTTGTGGGAAGCAATACCTCATAAGGATTTCCATTCCTATTGTATCCCATGCCTAGGCCCTGACCATGACGTCACTGGTTGTCGGTTTTGTGCTAGGTTTAACAAGCGCACTATTAAACGTCGGTTTGATTTTGCCCGACATTATTTTGGTAGAAAATTCAATTATACCATTCCGTCGGAACTTCCAACGACCGGAATACACAAAAAGCGCAAAGACAAGGATAGGCATCAGAGGCCCAAAACTGACGACGAAGCCTCTTCTAGGCCAGTCGCCGGTTCTCCGGTTTTCAGCGAGGCGCCTTCGCAGCCCCTGACGACCGCTTCTGTAGAACCACAAGCCGCCTCTGACTCCCACGTGGAGAAGGCTGGGCCTTCGAACGCGCAAGTTCTTCAGCCTACAGAGACTAACCTTTCAGAGGGATCCGGAGTAGGTGAGCAACCCACAGCTACAGAGGGCGTCTTCAGACCTACTCAGTTAAGCATTAAACCCTCAGCTAAGTCTAAGCCTCCTTTAAAGTCAAAGAAACAAATACAGCATTCTCCAGGACAGGCGTCCATGCCGAAGAAACAAATGCTCAAAATGGCCGAAGACCTAATCACTCTGATCAGGGGGTCTCATCCCCCTCCTGATAAAAGGCCTAGACAGGATGCAGACGATGACTCATCCGACCAGGTGTCCATCTCTTCTGATTCATCCTCAGAGCTAGGATACTCTTTACCCCCTTATGAGGATTTTGATGCAGAGGAATCAATTCCATCAGCCTCATCGCCTGAGGACTACTCCTTTGGGGAAACCCTACATACCATGGGGGAACAATTCCACCGGGAAAGCCAGGATTACTCAGAATCCAAAGAAAAGGCTCAGAGACTTCCTTTTATTACCTCAACACAGACCCCTTGCTATTCCGCCAGTGTTAGATATTGTGGATGAAGTGTATACTGAATCCAGCTTAAATCCTGATTCCTTACCTCCAGCCACTGTTAAACCTGACAGATACTACAGAGTCCCTGACTCACATACATTTCTGTATAAAAGCCCTGTAGCTGACCCTGAAACTATTTCTCAGGGACCCAAAGGAGTTAAGGCCTCATCAGCCAAGAATCCAGTTCCCTCTGACAGAGATTCCAGAGCATTAGACAGATGGGGAAAGAAAGTATATACGTCTGCAACTTTAGCAATGAGAGCCTTAAATTGCCAGTTTCACATGCTAAAATCAGCAATTTTTACTGTCTCAGTTAAAATAAAAAATGCTTCCAGAATCAGATCCTCCTAATTTTAAAGAAATGCAGGATTTATTGCATGCAGCTGAACAAGTGGGAAAGCATACTTTGCAATGTGGTTTTGATTCTCTACAGGCCTCCTGCAGAGCAGCAGTTACAGGCTCTGTCATAAGAAGACATGCTTGGTTAAAAGAACATACTTTACCAGATCATGTTAAAGCAAAATTATTGGATGCACCTTTTCAGCAGGATGTGTTATTTGGAGTTAAGGCAGAAGAGGTATTAAAGAAAATGGAGGATAAGGCAAAATCTATGCAAACGGTGAAGGATTTCTTACAGGTTCAGCCTCCTAGATTTAGCAGAAACTGGCCAACTAAGAATTGGTCCTTTCCAATTACAGACAGACCTGAAAGGGGAAGATACAGACGTCCAAGAGGTAGAGAGGTCACACACAAGGCCGTTACAGGCCTCGACAATGGGTTACACATCAGGCCAGAAAGAAGGAGAAGACAGGCCCCAACCATATAAAAAGCAGATCCAATGACTTCCCACTACAGCTGCCAAACAAATCCTTCTTGGTAGCCCCCTTGGGAGGAAAACTGGCACTCTTCTACCACAACTGGCAAATGATCACCAAAGACAAATGGGTTCTCAACACTGTATTTCAAGGTTACAGGTTCCACTTTCACACTCCGCCAAGGTTAAAAGGAATGCCAAATCTGCCACCAAATCAATGGGCAGAGGCTCAAAAACAAATTACAGCACTCATGGATATGAGAGCTATTCAAAAGGTACTATTCACAGGAGCAAGGACAAGGATTTTACTCAAGACTCTTTCTGGTACCCAAAAAAGGACAAAGCCTGGAGGCCCATTCTGGATCTTTCATCTCTAAACACTTACCTGGATGTTCCGAAATTCAAAATGTTGACATTACAGCAGCTTCTTCCCATGCTGGGCAAGAAAGCTTGGCTCGTGACTTTGGACCTCAAAGAGGCATACCTGCATGTCCCTCTCAGACAAAACTGCAGAAGATACCTCAGATTCATAGCAGGTTCAATGCACTACCAATTTTCTGCACTGCCCTTTGGCTTATCTACTGCGCCCTGGGTCTTCACAAAGTGCCTGGCACCAGTAATTGCATTTTGCAGACAGAAAGGAATTCAAATTTACCCGTACCTGGACGACTGCCTGATTCAAGCAGAGAGCAAAGATATTCTTCTAAAGCATCTGGCGTTTGTAAAAATGTTATTAAGTTGCCTGGGGTACACAATAAATGAAAAGAAATCAAAACTAGTGCCCTCACAAGAGATTATATTCCTGGGTGCCAGCTTGAACACAAGGGCCCAGATGGCTTATCTCACACCAGACAAACAAGGACAACTGACTCAATATTTTCAATTGATGGCAAAATTCTGCAGGCCTTGGGTTACATGGCATCATGCATACTACTAATTCCATATGCCAGACTGCATATGAGGAAACTACAATGGTACCTAAAGAATGTATGGTCTCAACACTGTCAAAGTTTGGAAACAGTTATACCACTGATCCCTTGCCTTCAACAGGAGTTTCAATGGTGGGCTCGAGCTTGTCACCTCAACAAGGGACAGCCTTTTACGCAACCCACAGACAGGCAAACACTGACAACAGATGCATCGCATTATGCCTGGGGAGCACACATGACAGGCAAATGTATTCAGGGCATGTGGACCGCAGAACAAAGGCATCTTCACATCAATCAAAAAGAGATGCTAGCTGTACAAAATGCGCTTATAGCTTTCAAGGACCTGCTACATCCAGGACTACTACTACTAAAGACAGACACCACCAAAGTTATGTGGTACATAAGCAAGGGAGCACTCACTCCTACCCCCTATGCAGACAAGCTATGACCCTGTGGAACACAGCTATAAACCTTCAAGTTCATCTGCAAGCACAATTCCTGCCAGGAGAGAAAAACACACTGGCAGACGACTTAAGCAGAAACATCATGGATCCCCACGAATGGGAGTTGAATCCACAAATATTCAGAATGATAAGACAGAAATGGTGGAGCCCAGATATAGATCTGTTTGCATCCCCAATAAGTTGCCAAGGAGTTACCATCCACAAGCATGGAAAGTGGATACCCTCTCATTCAGCTGGGACAACCTACAAGTATACGCTTTCCCACCACTACCTCTCCTGCCAAAGGTACTTATAAAAGCCAGGCAGGAAGAGCCAAAGATGATCCTGATTGCACCAGACTGGCCACGCCAGCACTGGTACCCAATCTTAAGGAGCTTAGCACAAGAACGACCCTGGATTTTGCCTCAAATCCCACATCTGCTGACTCAGCACAACAAACAAATACTACACAGCCAGCTAAAGACCTTAAAAATAGCTGCATGGAAGATTCCTTAGTCAAACAAGCAATGCCTCTCTCCAAAGCTGTTATGGATGTCATTCTGGAGGCCAGAAGGCCTACTACCAGGAAAGCCTATTCAGATAAATGGAAGAGATTCTGTGCCTGGAACCAAGCTCACGGCCTTGACCCTCTAGTCCCAAACATTCCTCAGATACTACAAAACTTAACTGAGATGCTGGACAAAGGCCTCTCCTTTTCATCCATCAAGATCCATGCCTCTGCCATCTCTGCTCATAACAACACGGATCCACCAATTTTCTCTAATCCTCTGTTAAAACAGTACCTCAGAGGGGCTAAAAACATAAGACCGCCCCGTAGAGCACCTACTCCAACTTAGGACCTCAACTTTGTTTTGGAGAAGCTAACTTTACCTCCTTTTGAGCCAGCCAACACAGCAGAATTAAAATATATCTCTTGGAAAACTGCTCTGCTTCTGGCAATAACATCAGCACGAAGAGTTTCAGAGTTACAGGCACTAATGGCAGTGGAACCTTTCCTCATTTTCCACCAGGACAGGGTGTCTTTAAGAACTAACCCTACTTTTATGCCAAAGGTGGTATCTAGTGTGGCTCTAAACCAAACTATTCACCTGCCAACTTTTTATCCTAAACCACAGAATAAAGGGGAGAGACTACTGCACTCTTTGGACATTCACAGGCAGTTACGCTTCTCCTTGGGCAAAACCAAAGCTTTCAGAAAATCTGAGCAATTATTGGTAGCATATGCTGCAGGAGCACAGGGAAAAGCCATTTCAAAACAGACTATTTCAAAATGGATAGGACATTGTATACGTTTCTGCTACACATACCATGGAAAACCTGTACCTAGCAGCATTAGATCTCACTCCACCAGGGCAAAAGCCACTTCAACTGCCTACCTCAGGGGAGTACCTACCAAGAATATTTTGGAAGGAGCAACTTGGAGTTCTGTACATACCTTCACCAAGCATTACCATCTGCCTCTATACTCGAAATCCAGAGCTGGCTTTGCCACTGTAGTGCTGCAGGGCCTTATAGCCACCCCTAATGCCTTATAGAACTAGCCACCCTTCCTCAGCTTTGGGATTCTACCCAAGTGTAATGACTGCAGCAGTGTAACATGATGAACATAGTACAGTATTGTACCTTCCATAAATGTAGATGTTCGAGTGTATACACTGCTGCAGTCCAGGTTACCCTCCCCTCCTTCCCCTCTTACTTGGCTGGTACGTACCTATGTCTACTACCCTTACTACCTATGGGGAGTATTTGCTGGTAACTGTAAGTTGTTTTTTGCTTTTATTATGTATGTTTTATTAGCAATTGGAATTGCCTACCTATTTAGAGGCACCTGACATCTGGGGCAAGAAAAACTGAAGAAAAAGGCGTCGGCTGCATCTTATATACCCCTGTTGCACTGTCGTCAGGGAGGAGGCGACAGCAACCGACACTGGACCAAGACTTTGGAACTCAGGCCAACTGGGGAACCATCTGACGGCAGGATAACCCAAGTTGTAATGACTGCAGCAGTGTGAACACTCGAACATCTACATTTATGGTAGGTACAAAATAAGAAGTTATGTACCTACCATAACGTTCCATGTTAGTTGTCTTCTCTCGCCTTCTTTCTTGCTTGACGGGTTCGGAGCCGATCCCTCGGCTCCGACTCGGCACTTGCTTTAGCTCGAGAACTCCTTTTACCAGCTCGAGGCAGCCCCATATCCCATGATGCAAGGCAGGAAGTACCCAGATCTCGTTTGTTGACAAAAGGGCAATAACACCAAGCATAAAAATACTTCCCAAAGGAAGAAGAAACTTACAGATGGAAAAAGGACCAGGTCTGAATGGTCTTTAGCATTATAGTTTCTTATACAAGGTCTGTCCAGGCCAGGGGGAAGGAGGGAGGGTCGCAAGAAAGAAGGCGAGAGAAGACAACTAACATGGAACGTTATGGTAGGTACATAACTTCTTAATGTTAAGTTGTCAATCTCGCCTTCATTCTTGCTTGATGGGACCACGTCCCTAGCACCTCTATCTTGGGTGGCTCAATGGAACAAACTCTTGAGGACTGTAGAGCCAAAACTGGCTCTGTCCCTGGAGGCCAAGTCCAATTTGTAATGGGAAACAAAAGTGTGAGGAGTGGCCCAAGTGGCCGCTGCACAAATAGTGTCCAAAGGCAGTCTAGCTTGAAAAGCTGTAGAAGTAGCTAAACTCCTAGTTGAATGTGCTTTAGGTTTTGAGCACAGCTGTTTTCCCCTGATCGTATAAATTTCAGTGATGACCGAAGAAAGCCATCTGGACAAAGTCACTTTAGAAACAGGTAGGCCTTTTTTATTATCCGCATAGGAAACAAAAAGTTGATCAGATTTTCTAAATTTTTTTGTTCTGTCCAAATAATATCTGAGCTGACGGTGGACGCCAAGATAATGTAGCTTTTGTTCAGCTCTATCTGAATAGTTAGGAAAAAATACTGGGAGATCAATGGATTGATTCAGATTGTTTTTTGAAGCGACCTTAGGTAAAAAGGATGGATTAGTTCTCAAGGATACTCTGTCTTTGTGAAAAATCAAATAGGGGGGTCGAACTGAAAGAGCATGAAGTTCAGACACCCTCCTGGCAGATGTAATAGCCACTAGGAATAAAGTTTTCCAAGAAAGATATTTCAAGGAACAAGAAACAGCTGGCTCGAAGGGGGGAAGAATCAAGGATGTCAGCACTAAATTTAGATCCCACTGAGGAGGAGGATTCCTGATTGGAGGTTTTAGTAGGAAAATTCCTTTCAAGAAGGCCCTGCAGAGCCTATGGGACATAATATTATGATCTGCTATCCCGACATGAAAATTAGAAATAGCAGCCAACTGAACTCTGACTGTTGAAGAAGAGGAGCCTGCATTAAAAATCTCTGCTAAGAAGTCCAGAACTGCCTGAACAGGGGCAGTAAAAGGATCAATATTTTGGGCCTTAGCCCAATAAGAGAAACGCTTCCATTTGCTTGTATAAATCCTCCTGGTAGAGGATTTTAAAGAAGCTACTATGATATCTCTAACTGGGTTAGAGATCAAAGGAAGCCTGGCTAAGGAAGGAAGTGGAGCAACCATGCTGTGAGGTTGAGAGAAGGGATTGACCGGTGCAGCTGACCGGATTGGTGAATCAGTAGATCTGGCACTGGGTCCAGATGCCACGGCTGCACCAAAAGGTGACGATGGAGGAACGGGAACCAAACTTGTCGAGGCCAGTAAGGGGCAATGAGAATCAATTTGGCTCTCAAACGGTAGCTTTCTGGATCACCTGAGGGATCAGAGGAAATGGAGGAAGGCATAAAGAAGTCCCTGGGGCCAATCCTGGGTCAGAGCGTCTCTGGGGATGGCCTGATAGAGGGAAGAGGCTGAAGAAGTCTGGACATTTGCTGTTTTGGGGAGTAGCAAAAAGATCGCAACATGGACGACCCCATTCCAGAAAAATCTCTTCCGCTATGGATTGCTTGAGAGACCACTCGTGAGGCATGAGAATAGCTCTGCTCAATCTGTCCGCTATAATGTTGGTTTTCCCAGGGATATGCGTTGCTTCCAGAAACCGATGAGAGGAGATCGCCCATTGCCATAGTCTGAGCGCTTCCCGACACAAGGGGTAGGACTTGGTTCCGCCCTGTTTGTTGATATACCAAACTACAGACATGTTGTCTGTGTGGACTGCAATTGTCCCTACGGGAAGAAAGTCGTTGAGGGCTTGCAACGTTAAAAGCACTGCTCTCATCTCCAGGACATTTATGTGCAGATGGTACTCGAACGGTTGCCACGTCCCATGAACCATCCTGCCCTGATAATGACCCCCCCACCCGATCAGGGAGGCATCCGTGGTGACAGTGGCTATCGGGGACGGAGGTACAAAGCACCTGCCCTGGTGAACCTGAGACGATGTGATCCACCAAGCAAGATGTTCTTTGCATGTTTGTGTCACCAGAATCTGGTGACGCATTGGGAGTTGCTGGTATGACCACTGTGTGAACAGCATCCACTGAAGGAGGCATGTAGAATCGAGCCAGGGAAGAAGAGTGATGGCCGCAGCCATAAGACCTAATACCTTTAGAACCATTCTGGCCTGTACCTTCTTGCTGGCCAGAATGATCCTGACATGAGTCTGAATGTCTGAAACTCTTTGTTCTGTAAGGGTAGCTGACATCCGAACAGTGTTTAAGTTTGCGCCTATGAAGGTAATAGACTGGCAGGGCGATAAGGATGACTTTTCAAGTTGACTGAGATGTCCAAATCAGAACAAAGGTCTATTGTGTAATCCCTGGCTTGTATAAGCTGATGCCTGGTGGTGGCTGACAGGAGCCAGTCGCCGAGATACGGAAACACCTGGAATCCTTGACGCCTCAGGTGAGCCGTGACCACTGCCATGCATTTGGTGAACACTCTGGGGCTGTAGTGAGACCAAAGGGCAGGGCTCTGAACTGAAATGACTGGACCCCAGCCGAAGCGGAGAAATCTCCTGAGCGTCTGTGAATTTTGATGTGATAGTACGCATCCTGAAGATCTATTGAGCACATCCAGTTGTCCTTCTGTAAGAAGGGCAGAATTGACTGAAGAGTGACCATTCGGAATCTTGTCTTCCTGACAGACTTGTTGAGTCTGCTGAGATCCAATATTGGTCTCCAGTCTCCCGTCTTTTTGGGGACCAAAAAGAACCTTGAGTAGATTCCGGGCTCTGAATGGTCTATTGTAACTGGCTGAATGGCTCTTTTTTGCAGTAGTTTTGCGATTTCTAACTCTGCAGTGTCCCTTAGACCGGGTGGTACATCTGGAAGGGAACTTGAGGGGAAGGGGCTTTCCTCGAAAGGAATTATGTAACCCTTGGATATGATCGACCGTACCCATCTGTCGTGAGTGAGGGAATGCCAGGCTTCTGGGTACAGTGATAATCTTCCCCCGACTGCCTCCAAGGAGGGACAGCCGGGCAACACCTCAGGGATGCTGAAAAGGCTTCTCAGGAAGAGACTCCCTGTTGCCCTGGTTCTTCAGACCCCCTCTGCCTCTAGAGCGGCGTCTGTTGTTGTTACCCCCTCTGCCTCTAGGGGTAAACTGACCACGTGAATCCCGCGTGACTCCTTGGGATTTACGGAACCACATCTTCCCACCCTTCTGTCCTTTAGGATAAGGCCTAGAAGGGGTGGAAAAACGGACTCCAACAGCAGAAAGAGTCTTGCCGTCCTGCTCACACCTGGTCAAGGTCTCCTTCACCTGAGGGCCAAACAAAGCTGACCCATCAAAGGGAGAATTTGTGAAGGACGCCTTAAAGGGATCCGCAAAATCACATAGCCGCATCCAGGCTTGGCGTCCAAGAGCCACACCTGTGCCTGCGGCTCTACCGCTCCATCCGCAGCATAAGATATTAGCCGCATGGAGGAGTTAGCAATGGAATTGAGGGTTCCTAGCTGCGAAGCAATCTTTTCTTGGGCCCCTGCAGCTGTAGGATCCTGAACTACTTCTCCCAGCTCCTTCAGGATATCTCTCTGGAGTCTGGTGAAGTGACAAAGATAATTCAGCGAACGCATAGCAAAGGTCGCTGAGGAAAACATCCGCTTGCCGTACCTATCCATCGTCCTAGAGTCCTTATTAGGAGGATGGACGGGCACGGAAGGATCTGCAAGTTCCATTTTGGTGGCCGCAGCCACCACCATGGCATCAGCGGGGACACCCTTGGTAAGGAATTGTTTGTCACTAGGGGCAGTGATAAATTTAGAAGGCCTCCTAGGGACTGGCTCTACAGAGTCAGGAGCTGTCCACGCCTTTGTGCAATAACCTGCATAAGGGGTCGAAGGCGGAGACACCCAGGAGGTGGAGGGCCGAGATCCAAACGCCTCTAGGTATACTGACTCATCCTCAGAGGGATTGTTGGTGGGCCAGTTTCCCTCTGTTTCAGAAGTTCTAGGATGTCTGAGAAGGAGACATCCTCAGAGGGGATCTAGGGGATCCCTCTGACTCATCAAAGTCAGTATCCAAGTGACAGACTCGGGAGTCTACATGCTTCCTCTTACAAGTCCTCTTCCTAGGAGGATCTCCCAAACATCAGGAGAATCCTCGGAAGAGGGGAAATTCCCAATGGGGAAACCTGAGGCGGAGGATCTCTGGGTCCTGTAGCAAGAGAAGTGGCAGAGATGTCAACAGGTACAATAGAGGGAGGAGCTACGGAAGAGACTGCTGACTGATACCAGTGGCCAGTACACTCTTCATCACCTCGAATGCTCCCTCCCAGGCAGGTCCGAGAGAACCCGCTCCAAGAGCTAGGAACTCCAGGGGCCACCGAAAGGAAGTCTCGAGGCAGATGTCGGAGCCGAGCTCACCAAGGCCGAGGCTCCAAGGGGAAGAGCGGGCTCGGACAAGGGTCCGATGCCACTCACCCCTCGGAGGAGACCATGGAAGCCCGACCACGAATCCCTCTAAGGAAGAGGAGATAAGAGTAGGGGCTGAAGGGACAGAAGGAGGTATCCGTCCTCCAGCCGTAGCAGTAACCATGCCCGAAGACTCCAACTCCAAACTCTGGGGTAGAGTCGAAGGAGGAACTGTAACGGGTGTGGACCAACAGTCGCCTGCTGAGACGGACTGTGTAGCATTTGGGCCAGTACCTGTGACTTGAGCAATCTACTGACCACTCTCTCTAGGTCATGATCTGACAACCTGGATGACCTTGAAGATCGGCTCCGATGGCTCCGTTCCGATAGAAGAGGCGGAGCCGGAGCCGAAAGTATCGGCTCCAAGGAAGGAGACCTCGACCTCTTCCTGGAATGGGCCATCGGAGCCGATATTATTGATCCTGTCGGCACCGATTTCTCGGAGCCGGCAGAACGTCTCGATGTATCGGCTCCAGCCGGAGCCGATACAGCTACCAAGGTAACGGTGTCGGAGCCGATCGGAGCCGACACCGATGCCTGTGCCACATGGGTGTCGGAGCCGATCGGAGCCGACACCGATGCCCGTGCCACGTGGGTGTCGGAGCCGGTCGGAGCCGACACCACAGTGGTCAAAGCAGATTCGGCACCGATAGCCATCGGCGCCGAAAGCTTAGTGGATCCAGAATCGGCTCCAGCTGGAGCCGATCTCGACTCTATACGAGTCGGAGCCGAGGCCACAGGCTTGGAAACAGAAGCCTGGGCCTTGGCAGTTTTGGTTGATTTTTGAGGAGCCGACTTAGCCGGAGAGCCCTCCGGCTTAAGAAGACCCCTGAGAATCAACTTATTGCGTCTCTCCTGCAGGACTCTCTGGCTGAAGGAGTGACAAATAGCACAGGAGTCCTGCAGGTGAAGAGGGCCCAAACAGTACAGGCAAGAAGTGTGACCGTCTGTCAGAGACATCTTCTGACAGCACGAGTCACACTTCTTAAAACCTGAAACCCTCTCCTTAGACATGGTGCCTAAACACAACACACACACACCAGTCCAATTAAATTAAACTAATACCAAAAGGTATTTAGTAAAAAACACCAACACACACACCCTAACAGGGGGGGGATGGGATAGGGAAAATTGACTGACTAAAAAAAATTAAAAGAGACAGGGATTTCTGTCAGAAAAAGGTAAAATTTAAAATTAAACTATCAAAAAATTAGTTTTAACTAAAAAAGGGGCTTAAATGTCACAAATGTGAATTACTTACCAGGAGCTGGTAAAGAGAAGACCTCCCAAGCGAAGCGGCAAACGAGATCTGGGTACTTCCTGCCTTGCATCATGGGATATGGGGCTGCCTCGAGCTGGTAAAAGGAGTTCTCGAGCTAAAGCAAGTGCCGAGTCGGAGCCGAGGGATCGGCTCCGAACCCGTCAAGCAAGAATGAAGGCGAGATTGACAACTTAACATCTGTACTTTTTGCTTATTGTGCTTTACATGTTGGAGAATGTTAGGAGTATAAAATTCTGTCTAGATGTCAGTTAGAACAGCACAGACTGTAGCCAACAATGCAATGATACGAATATGCCTGACCATTATCCAATGCTGCCTCATGCCCTTGAATGTTCAGGGATCCTGTATGTGCTCCCCAGACTAGGATGGAGGAATCAAATGTCAAAGTCTGACACCTCTCAGACTCTATAAATGGTATCTTTGGGTAAGCAATAACCAGAGTTGTCCATCATCTTAATTCTCTGTAAATACAGAAAGCAACTGGACTCACTTTATCAATGGGACCGTTGGGATGGAAGCCAACAAATAATCCAATACTTTCAAGATTTTTTTTTCTATCTTGGATGTCATTCCAGCTGGTGAAAAAGGAACTCGGGACTGGAATCTTCTCCTACAAGAGAAACAGTGACCATTAGGGAGACGGACAAAAGACAGGGCAGAAGTGCCTAAAGAGTTAACATTTTGAATTTTCCCACCACCAGAAAACTGTTTGTCTGGAGTGGTCTTCATAGGCATTTACTAGGCTAATGACCACAAAGGCCGTTTTAAGCCTAGCCATGCATCCCAAATCTCTGACAAGTTCTGATACTCTTGACAAGCGTCTTAAATGGGTTTTTCCAGGAGCAATCTTTCTGGCTACTGCGAATTCCTCCTATGGCTACCGAAGAAGGGCACTCTTAAAATAAGCCCTTGCCACAGTCACCTTGATAGGTGTAAGGAATCTGATCTTTCACACTTTACCAAGGCACTCTCCCCACCCACAGTCCTTAAGTTCGGTGGCCTTCATCCTACCTGGTGGGGACAGCAAGTCATAGATGCAGAGGCAGTGATGGTGGAATATTCAGAATACTGAAGCATCCTTTCAGCTGACTGCTGGATCACAGCCCCTGCCTCTCTTTCCAGTTGGTGTTCTGGCCTCTGCCACCCTGCCACCTCTCCAAAGACCCATTTTCAGTGCTTTCTCATCTATAAATTGCTCAATCCAAAAGACTGCTTTCAATAAAATGGTGTCTGTCTTGCAAAAGCTCCTATTATAACCTGGTGTCTGGAAATGAAAATGCTGTTTTGCCATCTGAATGTTTTTGTCCTTTTTCTTTCAAACTTTCTGAGTACATCACATAAATGTGGGCCAATAACAATTCCTTGTTTAGGGGGTACATTCAACAGCTGCCATCTGATGTCATCAGGTAAGTGTTGAATCCTCAGCCAAGCATGTCATCCGATTACACAGCCTAAGGTGGTCCATTCTAGCATAGGCATCAAGTGTATAAATGCATTTGACAACATATTTGAAAACCATAAGAGCAGTCTGTAAAAGCTCTGAAAGTTGCTGTTTTAAAGAGTCAGGAATATCTTTCACTTGCTTCATTATGATTCTTTGATATTGGAGCATATGTCTCTGCTAGTTAACAGCCCTAAAACCCAAAATAACATACACGTTTATTCCAACTTTAGCAGTCATACAGCTCTCCTAGGCACTCAGCAGCATGCTGTTAGCTGGTATGAACATGAGCCCCCCCACCCCACTGCACCCAGTATGATTACCACAGGGTAAACCACTGGATTCTAATGCACATACTTAAATACTGTTCCAACCTTACAGAAGTAAAAAGAAGTTATGTTCTTACCATAACGTTCCATGTGAATTGTTCATCTCGCCTTTGTTCTTACGCATGGGATCGGAGCCGATCCTCGGCTCCGAGATGGCCACTTCTACAGCTCTGCATCTTGAGAAAGCTTGAGGCACAGTCCTATCCCACAATCCCCTAGGGCTAACCCTCAGATCTAGTTTGCTAACACCAGAAGATAACAATGCACCCCAGGCGCTAGCAGTAATTTAAAGATAAGGGGCAGCAATGCCCAAAAAATACCTAGGTATTGAGAAGAGTACCCTGACAACAGCAGCAGCCAGAGACTAAACAGAAGGTGTTGAAGACAAGCTGAACTGGAATCCAAATCATCCCGTTCTCCGAAAAAAAAAAACATAGGCCGGGGGATGGAGGGTGGGTAGTAAGAACAAAGGCGAGATGAACAATTCACATGGAACGTTATGGTAAGAACATAACTTATGTGAAATTGTTCAATCTCGCCGTTTGTTCTTACGCATGGTAGCGTCCCTAGCTCCTTTACGTTCCTGAGGACCATGGAACCAAAGGAGGCCATATCTTTGGAGTTCTTGTCCAATTTATAATGGAGAATGAAGGTATGAGGCTTCGTCCAGGTTGCTGCCGCACAAATAGTATCCAACGGCAAACGGGCTGCATGGGCTAGGGATGTGGCCATCGCCCTGGTAGAATGAGCCTTGGGTTGAAAAGGTAATTGTTGTTTAGTCTGTGAATAGATAAATTTAATACAATCTGTGAGCCATTTAGACAAGGTAACTTTCGTAACCGCCATACCTTTTCTTTGGTCAGCAAAGGATATAAATAGCTGGTCTGATTTTCTGTCATCTTTTGTCCTTTGCAAATATAACCTGAGTTGTCTGTGGACGTCTAACTTATGCAGCATATATTCCAACTTGTTAGTGTGATCTTTGAAAAAGATGGGAAGTTCGATGGATTGGTTAATATTTGAAAGTGAACAAACTTTTGGGAGAAAAGACAGATTGGTGCATAATGTCACTCTATCCGAGTGGAAAATCAAGTAGGGAGGTCGAACAGATAGCGCGTGTAATTCCGAAATTCTATGAGTAGAGGTTATAGCCACCAACAATAAGGTTTTCCATGACACGAACTTAAGAGAGGCTGTGGAGGCTGGTTCAAAAGGGGGTAACATTAACTGGGATAAAATTAGGTTAAGATTCCAAGGAGCAACTGGGTTATGAATGGAAGGACGGAGGTGAAAAGTGCCTTTCAAAAACGCCTTGCAAAGTCTGTGGGACATGATGGAAGAATTTTTGTCACCCACATGAAAGTTCGATATGGCCGCCAGTTGGACTCTAACTGTGGACGATGATGCTCCTTCTTCAAAGATCTTAGACAGAAACTCCAATATTTTGTGCACCGGTGCTTCTGTTGGATCTAATCCTTGTTGTAATGCCCAATAAGAAAAACGTTTCCACTTGCTCCGGTAAGTCTTTGTAGTGGATGGTTTAAGAAAGGAAACAATTATACGTTTAACCGCAGGGGACAAAAGGCTTGACTTGGCTAGGATGGGAAGAGGAGCAGCCAAGCTGTCAATTTTAGGGCCTGCAGGGATGGATGAGGGGCTCCTGACGCATGGGTCAAAAGGTCAGGAACTGGGTCCAGAATCCATGGCTCCTCGATTTGATGGGCCTGAAGAAAGGGGAACCAGATCTGTCGAGGCCAGAATGGGGCTATTAGAATTATGGTCCTTTCCAGACGTTTGGCTTTCTGTAGAAATCTGGGGATTAACGGAATGGGTGGAAAAGCATAAAGGAGACCCGGGGGCCAATCGTGAACCAGTGAATCTCTGGGGACGCTCCCTGGTGGCGGGAGAAGGGCAAAGTAGCTTCTGCATTCGGCATTCATCGGCGATGCAAAAAGGTCGACGCAAGGCTGGCCCCACTTGCGGAATATCGCTTCTGCTACTTGAGATTTCAGAGACCACTCGTGAGGTAACAGGATGGCTCTGCTCAACCTGTCCGCAATTACGTTGGACGTCCCGGGAATGTGCGTTGCTATCAGAAAGCGTCCGGTGGAGACAGCCCATTGCTAGATCCTGAGGGCCTCTCTGCATAGTGGATAAGATCTTGTTCCTCCCTGTTTGTTGATGTACCAGACCAGTGACATGTTGTCTGTCTGGACTGCCACTGTTCCTTGAGGTAAGACGCCGTGAAAGTGTTGCAACGCTAGAAACACCGCTCTTAGCTCTAGGACATTGATGTGCAGTTTGCATTCTGTTCTGGACCATTGACCTTGGACCGTCTTTCCCTGGAACAAACCCCCCCACCCGATCAGGGAAGCGTCCGTGGTTATTGTCGCTATCGGGGTTGGTAGGGTAAAAGGTCGACCTTGTGTCAAGTCTTGAGATAGCATCCACCATAGCAGATCCTGCTTGCAGCAGGATGTGATTAGAATTTCGTGTGACAACGGCAGGTGCTGATAGGACCACTGGGCGAACAGTAGCCATTGAAGGATCCTCATGTGCATTCTTCCTAGAGGGACTGCAACCAGTGCAGCTGACATTAATCCCAGGACTCTCAAAACCTGTTCTGCTGTTGCTTTTGTCTTTTGAAGGATTACTGCAATTTGCTCCCTTAGTTTTGAAACCCTTTCTGGTGGAAGCCTGAGCCTGACCAAGGTAGTGTTCAGTTCTGCCCCTATAAATGAGATACGCTGTGATGGCGATAAGGTAGATTTTTCAAAATTTATTGTAACGCCAAGACGGGAACAAAGACTGATTGTGTAATTTCTTGCTTGGAGCAGATGATACTCGGTGGTGGCGGAGAGGAGCCAGTCGTCTAGATACGGAAACACCCGAAATCCTTGTTGTCTCAAGTGAGACACTACTACTGCCATACTCTTGGTGAACACCCTGGGGGCTGAGGTGAGGCCAAACGGCAGAGCTCGAAACTGAAAATGACTGGCTCCTAGCCGGAAGCGCAGGAATCTCCTGGACGGTCTGGCCATTTTTATATGGTAGTACGCGTCCTTGATATCTATAGAGCACATCCAGTCTCCTTCCTGCAGAAAAGGAAGGATTGACTGTAGCGTGACCATCCGAAACTTCTCCTTCACAACGAAGGTGTTAGTTTGCTGAGATCCAGAATTGGTCTCCAGTCCCTTGTCTTCTTTGGAACTAAAAAGAACCTTGAGTAAGTTCCGGATCCTATTTGGTCTGCCGGGACTGCTTGGATGGCTCTTTTTCTGAGCAGCTTCTGGATCTCTAAGGCTGCCTGATTCCGCAGATTGGGTGGAACGTCTGGGAATCTTTTGGTGGTAGGGGGAACGTTTATGAATTTTATGTCGTAACCTCTGGTAATTATAGTTTGTACCCACGCATCTGAAGTTAAATTTCGCCAGGCCAGCGGGTACAAAGTTAAGCGTCCCCCGACTGCCTCCAGAGCAGGACAGTCGGGCCTCCTCTCAGGAGTGCTGGAAAGGCTTGCCAGAGAAAGTATCTCTGTCGCCCTGGTTTTGCGGACCCCCCTCTGCCGCTTGGTCGGCGTCTTCCATTCCTTCCCCCTCCTCTGCCTCTGGAAGGGGCATTATCACTCTGTGTGGACTGAAAGGAACCCTGTGTTTTACGGAACCACATCTTTCCGCCTCTTTGCCCTTTGGGGTATGGTCTGGAAGGGGCGGAGAAACGGACTCCTACAGCAGATAGTGTCTTCCCTTCTTGCTCACACCTAGTGAGGGTCTCCTTTACTTTGGGGCCAAAAAGAGAGGCACCATCAAACGGGACGTTAGTAAAGGAAGGCTTGAAGGATTCCGCAAAGGAGCACAGCCGCAGCCCGGATTGTCTCCTAAGAGCAATCGCTGAAGCTGCCGCTCTACTCGCACCTTCGGCCGCATATGAAATGAGCCTCATGGAGGAGTTGACTACAGAGTTAAGGGTATTAAGTTGTGCTGTCACTTTCTCGCTAACAGCAGCATCTGTACGACCCTGGAGAGTATCTCCGAGTTCCTTGAGGAGATCCCTCTGTAAACGTGTGAAATGCGTCAAGTAGTTCAGCGATCGCATGGAAAAAGTCGCAGAACTGAAAACGCACTTCCCATATCTGTCCATCGTCCTAGAATCCTTATTAGGAGGATGGACAGCGGAAGAGGACTCTGACATGTCCTTCTTAGTGGCTGCCGCCACCACCATAGTATCCACTGGAACACCCTTGGTAAGAAAACTCTTGTCCTGGGGGGCTGTTATAAACTTATTCGCCTGGGGAACTGGTTCCACCGTGTCAGGTGTCTCCCAAGCCCTACGAGCTATCAAGTCCATAAGTTCGTCAAAGGGAGGGGTCACCCAGGAGGTAGAAGGTAGAGCCCCAAATGCCTTCAGCAATAATGATTCATCCACAGAAGGGTTAAGTGGCTGCCAATCTCCCCTCTGTTTTAGGATCTCCAGGATGTCCGCAAAGGAGACATCCTCCGAGGGGGACAGTGGGGACCCTTCTGCTTCATCTAAATCTGTATCTGATGTAAGAGATTCCTGTGGGGAATCTATGTGCCTCCTCTTGCACAGTCTTTTCCTTGGTGGTACTTCAGATGGGGCTTCTGGAGAAGCGTCCGAGGAACCGGGAGCACCCTCTGGGGCAACTGAGGCATTGGGTCTCGACGCTTCGTAGGAGCCGAGGATACAGAAGTCGAACGTGGTCCATTACGGGGAGGAGAAGAAGAATCCGATGAGATATGTGTCTGTTTCGACAAGACCTTCCTCATGGCATCGAAGGCACCGGTACTCGGATCCGAAGACCTTCCTGGACAATCCCCGAGACCGGGGGTCTGGGCTCCGATCCAGAGGACGGTGCCGAACTAATCTGAGCCGAGGCTCCTAGGGGGAGAGTCGGTACCGACATCTCGGTTCGACTGTCCGGCCCGGAACCAAGGAACGATAGTCGGCTCCAGGACCCCTCAATCCGTTCAGAGGGCGTCGAGGTCAACGGTACTGAAAGCACGGCTGTAGGCTTCGGTATCAATGGTCCTACCATAATCGGAACTTCGACTCTCGGCTCCAAAGACTCGACAGGTCTCGGAGGAGGAGCAGTAGATGACCCAGGGAGGGCTTCGAGTTTCGAAACCAGCTGGGACGAAACTTCGATCAATTTGGAAAGGGTCGAGTTCTCCATTAACTTCTGTATCACTCGATCCACATCCAAATCAGATAAGGGTCTTGAAGAGCAGGTCGAAGGGGCCGAAGACGTCACAGAGTGAAGGATCGATGGCGGCGGAACCTCCGAGACCGGCTCCAAGACCGTAGTCTCGATCAAAGATATACATTCGACAGCCGAGTCCGAAGTCTGTAGAGCCGGTGTCCAAATCGTAATAGAGGTGCTCGGAGCCGATGACTTTGGCTCCGACACTCTCGAAGACTTGGACCCCTTCGAAGACTTGGATACCAATTCAGCCTTGTCAAGGGCCTCCTGAAATTCGGGCTTTAATAAACCCCTGTCTACTAACTTCCTGCGTCTCTCCATCATGACCCTCCCACTGAAGGAATGACAAATAGAGCAGTCCTCCTGTAAGTGGAGAGGGCCAAGACAGTAGACGCAGGAAGAGTGGTTATCCGTGATGGACATTTTCTATCCGCATAAACATTTCTTAAAGCCTGATTTTTGTTTCTCAGACATGTTCAAAAAGTCAGACATATATATAAACACCTGAAAACAAGAAAAAATTAAAGGTATGGATATCACACACACAAAAAGGAGTAAGGACTTAAGCCTTTCTTAAAGAAAAAAACACCTGTTAAAAAAAGACAGGATAATAGGCCTGAAAATTGCCTTTAGAAAACTTTATAAAAATAATAATAGTAATAATAATATCACTGCCACTGCAACTACACTAGTAAAAGACTAATATATTTTTCTCAAATATCTATACTAAATAAAGGTAAGTTAGAGAAAACTTCGAAAAATTAGAAAAACTTTACTGGCCCGAGCTTCTGCGATGCATCTGCTGTCGCGGCAAACTAGATCTGAGGGTTAGCACTAGGGGATTGTGGGATAGGACTGTGCCTCGAGCTTTCTCAAGATGCAGAGCTGTAGAACTGGCGGTCTCGGAGCCGAGGATCGGCTCCGAACTCATGCATAAGAACAAACGGCGAGATTGAACAATTTCACATTACGACTTTTAGGAATTCAATAGCTCAGAATCAGACTCTAAAGAGGTGTTATCAAAGAAATCCTTAAATGTTTAAATTAATGGAGAAATGACCAATAATCTAAAATTACAGGGCCGAAGACAGATGTTGGCAAGACATAAGCTTAGAAATAGCCATCAAGTCTATTGGCAGTACAGCAGGAGGCTCGGCAATCTTCGGCTATCTTTTCAAGAAGCAGAAAGTCTGGGACTGCTAATAAGGTTAGAGCATATGTAAAAAGTTTAAAAAAATAAAAAATGTGGGGGGGGGGGGTGACATCATCTATATCCCAAGCTAATTAAAATTTCTTTTTTAAAATATTAGTTAAGCATTCCACTGGGATCCTCACAGGGCATTAATAAATTTGTGGTGCCTTAAATGCCCAAGTAAGATAACAGAGGTCAGTCAGGTGAAGGCATCCAGTACTCCTCTGCCACAAAGTTCCAGAAATCAGCAGTCAGGCAGACAAAGTGCGCCTTTAAAGAGGAGGAATAAAAAAATACACTAAAGCTTACAAAGAGAGAGTGGACAACATTCCAGTCGTGGAACAACCCACAGTGGAGATCACTAATATGACTACATTAACAACTTATATTTAGATGTCGGATGTCAAAGTAAAGCCTATCGAGCAAACTTTGCCTGGCCATTCAGATCACTTCATAAGGCAGACCAACAACTGTGGGAAAAAGGTTTACTGGGATTCAAGAATTTGCTGTGGGCAAAGACGGTATTACCTTTATGCAGGGTAAACTTGCAGAGTATAGTGGACTGCAGAAAGATGATACTGCAATAGAAAGAGCACATACAGTGTTTTTACCTCAACACTTGCAGTCTGGAATGCCTAGACCAATATTTCTTAGATTTGAAATGGAAGCCTAAAGACAGAGAATATTAGAGCAACTCTGAGGGCCCAATAACAGAATCACACTGGGTGGAAATGGTGCTACCTGGTCTGGATTTTGAGACTAGACAAAAATTCAATTTTCAGTTGATATTAACATGTAAAAGCTAGAGAAGTGCAGATATACTTTATATCATCCACTGCAGCTTAAGTTTTTCTAAGGGGATCCAAGACATTCCTTTCTCCAGAGAATGTATCACCCAAGGCTGAAGGCAGTTACTTGGTCACAACTGCTGCATAGCGGTACTCAAAGTTCACTACACAAATAAAATGAAAGTAGTGAAAAAGGACTGGAAGGAACAGTCCATAGCCTTTCCCACTGTTTAAAAAGAAATTTTAAGAGGAGACAACAACCGTGTCCAGAAGAAGGTGCTGTCAGATAAAATGGAATCTGGACTAAAGGATGTCTGTGACGAGGGAACTTAAAGAGAGAACAACTGGCATTACTGTTAATTCTTGTTTAGAGTCCTAACTACCAAATTGCCTACACAGGACTACTAAAAAGGTTCTCTCAAATTTAATGACTATTTTCGGGTTTGTGAAATTTATTTGCTCATATTTTTTGCTGAACTTTAATTTGCAGAACTAGCTCCTTTACATTTAACAGTAGGATAAGCCCCAGCAATTTCTTTCTGAAAGGCATATGCTTAACTACTTCATTTTTTAAACATATTTATTAAATCATTACATTTTAAGCTGCAACACTAGTTTACACACATTAATAGAAGACAAACCTTAATAAAGAATAGTTGTGTAAGAACTTACCATAACCTTAGATGTCTCTCTCTTTCATGTTACAGTATTCATTACAGTAGGGAGGTTGCTGCCTGCAGCACCAACATCTGGTCACTATACCAAAGTCTTTGGTTCAGGAGGGTACGTGTGACGTCCTCTGTCAGAGCCATAAACCGACATAGGGTATAAAAGTGACACCTGCATGTACCCTTTTCAGAATGGACTGCCGCATACAGTAGTATTCCTGGAGGCTTAGAGAGGGTCATAATTGGAAGACCCCTGAGACTCACATGTAGACTGGATCATAGGGTATTTGACAGGCTGTGTGCAGTGGAGAAGTTAAGGGAGTGGGTGACTGTCTCCATCTAAGGGTATGGTAAGTTCTTACACAACTATTCTATGTCCTTCTATTCTCATGTTGCAATATTCATTACAGTAGGGAGAGTACCAAAGCTTTTAGGTATGAGCCTGGGTGGAGGATTAGGGTCCCTGGTTAATGAGACCCTGAAGAATAGCTCTGGCAAACCCAGCTTTAGCTCTGGAGGCTAGGTCCAGTTTGTAATGTTTGGTAAAGGTGTGTACTGAAGCTCAAGTAGCAGATTCTAGAACTGAGGCGTAATCAACCTCTTTGAAAAAGGCAGCTGAGGAAGCAGCTGCCCTGGTTGAATCTGATTTGACGTGTCCGTGTAAGGTTTTTCCATGATATGAAGAGCATATTCCATTGGACTTAGTGATCCATGCAGAAATGGTTTGTTTGAAGACTGCCTTCCCTAAAGCCTTAGGGGGGAAGTAAGAAGTACCTCAGTTTTCTGTGGACATCTAGAGAATGAAGAGTACTCTCTGAGGGATTTTTAGGGTGAGGGTAAAAAACGGGTAGGTAGATGGTCTGGTTTAGTGAGAGCTCATTAACCACCTTAGGCATGAAGGAAGGGTTAGTCCTGAGGGCAACTCTGTCCTTGTGGAAAATAAGGTAAGGAGGGCTAGCCATAAGGGCTTGTATCTCTGATACCCGCCTGGTGGAAGTAAGGGCCACTAGTAGTACTGTTTTCAGGGTGCACATATTTAGGGATACTGGATGTGCTGGTTCAAAAGGTGGCAATGTAAATTTTTCTAGGACAAAATTCTAGTCCCAAGGGGAGGTATAGGCTTTCGGGGGGGGGGGGGGTCTAATATGAAGTTCCCCTTTCAGGAAAAGCTTGACCTCCAATCTAGAGGCCAGAGGCAGACAAGCAGAGATGGCAGATGAATGGACTTTAACTGAAGAATAAGTTAGTCCTGAGTGAAGGGGCTCACACAAATAGGAAAGGACCAATGGTACAGGAATAATCATAGGGTCCTGGTTTTTCCTCTGACACCACAAGGAGAATCTCTTCCATTTAGATACATAATTTCTCCTGGTACTAGGTTTTCTGGCCTTCTGCAGAACATTGAGTACGTCCTCTGAGTGTAGGTGTCTGAAAGGGATTAAAACCCTATCACCCAGAAGGTCAGTTTTAGAATGCTCACCTGAGGGTGTAGTAGGGGATCCCCTGTCCTGTGTGAGTACATCTATTCGCTGGGGTAACCTATGATGATTCACCTTGGCTAGTAGATAGAGAAGAGGAAGCCAATGCTGTCTTGGCCAAAAGGGGGTCACCAACAGGATTTTGGGTTTGTCCCTCTGGATGTTTAACAGGACTTTCTGAATCAGTGCGAATGGTGGGAAGGCATAGGCATACATTCCCTCCCAAGGAAAGGAGAATGCATCCACCTTCCAGGCTTGCGGATGTGGATCCCTTGTGCAAAACATAGGCATCTGTCTGTTCTGGGAGGAGGCAAAAAGATCTACTTGTGGAATACCCCACCTGTGGATAAGATCTAGGAATACCTCTCTGTGAAGAATCCATTCGTCAGAGGGGCTGAAGCTCTGCTGAATGAGTCTGCCATAGCATTCTTTTCAATCTGGAGTGATGATGCTAGGGTCCAGATCTGGGTGGCTAGGCTGCAAAGAGGATAGGATCTTGTCCCCCCCCTGTTTATGTACCACAGGACAGTCATATTGTCCGTGATCACTTTCACGTTTCCTGGACGTAGAGCTGACTGGAATGTTTGTAGGGCTAGAAGGAGTGCCCTCATTTCCTTGATTTTGATATGGTCCTTTCGTCTTAATGTGGACCATTTTCCCTGCACAGTGAATTGTTTCTGGTTGTGTAGGTAGCACTGCACCCCAACCCATGTCTGTTGTGTCTGTGGAGACTTGTAGGGGGGCCGGGACCTGTAAGGAGGTTCCCTGGTTGAAGTGGATGGCAGAGATCCACCACTGAAGTTCCTTCTTCAGACACTGAAGTAGGGGAAGGGGGGGTGTCCAGGGGATGGGAGTGTTGGCTCCATAAGTTCTTCAGGATCCACTGGATTTTCCTCATGTGGAGTCTTGCTAGGGGCAACATGGGTATTAGGGATGCCATGTGGCCTAACATTCTTAGGAACTCTTGTGCTGGCAAGGAGGTGAGGGTGATACGTTTGCTGAAGTATAGACAAAGGTCCAGGATCCTTTGGTCTGGAAGGCCTTCACTTTGTCTGTTCTGATCCTGCATCCCAAGAAAACCAGGTCTTGAGTGGGGTTTGGGTGAGACTTTTCATTGTTTATAGTAAACCCTAGGTGAGTCAGGATGGAGATCACCTGTTGTAGGTGGTGTAGGTGGTGTAGAAAGATGTGGCGTTCCTGATGAAGAATTAACAGGTCGTCTAGATATGGGTATATTTGTATACCCTGTGTTCTGCACTGAGCAATGAAGGGTACTAGGCATTTTGTGAACACTCGAGGAGTAGTGGAGAGTCCAAAGGGTAAAGCAGAGAATTGAAAATGCCAGGAACCTACTGTAAAGCGTAGGAATTTCCTGTAATCTGGGTGTATAGGAATGTGGAGGAAGGCATCCTTCAAATCCAGAGCTACCATGAAAGCCTGCACAGGTATGAGTGGTAGGAGTAAGCGTAAGGTAATCATTTTGAAACTAGGTACCTTGAAGAACAGGTTTAGGAAAGATAAATCCAGAATTGGCCTCCATGAGCAGCCTTTCCTTGGTACCAGAAACATTCTGGAGTAAAAACCTTTGATTCTTTGAGGGGAGGGGAGGTGCTCTATGGTGCACTGAGCTAGCAGTTGTTGAATGATGGGTGGGAAAAGATTAACTTGGTTTGCTGGAGGTTGAGGAATTCCCCGGAGGGGGGGCGGGGTAACATCCACCAAGTCATAAAGTATCCCCTCTGAATGACAGAGGACCCAGTTTTCTGATGTAATTTTCCACCAGGAGGGTAGGGAGAGGGTGAGTTGAAGGGATGGGGGGGGGGGGTGTTTGGGTTTAGTAGTTGCGAGTCACAGTGGAGGTGGTCTGGTTTGGTCAGACTGGCTCTGAAAGGGGGTGGTTGAAGGGGTGGATGGAAACCTGAGAGTAGAGCTTTTCCTAGGTTGCCTATATCCCTTTGACTGAGAAGCTGGGTGGGAGGACTGTCTCCTGACCAAAAAAAGCTCTCTGCGGGTAGTTTCTGTGATATCTGGGAATGGGAGACACCAGCAAATGTTTAAGGTTCTGGACTTCTTTCCCCTTTTCTTGGAGTGATTTAAGAAGTTCTGCTGAAGCCTGTCCAAATAGGGCTTTATTGTCCAGTGGGGCATCAAGCAGTTTAGTTTGCACATCCAAAGGAAGTGGCTGAAGTCTCACCCAGGAATATCGCCTCAGCACTGAACCTAATGCAGTAGACTTTGAAGAGGCTTCCATAGTGTCATAATTGCACTTGGAGTGCCTAGTCACTTGGAATGATGTGGAAAGTAGAGTGTTAAGTTGGATTTTAATAGATGAATCAGAAACCTCAGACAGAAGGGCAGAAGCCTTGGAAATGGTGTCCAGGACATACCAGCCATGTGTGTATGGTAGTTGGGAGCTCTTATAGCCAGAGTAGAGGAGGTATATACTTTCTTCCCTAGTCTGTCCATGAACTTGCTGTCTTTATCAGTAGGGTACAGAGCAGCAGAAGGTAATTGTCTGGCTGTTTTATCAGCAGAGACTACAATAACTGATTGGTCTGCTGGTGGGTTTTTAAATAGGAATTTGGTGTCCAGAGGGATTTTGTAAAAACAGTAAGGATGTTTAGAGGCAGGGAGTTGAGAGTCTGGGGCATGTCAAGCAGCCAAGAAGGCAGCTTGGAATGCAGGCAGCAAAGAGGGCACAGCAGAGGGGGATGGCTGTTCCATTTGCAGCAGGTCAATGTACTTTTAAATAGTGCCAGAGACCTCTGAGGCCTGCCACTTAAAATGTTCCCTCAAGAGGGAAATGCTGTCTTCAAAGGTGAATTCCTCACCAGGAGACTCAGGGGTGATGGGATCCTCTTCCTCTGGGGTAATAAAATCCTTGGGAGAGTCTATTTGTGATCCATAGGTTAGTGATTCCTCAGAAGAGTAGTCGTCTTTCTCCGATACCTCTAAAGGAGGTCCTGAAGGGGAAGCAGCTGGTGGTTGTTGTGTCTGTTCAGGCCTGGAATTCCTTAAAAAGACTCTGAGAAAACTTCCCATCCAAAAACAGGTCGAGTCTCAGGATGTTTTAGTTTTTGTTTTCTCTTCATAGGGGCAGACAGCTGAGAATGAGTAGGAGCCAATGTCTGGGTGGATGGTAGTACAAGAGTAGGGCCTTCCGACTGTATGAGCTGTGGTTCCCCTCTGCCATCAGGATCTGATGGCTGATTAATCTCAGCTGACTTACTCAAAGTTTCCGCCATCCCAGCTTCCATTGAGGTACCTGGGCCCGGTAGGGAAACGGAGGTCTGAAAAGATCCCGGGCTTTCATCAACCTCAAGAATCTCTCTGGATGCCTGAGGTGCAGCATGGGAATTCTGCCGGATTTTCTTGGCCTTCTTCAGCGGTGGCTCATTGGACGTGCCTACTCCACCCTCCATCCCGAGCACGAGACGTCGGAGCCTTTGATTCTCCAAGTATAGTTTTAAGGCGGCCAGAAAGCTGCAAAGAGTTTTAGGTACAAAGGATTTGCAAATGGGGCAAAATGCATGGTCGTGGGCCTCGCCTAAACAGAATACGCACTTTTTGTGCATGTCCTTGTGAGGAATTTGTCTCCCACAAGTACACTTCCCCTTTCTAGTGGACATGTACATTTTAGCAATTAACAAGGAAAACCCAACAGGGCACTTATCTTTAGTGGTTGATTGTAGCGGTCTGAGAACTGGCAATCTGCTTCCCGAACTGGCAAACTGAAGTCCAACGTTCACTCCAGCAGAAAAAATCTGAAGAGGGTACATCCAGACGTCACTTTTACACCCTACATTGGTTTATGGCTCTGACAGAGGATGTCACATGTACCCTCCTGAACCAAACACTTTGGTATACTGGACAGATGTCGGCGCTGCAGGCAGCAACCTCCGTACTGTAATGAATACTGCAACATGAGAATAGAAGGACATCAATTGTTCAGTATATATAGGATTTAACAATTTTCATTCACTTCAGCATTATACATACTGCTCAATTACTGCTCAGTTACTATCACCCGTTAAACATAGGTCCTCCTGATAACTACTCTGCATGTACTTTTACAGTTCCAACACATTCTATTTATTTCTATGCAGTTTGCACATTTCGTTTCTAAAGATTCTACCTCCAATTAATTTAACTCCTTTACTACATTCAACACTTCCACTACAACTGGTTTAGATTTTGAGTTCCATTATCTCGTGATTGTTTTTTTGGTCACCAACAGCATTTAACTTAGTAAGGCCGTATTATGCCTACGCAATTGAGATCCTATATAGTAGCTCAAAAAATAACTTCCTTATCTGCTACCATTTGGTCTCTCACCATTTAGGAAATGCTTTAAATCCAACAATTATTTACATACTAAAAATGCTCCCAAATTTATTTTCTCTTTCCAATCTCACCACCAAAATGTACTACTTATACGACTTCCATAAAAAAAAAAAAAAAAAAACTAAATCTTCTGGACTTTTTTTGCATACCTGGGAGCACTACACATTTCTTACTATTCTTCATCTGTAATTTATCTTTCTATTCTTATTTCCAAACTTTGTCTAAACTCCTTTAATTGATTCTTATAGTTATCATATGATATTTTATATGACCTACTAATCATCCCTTTTGTAAAAGCATTTCTGCTCTAGACTCATCTAAAAACTATACCAAAGCCGGTCTTTCACTTAACACTCCTCTATCACCTTCTCTTTGCTTATAGTGTTATCATTCCCTAACAGGGGAAAACCATGTCTGCCCTGCAGTTCAAATTCCTTCCATAGCCTTATCCAACTTTATTACTCTTTCCCTCCAGAGTTATTTGCTCCCAATACTTTGGCTCCATTACTAATTACCGCCAGTAAATTCCAGCCTCCTCTTACCTATCTGATAAAATGTTATTTTCCATTCCCATGCTGGCTAAGTTCTTAAAATACTTTTGCTGCTTTATGAATATAATATTTTATATAGTGGATGTTATTCTCCTTAAGGACTTGCATCCAAAATCCTAGTCTCTCTGTCTCTGACAAGAACCCCCCCCCCAGTTTCAACACCCTTTTTTACTTTGATTTAGAACTTTCTGCTTGAGCTATGTCTATAAGCCTTAACTACACAGCTTTAAAGTACCCTTTCAAATCAGGTAACCCATAAACCACCTTGTTCTATGGGAAGAAACAACTTATCTAACTTAACCATTGCCCTCTTCCCCTGCCAGACAAATGAATTTAACTCTTATTTAACTATTAACTGGAGAAGATGTGAATACATCTGACATGTATGCAAGACTAAAAAGACTACACTTTCACTGTTTACATCTTACTATCAATACCCATAATCAAGAAATTTACATTTAGTATCAACTTCTGTTTCTCATCTTCCAACATATTCTTAGATGCCATAACAGAATCCTCTTCAATCCATACACATAAATACTTAATCTTATTATGTTCTCAAAAATATGGGCACTGCTGAACCAATTCCTGCATATGCGCACAGCTTACTGCTATAGGTTTTGTTTTATCTTCACTTACTTCATAGCCCTACAAGACTTGAATTTGTCTCAAAATGTTCTATAAACTAGAAATGCCTTTTTAAGATATGAGCAAATAAGGGTACATTTTCTTGATTACCACACCAGTTATATCTGTTAATCTGTGAATCCCTTATTTTCTTTTCTAACAGATCTACATATAATACAAACAGAAGGGAAAGAAGACATCCCCATCTGGTTCCTCTACTCAAAAACAGCTCAAAGTGCACTTCCATCTTAATTCTTGCCTCAGACCCCTTCATATATTGTCCTTATTTAATCCTAGTATTTCATCATGGAACACAAATACTACCATTGCCCTACCATAAAATACCAGCAGACTCTACTGAATATGTTATGTGCAAGACTCAAAGACAGTGTTGGTAGTTTCTTACACTTCAATTCCCTAGGGATTATCACCATTGTAGTATCATCATAAAAAGGTTGCCACGCTTCCACAAAACCACACTGATCCATATATTCCATATCTATCAAGTCTGTTAACATTTTTACCACTATTTTAGTTAACATAGGCAAACGCGTTATAATCATATAAAAATCAAAACGTTTCTTACTTAAATCTGGATCTGGAAGGTCTTTACTCTCTTTCCATACCACAACCACCACTTTCTACCAAGATGACGGTACTTTCCCCCAGTTTAAAATGTTGAAAAAGGAATCCCCATCTTTGTCATTCTCTTTCCTCTTAACTTCCTAATTTTCTACAGGAATACTGTCTGTTCCTGGAGAGTTCCTTGTTGATTGATTATACATTGTGTCTTTTTTCATCTCTTTCTACTTAGCTATCAAGTGTTAGACTCACCTTCCTCTAATCTTGGCATAAATATGTATCCCATAAACTTTTCCATGTGTGCCTGCTGTACACAAAGTCTCATAAAATTCATCAAATACCTCTAATACCGCTATAGGACCTCTGGATAGTTTTCTTACCACATGCTCCCAAGTTTGGCAACAACTCCTTGTACTTTTTGTTGCCTAAGTGTTTGGGCTAAAAGTTTTTTTCATTATACGATTATCAAAAACAGTTCCTTAACAGCAGCCTTTCACAAATCGAGCATTAGTCAACATGACCGAATCACCTAGAGCCATATGCATATTATTCACTTCCTCATTTTCCTACAATTGCTCCTCTTCTTGTTCTGTGAGACTCCTCTTCTCCAGCAATACATTTAATTTTGTCAGCCCCTCTACATAACTCACTGGAGGCAAAACTTCCACAGAAAAGCACTAAAAAAAACCAATTAAGTTGTCAGTAATGTAAGCATTACACCCACCACACATAGTACTAACACAACACACTGACCAGCATATGCTGAGGCACTTAAAAGCAACATCCCTAAAACCCAAAGACATCCTAGACATTTTTCCCACAAAAAGAATCCTCAGCAAATTCAAAATAACTCCACCAGGACAGCACCACACATAGGATCACACCCTTTGCAGCCTCAGCCTCAAAGCCCATAAGGCAAGCCAACACTTTATCCAATACTTTATTCATAAGAAACTCCATTGTGAGACATACAGAAGTCCTCCTCACCAGGCTGAATAATTAGAAAATCACAGTCAGTTGTCTGTCAGGGGTCAGGATCCACCAAAAATGGTCTGCACCTGCCCCTCTAGGCTTTCAAACATTGGCTTAAGCACTGTCGTCCACCATAGTGTCTTTTACAAGTAATGCCAAACTGGCAACACTTTGGATGCAGTAAAACCAATGCAAGAGAATCTAAAGGCATTTCTGCTCAATGCCAAGAGCCTAAATACTCAACTACCTCCACATTCTTCTCCCCCTGAAGAATGCGGACATCTGTGCAGTAACTGAGACATGACTTAAAGCCACAAACAGTACTCTGGCAGTGAAACTCTTACACACATTCTGCCCAGCTACTACATAGGCAGTGACCAAAGGTGGAGGTCTCAATCTTTATCAACAACAAACTCACCTCAAGACCAGCCACACAGGATGACACACTTGAGCTTTTCCATGTCCAGACTTCCATAGGTAAAGTCCCATATCATATCCTGTAAGCTATAGGTCACCCTTTATGACTCAAGAATCATATAACTTGTTATTAAGACATACTAGAGGGCCTCACCATTCAATTCAATACCATATTCATGGGAGACTTCGACTACCCCATTATAAACTGGGATACTTACACAACCCAAATTTACAAGCCCAGAGATTCCTGGACTTTGTAAACAAACGCCTTGAACCAAACAGTCAACTGGCCCGCTAAGGGTGCAAACATATTCAACCTAATACTCACAAATAGGAGACTGTACTCCCATTAGTGTAGAGTCCTCTCTGGTAAGGCCAGACCATAAAGCTGTCTCCTTCATAATGTAAATCAATTCTGTGACCTCAGCTAACCTTGTAACATTTAGGAACTATTCTAAGGGCAAACTTCTTATTGCTTAGTGGTAACCTGTCAAAATTTCAACCCCCAAACCCTGAGAACACAGCTGCCTATGCAGAATTATTCACAGAGATCCTGTACAACCATGTCAATAAATGATTAGAGACAGCTGTACCTATCAGAACAAAGTCTAGAATTAACTCAAAAAAGAACAAACCTTCTTGGTAGAAACAACAAAAGAAAAAAGTAATCGTCAAGATGTGGAAGTGCTATGCCCAGCATGACGAAAAAAAACTCTCTCATCAATTTAAACAAGCAATTAAGAGGGCAAATTAAATTTACTACAGCCACATTTAAGATAAAGATAGCCTCTCTCAGGCAAAAAAGAACAAGGCCTTCTTCAGTTATATCCGAAACATCAAATGCAGCACACAGTAGTGTGAAGAACTGACTGTAAATGGAGCAACCTACATAGATCTGAAAGATATAGCAACTACACTGGCTGAAAAATTCAGCTCCAATGTTAACCCCCTCTCTCCCCCAGCAGACCCCACCAGGAAACACCATCAAACAATCCCCCCTGCCCCCAACTATCACTAGGGAACAGGTCCTAGATATACTCTCTATGGCCAAAAATACTGCATCGGTTGGCCACAGTAACAAGCTAGGATGCCTCCTAAATAGCCTGAAACATGACCTACCAGGAGTCACTGTTTAACCATAGCCTCTAGACAGGCTTTGCACCAAATTAATGGAGAAAATACAGTTGTGTACACTTACCATAAATGCAGATGTTCAAGTGTATTCACTGTTGCAGTCATCACATTTGGGTTATCTGTTTGCAGTAGCCCTCAGTCAGCCTGATTATCGAAGTCCTGGGTCCTACGTCGGTTGCTGTCTCATCTTCCATGATGTCAGGTAGTCAGGGGTATAAAGCATGTAGCCGACGTCATTACATCAGTTTTTCTTGCCACAGATGTCAGGTGCCCCTCTAATGGGAAGCAATTAAATATATATATACAAGGTTACACCTCCAACAAAAAAGAAAATACACCAAAAAGCTTTAAGCATAGTAAACAAGAATAAAGGTATAGCCAAAAGAAGTCAGGGGTCTGGAGGGATGGTAACCAGGACTGCAACAGTGAATACACTTGAACATCTACATTTATGGTAAGTCTACACAACTGTACTATGTTCTTCATGTTTCACTGTTGCAGTCATCACATTTGGGTAGATTCCCAAACCTAAGGATGGGAGGAGGAAGTTAGACAGCATTAGGACCAGCTATAAGGGCCTGCAAGCCTGCAGTGGCAAAACCAGCTCTGGATTTAGAGAAAATTGGCAATTTGTAATGCTTGGTGAAGGTATGTACAGAACTCCAGGTAGCAGCTTCTAGGATATCCCTGGTAGGGACACCTCTAAGAAAGGCTATAGAGGTAGATGCAGCCTTGGTTGAATGTGGTCTTATCCCCTGTGGGGTAGGCTTTCCATGGTGCTTATAACAGAAATGAATGCAATGGCCTATCCATTTAGGAATGGTTTGCTTTGAAATGGCCTTCCCCTCTGCCCCTGCAGCAAATGCCACCAGCAGCTGTTCAGATTCCCTGAGAGGTTTAGTCCTGTCCAAGTAAAATTTACGCTGTCTGTGCACATCTAAGGAGTGCAGTATACATTCCTCTTTATTCTGTGGACTAGAAAAGAAGGTTGGCAAGTGAATGGACTGATTAAGAGCAACACTGGATACTACCTTGGGCATGAAGGAGGGATTGGTCCTGAGGGGCACCCTGTCTGCATGAAAGATGATGAAAGTCTCCACTGCCATAAGGGCCTGTAAATTCAGACACCCTTCTTGCTGAAGTGATGGCTAAAATGAAGGCTGTTTTCCAAGAAAGGAATTTCAACTCTGCATTTGCAGCTAGCTCAAGAGGAGGTAGATTGAGTTTTTCCAATACAAAGTTAAGGTTCCAGTCTGGGGTTGGGGCTCTCCTGGGTGGTCTTAAGTTTTTGGCCTCTCTGAGGAACTGATTGAACAGTGGATGAGAGAAGAGGGGTGGTTCTGTGTTGTGATGAGCTGGAATGGCTGAGGCATGAATTTTGATGGAGGAAAAGGAAAGGCCCTTGTGAAGCATCTCAGTTAAGTATTGAAGAATCTGAGGCAAATTGGGCGCTGCTGTGCCCATCCCCTGAGTTCAGTTCCAGGAACAGAATCTTTTCCATTTTTCAGCATAAGATATTCTAGTACTAGGCCTCCTTGCCTCCAGAATGACATCCACCACTTGTTTACTGAGGGATGGTAACGGAGAGATCAGGTAATTAGCCAGGCTGCCAAATTCAGAGTTTGAAGCTGAGGGTGCAGAATCTCTCTCTCCTGCTGGGACAGCAGGACAGGGGTCTGAGGCAGGTGCCATGGTGCCAGCAGTGACACACTGTGCAAGAGGGGGTACCAGTGTTGGTGTGGCCAGTCTGGTGCAATCAGTATCATCCTTGGTTTGTCCTGTTTGATCTTTAGTAGTTCCTTGGAGAGGAGAGGCAGAGGAGGAAAGGTATAAACTGATAGATTTTTTCCTGGTGAAGGACAGGGCATCCACATTCCAAGCTTGTTTCTGGGGAGTCCTTGTGCAGAATTTGTCCAATTGGTAGTTCTGGGGGGAGACAAACAGGTCTATCTCTGGGCTCCCCCATTTGTTTATTAACATGTTGAATGCCTTTGGTTCCAGTTTCCACTCGTGTGGGTACATGAGATTTCTGCTTAGTTCGTCTGCCAATGCATTTAGCTTTCCTGGCAGGAATTGAGCCTGTAGGTGCACTTGGTAGCTCAAGGCTGTGTTCCACAGAGCCATGGCTAGTCTGCAGAGAGGGTCTGAGTGGGTTCCCCCCTGCTTGTTTATGTACCATATAACAGTGGTGTTGTCCATCTTTACCATTAATTGTCCTGGAAGAATGTGGTCCTTGAAGGCTGTCAGTGGATTCTGTACAGCTAACATTTCTTTTTGATTGATATGCAGGTGCATTTGACTTGGGTTCCATTTGCCCTGAATGCACTTCCCTGCCAAGTGAGCCCCCCATGCGTAGTCTGTTGCGTCTGTTAGGGTTTGGGTGGCAGGGGGTAGAGTGAATGGCAGTCCCTTGTTTTGGTGGCAAGCCTCTGCCCACCAAAGGAACTCTATCTGTAGGCAAGGTATGACAGGAATCATTACTTCTAGATCCTGAGAATGTTGACACCATAGGCTTTTTAGATACCACTGTAGTTTCCTCATATGCAGTCTTGCATATGGAATTAGGAGAATGCAAGGGGCCATGAACCCCAAGGCTTGCAGTATTTGTCTTGCAAATATAGCAGGGTCTTTGTGGCCATTAGTTTGAAGTAGGCTGTCAAATGAACTTGTTTCTCTGGCGTGAGGAAAGCCATCTAGAAGTTGTATTCAAGCTTGCTCCCAGGAATATAATTTGTTGGTAGGGTACAAGATGTGATTTCTTTTTGTTTATGGTGTACCCCAGAGAAGTTAGCACTTTTGTACAAACGCCAGATGATTCAATAGTTATGTCCTGGCTTTCTGCCTGAATTAGACAATTATCCAGGTATGGGTATACTTGAATATTTCTTTACCTGCAAAATGCAATGACTGGAGCTAGGCACTTTGTGAATACCCTGGGCGCAGTAGATAAGCCAAAGGGCAGTGCAGAGAACTGATAGTGCATGAAGTCTGCTTTGAAGCGTATGTATCTTCTGCAAGATTCCCTGATTGGGATGTGCAGGTAGGCTTCCTTTAAATGCAGTGTTGCCAACCAGGCATCCTGCCTAGCATAGGAAGCAACTGGTGAAGAGTTAGCATCTTGAATTTTGGGATCACCAAAAAAGTGTTTAGGGTAGAGAGGTCCAGGATAGGACGCCAAAAGTTGCCTTTTCTGGGCACCAGGAAAAGTCTTGAGTAGAAACCTTGTCCACTTTCCTGTTCTGGGACAGTTTGAATAGCTCTTATACTTGAGAGAGAGAGAGAACTTGCTTTTGAGCCTCTGCCCACTGATTTGGGGGTAGATCTGTCCAACCGTTTGGGGTTGGTAAAGTGTGGAAGTGGAATCTGTATCCTTGGGAAATTATATTTAAAACAAATTTGTCCTCGGTAAAGAGTTCCTAGTTTTTTGCCCGCAGTGCAATCTTTCTTCCTAAAGGAGCAGTCAGTTGGGAAGGGCTTGGAAGTTTTAAAGTTAAGTCATGGAGACAGTTTACCATCGGGGGTAGTCTTACTACTCCCTGCTTTGGAAGTGGGAGCCCCCCACTCCTTAGTCCTGTGCTCTCATTTCCAGGATACAGATATCTGTACTGGCCTCTTCATGGGACCAGGTGCCTTGGACTATCTTTCCCAAGATGTGCCACCCTGACCCAATTTGGGAAGCATCCTTGGTCACTATGGCTTTATGCTGAGGAAGGATAAAGGGACAGCCTTGAAATATCTGATCTGAGCAAATCCACCAGAAGAGGTACTTTTTGCATGCCTCTGTTATTCTGACTTGGTTGGACATAGATTAGTGTAGAATAGACCACTGAGTTGCTAGGGCCTACTGAAGAATTCTTATATGGTATTTTGCTAACGGAACCAGAACTACCGCTGAGGACATTGACCCCAAGGCTTGTAGAATTAATCAAGATGATGGAGACATTTTTTTAATTATCTTTTTGACTTGCAATCGAATAGTCTGGAGTCTTGGTAAGGGAAGGGAGGCTGTAACCGATACAGTACTGAACAAAGCCCCTATGAACTCTGTCTGACATGGTTCTAGCTAAGATTTGTTGTGATTGATGTTAACTCCTAGATGAGAGCAAAGCTGGAATACATAACCTCTTGCTTTTATCAGAAGATGCCTGGTCAGAACAGTTATGACCCAGTCATCCAAGTACGGAAACACCTGGAAACCCTGCAGTCTCAAGTGAGCTGCTACTACCGCCATGAAATTGGTGAACACCCTTGGGGCTGTGGTGAGGTCAAAGGGCAGAGCTCTCAACTGGTGATGACGGTCTTCCAGCTGGAAGTGTAGGGATTTTCTGGCTCATCTGTTCATTTTTATGCGACAGTATGCATCCTGAAGCTCTACTGAGCACATCCGGTCTTTCTTGTTCAGAAAAGACAAAATGGACTGAACCGTGACCACCCGGAACTTTTGTATACTGAACTGATTTGTTTAGTTTGCGGAGATCCAAACTGGTCTCCAGTCCTGGCACTAAAAAGAATCTTGAGTAAGCTCAGGATTCTCTCTCTAAAAGTAGAGAACACTCTCTTCACTACCTCAAGGGCAGAAATGTCCCAGGGAGAAGGAGGTCGACAGTGCCAAGAAGACATGCTTCCAGAACGTCGGCTCCCTCTGATCCAAAGCCAGCCCATCAGAGGCAGAGGTCAGAGCCACGCTGTCCAAACCCAAGGCTCCAAGGGGCAGAGATAGCACCAACAACTTTGGAGTAACACCTCGGACATACTCTGAGCCGAGCCACTCAGACAGGGTATCGGAGCAGAAGATGCAACAATCTTCAGATCCAACATGGACAGTCTCGGAAGTCTCAGATCTAGGAGCTCCAAAGCCAAAGTTTGGATCGGAGAAGGAGTCAAAACAGGTACAGTAGTACCGGTGTAGGTCTCCAGACCCGATGGGGTAGGAACTGGGAAAACTCCCATCTGAATTTGTGCCAAGAGAAATTTCCTCACCATTTTATCCACATCTGCTTCTATCAGACCCCTAGAAGAACAAGAGGAGGCGGCCACTTGAAAGGGTCCTACAATGATGGCATCGGACAGGATCAAAAGATGACCTTATTTTTGTGTGTGTGTGTGTGTGTGTGTGTGTGTGTGTGTGTGTGTGTGTGTGTGTGTGTGTGTGTGTGTGTGTGTGTGTCAGATCTGAGGATATGGATCTGTTATCAGAAGCTGTCAGATCCAAGGGTTTAGTTTTTGGACCGGAGGAACTTGGATCCGACTGCTTAGACATCTTGCGAGAAGGTTCAAAAGTAGAGTCAGAACTAGGAGTGGAGGATCTGCAAGGGTCCGATGGATACTTTCTGGATTCCTTCTTGCCTAATTTCTTGGACGTTTGAGCTCCAGATAAAGTCTCTGAAAAAGAAGTCGGTAAAAAAACTTTTAGAACTAGTTTATTTCTGTGGTCCATTAAGGCCTGTGCATTAAAGGCCTTACAAATGTTGCAAGACTCTCTTAAATGAGCTGTGCCTAAACAGTACACACAGGAATCATGTGCGCCAAGACAGAGGCATTTTATGGCCACAATGTTTACATTTTTTAAAACCAAAAAGGTTTTTCAGCCATATTGGAAATGAAAACTTAAATACAGTTTAATAATAGAAATTCAGGACTTTTTTTTTTTTTAAAGAAGAAATAAAAGAATAAAGTGAAGAAGCAATTACCAACAATGGTTATTAAAGAAATTACCAAAAGAGTATAAGAGAAAAAAATACCAACAATGGTAAGCTAACAATATACCGATAAGTGTAAGAAGGATACAGGAGGAATATATATCTACAAAAAGGCAGTAAAATATAAAAATCCTATTTCACCCACAAATGCCACACTAGATCTGGACAGCTAACAGCGACCATGTCCATACGTGAAGGCAGCAAACTAGACGAGGTATGGTAGGGGGCTACAGCATTATGGGTAAGGGAGGAGCTTGAGAGTTTCCAGTATCCACAAGCTGTAAAAATAAGCCAAGCTGGGTCTGAGGGTCAAATCCAAACAAACTTGTTGAGGAATGAATGAAAACTGACAACACATCACTGAGTTACAACCCTCCCAAAGGTGGAATTAAGGGGGCACCCCATCCTTAAAGCCACTCATTCACTGCATAAATGAAGGACCAGTACTGGCTCAAACCATAACTACCCGTGAATGAACTCAACACCCTGCTGTGAACTGTGACCAGTTTTAGAAGGACAGGCCACAACCTGTTCTCTGAGTGTTTTTCTTCTAATAAGGTTGTAGTCTATGCCTTAAGCTACAAGGACTTTGGTAAGACCTCATGATGGTTGCCAGCTGCAATGTAGGCTGAAAGCATCAGTCTATGGCTTTTCTGACTGACCAGATTTAAATGTTGACATGTGCCAGATTTCGGTGGCATACTGTCTTCAGGCAGTTAAGGCAATGTTGGTGTGGGTCTTATAGCAAGCAATACAACTGCATGTACATTGGTGCAGACTACATATTAAAGATCATCTAGCAAGCACATAATGAAGCACACGAGCAACATGAAGAACATTTAGATGGTAAAATATAAGCAAAAACTTGTATTTTGTTGATACAACACACCGGTCTTGAACAATCTAAGAACTACAGCAGAACCCATTTTACTCAATATACAGTAGATGTTGCCAAAAGTGATTCTGAACTATAAACATATTCATTATTTAAAAAAGGCTGATTTTTTTTTTAATCAGCATTTCATTAATTTAACAGGAATTCACATAACTAGCGGGCATTTCACAAGTAAATGTTTCAGTAACAATACTCCCTTAATCGTATTTCATTTTAATTAAGAACTGCAACGTTTGATACTTGAAAAAACTGCCATACCTTTATTTCGCTTTTGTTCTCCATTGATATGTGATCAGCATTTGGTATCCCTTCTCCAAGTAAGAATCCCAACCTTGTCATTAATTCCTGAGTAGCAGGGGAAGAGCTATGTTCTTTATCAGCCTGTAGATCTGGAAAGAGGAATTAACAAACCTACTTTATACAGTTTTACCAAGCTTCAGTTCCTTACATCTATATTTATCTGCTGGGCTCTCATAAAGTAACTTTCCAAAACAATGTTCAGCTGCGATGCCAGTGAACACTGATGAGTGCTTCATCAATAATATTCTATTAAGAATAAAGAGCTCATAATACATGCATGCAAGTAATGTCAGCATAACCAATATCCACTAACTCGAACATTCTAATAAAAAATTAATGGCTGCATATTTGCAACAGAACCATTTAAAACATTCTGTACAAGTCACGTAGGGCTGTTACAAAGCACACAAATGGTTATGACTAGCCTCTTACAAACCTAGTTTTAAATTTTTCTGGATTTAAAAATACACACCGACTGCTGACTTTCTACATTTGCTGATGCAGCTGTTGTTTTGGAATTGATCTTCATAAAAATAAAATTCTAGGCTTTCCAAATTAATGACTGCACAAATGTATTTGTGCACAGTCCTTCATGAACATGCACCTTTTCCAAGTCTAGTCAATGGTGATACGGTGACAGAATACTGCCGCACCAGTGGCTTTGAACTTCATGTCTTCTATAAGTAACTGTTCTTAAAATGGAATGGTGTGCAAGTAACATCTGTGAGATGGGTAATGTTATACAAATGTCACGCACAAGTAGCATGTAAAATGCTCTTAGAGAAGTCAACAAAATCTAAGCAGCACATTTGAATGGCTAAGAAAACATCAAAACGACATGCATTAAAAAACTGCTGCACAAGATCTGCAGATAAAGTTCTAATCAGCAAGTCATACAAGAAATTATCTTCCCAACTAATAACACTTTGAGAAAGGCTGTAGGCATTTTCTCCATCAATCTTGGTTGCTCTGCAGCAGAAAACCAATATGCACCACACACACAAATCTGGGTGAATATATGTCTGTGTGATGCATTAATACAGACACCACATATCTGCTAAATATGGTATTAAAAATAAAAATATATATTCTTTCTTTTTCAGTTAGAGCCGATATGAAACTACTACAGTATGGAAATCTGAAAATCAGGTTCTTTTCTGTTTCATAATAAAGTTTCAAAATGTAGCAGTACAGCTCAAAAGGGTAAATGTACAAGCAATGCCATGAATAAGCTCCAAAACTGGGAAAAAAAGATAAAGCTTGTTAAGCACTTTCTGACATCAGAAAGATATTTAAAAGGCTTCTGTTAAGCACCCCTAAGCACAATTAAGAATGGATCTGGTGCTAGGGATTCACAGCAGTCAGGGTTAACTGACAAAGAAAAGAAGCAGAAGGTAAAAGAATGAAAGCTGTTAGATACATCCTGCTGAAACACCTATAAATAAAACGTGCGGCACAACAAATAATAGCTTTAAAGGCCCTTCATTCTTCAGAGGGACACTGTCTGCCTACTGTTTTAACTACTACATACTCCTACACCTTTTTTCCTCTAACTGGTGCTACATTGAGCAGATAAAGCTCCATGCACTACAAAAATTTATTATCAGATCTCACTGATTATATAACCCATATTATATGTTCTCAACAAGGGTGCCAAAATTCACATCTTAAGCTTCGCTCTCAAGGTGAATGTCTTGGTATCCATATCTCAAACACTTAATAAATTGGTTCTGATCAGAGGTCTAAATCATAATCCTCTATGCTATGGAGTTACTAGCAATTTTCATTCTGAAGCTACATAGGTTTTAATTCCTTCTCTCTTCACCTGCATACAGTCTTAAGTAAATTGCTTAAAAAGACCAAAGCTTCAAAGGTCAAACCTTGAATAAAAAGGTATTAGTACCTAATGGATTGTATCTGGTTTATAAAACAAACAAGACATGTATAAGTACAGCACATAATCTTATACAAATTTCACTGCAATCTGTGCACACATCTCAGAACAGGACTGTCATAACTTAACTGTGTTAATACACACACAGTTAGTGAAAAGGTGCATCACTCAATACAATAATCACTTCGTACATACATACAATAACCATTTCTAGTTGGTATATGGAGGAGGAATCCAGCAGCCAATCAGAGACACACAGACAATAACTGTGGAGTAGCAAATGTCTACCCAAGATACAAAAGTACGTCTAAAAGGGACATCAGCTGTACTACTTACCTATTTAAAATCCCACAAGGAATTTCTTAGTAAATACTGACAAATATTTATGTCAGTACATTACCTCCTTCTACTGAAAATGTACAAGTGACAAAAACACCTACAGGGAAAGGTTAATAAACAGATTCTTAAAGCTCTCTTACACAGCTAAATGCATCCTTATCTCTCTATATTCAGAGCACGTTTCTGTGATGGAAGGAACTTTATGTGCCCAACGTGCTGATGAATAGCAAGGCTTCACATGCAAGTCCCATAATCTACTGAAGAATATGTTCATAGCCAGAAACAGCCTCTGTGGAAGGACTGAAAAGTCTGTTCACATTGCTTCACTCGCCTACTTTTTCATATCTGGAACTGCTACATATATCATTGGGCCCTCTGATGCTTTCTGTGCACCACTAACTAATACCAAGGTGCTTCCTAAACTACGTTGAGATAAAGAACCACTAGCTATGGGGCACATAAGATTTTAGCTAAGCTTGGGACTCGAAGAATAAATACTAACAACAGTCTTGACCAAACACAGCCACCAAAAGCCTTGGCAAGTAATCCTAACCTCTCTGTAACAAAAATGTGCATACTAAGGTTACAAATTAGTGCAGTTTTCTCAGAGGTGCCCAATGATATAAGTGACAAATTATCAGATCCAGCTACACTGCTGTGCCCAAGATTATTACAATTACAACTGTACAAACCTCTAAAGGTTTGACAAGACAAACAATGAAGGGCACCAAAAACTTCATGATCCTCCAGAATGATCTGGTAATGTTTGAACAGAAGGACTTCCAATGCTTTAAATGGACAAACTTAGAAATCTACAAAATGGCGACAATACACATAATCTGAAAACCTGAACCCACACACTACAAAAACTTAAAAAATATGTTCTCTTGAAACACATGGCAATGCACAATGGAATTTAGACTCTGTACATAACTGCAATCATCTGCCGCCTTAATACTGTGCAATATATGGGCTGTTTCAAGTGTTACAGTACCCAGCACCAAAAGGAATCTTAGTCCAAATAGCACATTAAAGAAAACCCCAAACTGTAATCCTACAGAAGACTATGCTAAACCTAGAGGTAGGATTTAACTTTGAGTCTGAGGGTTGAATTGTCTTTGGGAGACATTATGAGTGTGGGTCCAGGCACAGTTCAACTGTATACTTAACAAAAGCTCCCAAAGTCATATGGTTGTGGTTATCCTGGACACTGAGAGCTTGGGTCACTCTTAGGAAGGGTGAGTGAGTAAATATGGAGACTGCTTTTTCACCCCCCCCCCCCAAAAAAAATCCCCTTAAAAAAGAGTGACCACAGCCCTAGGGATTAGGCTAGAGTTCGGTTATCCATGGTGAAGATTACTTGCACTCTTAACAACTGTTTTAGTCTTAGGAAAATTGCTGCGAGTGACTGAAGATGTAAATTTATTTCAGACATAACATTAAGCAACAACTTGGAACTCCTGGCTGGGGACAGACTTGGACTGGCCATACAGTTACTTCATTGACACCAACTAGAAAAATATTTCCATTTGTTACTATATGATTTTCTAGTAGCAGGCTTTCTTGTCTCCATTAGTATCTGCTCCACATCCTCAGTAAACAGACGTCTAAAAGGAATTAAGACCTCACCATCCAGAGACTTCCAAGGTGGATGCACACTAACAGCTCAATTTCAGCTCTCCCAGTGTGAAAACAGACTCAGAAAAAAAACAATGAAATTTGTCTTTTTTGGGTAAATTTCTATTACTGGCTTTTAAGTGCACTACCTGGACACCAGCAAAGAAGAAATCTAGAGAACCTGGATGAAAATTAACCACAAAAGGCAAAGAGAAAACACTGGCTAGGAAGAATCCTGCAGTTCTGCAAAAAGCAGTTCAAGATCCAGCTTTGGTGCAAGACATGACTTCCAGTAATATAAAGGGGGGAAAAAAAAACAAATGTGCTCAGAACTAATTAAAATAAACAAAACATTGAAGGAGTGCATCAACTCAAAACAATAAAATACTGGAAAAAATGGGCAAAGCTTTAAACAGGCAATCAGATGAGCTGATAAAAAGTACAGTTGTGTACACTTACCATAAATGTATATGTTAGAGTGTATTCACTATTGCAGTCATCACCTGTGGTTTTATCCCTGCTGTGGTAGCACTCGGCCGGCCCAAATACTAGAGTCAGTGTTTTTCTGCTTCAGCTGCTGTCGCTTGTTGACTGACATCAGGTTGTCAGTACTATAAAGCAAGGCAGCCGACACCATTACATCAGTTTTTCTTGCCCTAACCAGTCAGAAGTCCAAGGAAATATGGTAAAGTGGTCCTGGTGGCTAAAAGCCACCATAAAAAGCTTATGTCTCCCTAAGGAAAGAGGATATAAGGGGGAAGGAGGGAGGGAGGGAGGGAAACCAGGACTGCAACAGTGAATACACTTGAACATCTACATTTATGGTAAATGTACACAACTGTACTATGTTCTTTGTGTTTCACTGCTACAGTCATCACCTGTGTAAGGATTCCCAAAGGGTGGAAGGATTAGAGACCTAGGCATGGGTAAGCATGTCCTGCAGAACTGCAGAGGCAAACCCTGCCCTAGCCTTAGAGAAAAGAGGTAGGTGGTAATGTTTTGTAAAGGTATGGACAGAGGTCCAGGTGGCAGCTTCCAAGATGTCCCTGGTGGGAACTCCTCTGAGGAATGCTGTGGAAGTGGAGGCTGCCCTAGTGGAATGGGTACGAAAAGATTTAGGGGGTGGTTTCCCATGTTATCTGCAGCAGAAATGGATACAGTGTGATATCCATTTGGAAATGGTTTGCTTGGAAATGGGCTTCCCCTCTGCCCCTGGGGCAGAGCTGACAAGACGGTCTGTTTTCCTGAAGGGTTTAGTACGGTCCAGGTAGTATCTGAGCGCTCTGTGAATGTCTAGTGAATGCAGAATTCTTTCCCCCTTGTTTTGAGGGTTAGGGAAGAAGGTGGGTAGATGTATGGCCTGGTTGAGAGTTACATTAGATACCACACTGGGTATAAAGGAGGGGTTAGTCATCAGGGAGACCCTGTCTGCATGGAAAAAGATGAAGGGCTCAATGGCCATCAGTGCCTGAAGTTCTGAAACCCTTCTGGCTGAGGTGATAGCTAGCAGGAAAGAAGTCTTCCAGGAGAGGTATTTCAGTTCTGCTGAAGCAGGAGGTTTGAAGGGTGGTAAGGTTAGTTTCTCCAAAACATAACTCAGGTCCAAGGCTGACGTGGGTGGCCTTCTGGGAGGTCTGATATTAGAAGTCCCTCTGAGGAATAGTTTAATCAAAGGATGTGAGAACAGGGGCTGATCTGTATCGAAATAAGCTGATTTGGCTGAGACGTGGATTTTAATAGAAGAGAAGGAGAGGCCACTACTGAATAACTCCGCTAGATAGTCCAGGATAAGAGGGACGGAAGGTTGTGAGGAACTGCCCCCTCTGGACTGGCTCCAGGAGAAGAATCTTTTCCATTTCCCTGTGTAAGATTTTCTGGTCTTGGGCCTACTGGTCTCTGTGATAATGTCTAGGACCTGCTTGTTTAACAGGATCCCCTTGTTTGCTTTTAGAATATTAGCCATGCTGACAGTTTGAGAGTCTGCAAGCCTGGGTGCAGCACCCCCCCCCCAACATGAGTCAAGAGGTCTGAGATCAAAGGAAGCTGCCTTGGAGGCTGTGATGTCAGGCTGCACAGTAAGGGGTACCAATGCTGTCTGGAGCAATGAGGATGGCTTTTGATCTATCCTCCCTTATCTTGATCAGTACTTTGGGAATAAGAGGCAGAGTAGGGAATGCATAAACAAAGAGGGAGTTCCAGGGGAAGGTCAAGACATCCACCTTCCACGCTAGGTGGTGATACTCCCTGGTACAGAATTTTTTTTAGCTGGTGGTTGAGGTGCGAAGCAGAGATCCACCTCCCGAGTTCCCCACTCCTGAGTGACTTGCAAAAAGATTTTTCTGTGGAGCTGCCATTCGTGGGGGTCCAGTAAGTTTCTGCTTAAGTGGTCTGCCAGGATGTTGTTGATCCCTGGTAGGTACTGGGCTATTAGGTATAATCCCATGGAGGAGGCTAGCCTGCACATAGGGTAAGATTGGGCCCCTCCCTGTTTGTTGATGTACCACATTACTATGGTGGGATCTGTTCTGATAAGGAGAACCCCTGGCCTGAGAGGGGGTTTGAAGGATGTCAGAGCCTTTTGTACTGCCATTAATTTCCTTCTGGTTGATGTGTAAGGTAAAAAGTGCTGAGCATCCCAAAGGCCTTGGGTGCACCTGCCTGCTAGGTGAGTGCCCCAAGCACTGTCTGAGGCATTGGTGGTGACGGTCTGCCCAGTAGGGTGGAGGATAAAGGGAAGACCTTTGTTTTTGGCACAGGCCCCCTTGCCCACCAGAGAAACTCGGCCCTTATACAGGGGATCAGAGAGGGACAGAGGTCTCTAGAGGCTGAGAGTGCTGACACCAAAGGTTCTTTAGATATCACTGAAGTTTTCTCATGTGAAGCCTGGCCAGAGGAAATAGAAAGATGCAAGATGTCATGTACCCCAAGGCTTGCAGGAACTTCCTCACCCTGAGGGTCTTCTGGAAGCCAGCTGGGTAAAGTAGAGAGGCAGGATGCTCTCTTTTCTGGGGATAGGAAGGCCATTTGGGATGCTGTGTACAGCAGTGCTCCCAAGAAAGTGATCCTCCTGGAGGGTGTTTTCTTTGATTACTTCTCGTTGATGGTGAACCCTAAAGAAGTTAGGAGGGTTTTGACAAACAGGAGGTCCAGCAGCAGCTTTTCTTTGCACTCTGTCTGAATGAGGCAGCCGTCCAGATAAGGGTAAATCTGTATATTTCTCTGTCTGAAAAATGCTATGGCCGGGACTAAGCATTTGGTGAATATCCTGGGAGCAGTAGATAAGCCAAAGGGTAGCGCAGGAACTGAAAGTGTTGTGAGCCTGCTCTGAAGCGCAGGAATTTCCTGGAGGATTACCTTATGGGGATGTGGAGGTAAGCATCTTTTAGGTCTAGGGCCACTAACCAGGCATTTTTTTGTCAGCATAGGCAACAGCTGCTGCAAAGTTAGCATTCTCAATTTGGGGACCACCAGAGAAGTGTTCAGAATGGATAGATCCAGGATGGGGTTCCAAGTGTCCTCTTTTAGTCTGGAATAAAAGCCTTTGCCTGTTTGATCTGCGGGAACAGGTTCTACTGCCCACGAGATATGAAAGTTTGGACTTGTTTCAAAGCCTCTGCCCCTTGATTTGTAGGTAAGTCTGGGTACCCTCTTGTAATTGGAAAATGATCTTTAAGACCCATTGGTCCTTTGTTACAGAAAGCCAATTTTCTTTGCAGAAGGAGATCCTTCTTCCTAGCTGTTGATGAGTGAAATGAGGGCAGAGGGGGGACAGGGAATCATTGAGAGTTTTTGCCATAGAAGGAAGGCTTAGAACTCCCTGCCTTTGGGGCGGAAGTGGTCCACTGTTTGGTTCTCTGCTGTCCCTGGGAGAGGGGCCTTTGTGGTCTGTCCCTCTGGGGCTTACCTTGCCCCTGTCTGCCTAGGAGCAGGAAAGGACCAGTGCTTAGACAGAAAATTCCTGCTGAACCTAGGAGGTTGAACCTGAAAGAAATATTTTACTGTTCGCATAGATTTTGCTTTGTCTTCCATCTTTTTAAGCACCTCTTCTGCTTTTATTCCAAACAAGCGGTCCTTATCCATGGGTGCATCAATTAATTTAGACTTGACATGATCAGGGAGAGGTTGTTCCTTCAACCAAGCATGTCTCCTAATGACAGATCCTGACACTGCTGTCCTGCTTGAGGCTTCTAGGGCGTCATATCCACAGTGTAATGAGTGTTTGGCCACTTGACAAGTAGAGTGCAGTAAATCTGCTAACTCTTTTGAATTGGCACCATCAGGAAAGGCAGAAATCTTATGCTTTAATAGTTCCAAAGTGTGTTCTTGATATTTTAACATATGGAACTGACAGTTGAGTGCTCTGAAAGCTAAGGCTGCAGAGATGTATACTTTTTTACCCCATCTGTCCAGAGCTCTGGAATCCTTCTCAGAAGGAACAGGATTCTTGCAGAATGAGCCTTAGCTCCTTTAGGTCCCTGTGTAATGACCTCCGGGTCTGCAGCAAGATTTCTGTACAGGTATTTGTGAGAATCTGGTACTCTAATACGTTTACTGGGAGCAGGTGGGATGGCAACGGGGGCTAAGCTGGATTCATGGAAAACATCATCCACCACTTTCTAAGATAGGGGGGATAGCCAGGGGTCTGTGCCAGGTCTAGAAACTCTCAGTCTTTTCTTAGACTGAGGGAAGTCCTGAGATTCCCACTGGAAATGTTCCCTGAGGGTGTGAAGGGTTTCCCCAAAGGAAAGGTCTTCTGGTGGGAAGGCAGAAGGAATGAATTCCTCTGCATCTGAATCTTCATAAGCAGTCAGAGGTGGTTGTTCCTCTTCAAAATCTGAATAATCAGATTCCTCAAAATCCTGCTCTGTCATTAGTTTAGGAGAAGGGTGTCTTTTCCTTTTAGAAGTTGTTGCCTGACTACCCTTGATAAGGGAGATAAGATCCTCCGCCATCTTAAGCAATTCGGCTTGGGGTGGTGGAGCAGGAGTAAGATGGTGGCTAGAGGTAGATTTTCTAGGAGTGGCCTGGCATCTAGGCCTAAGAGTATCCATTGGTCTGAGAGAAAGAGTAGTCTGATGAGAAGGCGTCGATTTTTGTCTGGAATCGGTAGTGAGAAAAACCTCCTAGGAAGCCAGTGTCTGCGTCGTGGCTCTGGACCCAACAGAAGCAGAGACAACCAAAGGCTCAGAAGACGAAGAACATTTCTGTGGCATACCGGACTCCGAAAGGGTATCGGGTAGAGGCCTGAGTAGATATTGTATCAGGCATCAGGGGCTGTGAAAGAGCCTCACTGAATTCCAGAGAACTGAAGACCTGCTTAGCGGAAGCATCGTCAGAAGGCTTAGTCTTGTGTGGTCTGTCTATTTCTATCTCTACATTTTTTCGGAACGTCTATGGATAGTTGGCTGATGGATGCCATTTCGGAATCTGAAGACGGAAGACGAAAATACCTGTCTACAATAAGAGCTCTACAATGAATGGTTCACGTTAAAGAGGGCACAGAACCGGCAACGGGGGATGTCGTGGTCTGGGCCTAAACAAGTGACGCAGTATGAATGGAAGTTTCGGTGTGGGATTTGGTTTCCAAAAGTGAGACAATTGTTAACTTTTTCGGACATCAGTTACTGCAAGAAAAAAAGATCTCCCAAAGGGGTACTTAGCTTTAGACGTTTTCAGCTGTAATTCAAGCTCTGGTAGCGACTGACCGGTACACTTGCGAACTGCTTCTGCTATGGGCTCCACGGCAAGAAAGACTGATGCAATGGTGTCAGCTGCCTTGCTTTACAGCACTGACGACCTGACGTCAGTCAACAAGTGACAGCAGCTGATGCAGAAAAACAGTGACTCTGGTATTCAGGCCGGCTGAGGGCTACCACAGCAGGGATAACCCACACGTGATGACTGCAATAGCGAAACACGAAGAACATCTGCAAAACTCAGACATGTAAATGAAAAAAAAGGCTGGCTGAGTATGAGACTGTTCAAGAAGAGATGTTACAAAAAATAACCTTCCAAGCGAGTACCTAAAAGTAACAGCCAGTAGCACTGCCTATCCTGGCTCAATCTTTACAAATAGGTCAGTCCAAGAATCCCACATTCCCTCTATCTGGAAAAAGTCACAAATTATCCCTCTGCACAAATGAGAAAATTTTACAGACATTAATAACTTCACACCTGTAGCAATCTTTTCAAATATTTTGGCAAGGGGAGATAAATGTATTCAAAAACAAATGCTGGACTATCTCCGGCATTAAGAACTCTTATCCCCTACATAACATGGCTTCTGTCCTTCCCCATAGTACTAGCACTGCCTTTCCAACCTATACAGATACTGCCAATAAAGCTAGAGATAATGGCAAACTTGTCTCTTCCTTATTTCTAGACTTGTCAAACCTTCAACACCATTTGTCATAGCAAACTTCTACTTCAAATGTTCTCACTAGGCCTCTCAACTGTGGTTCAAAAGCTAACTGTCCAATAGGTATCAGTCAGTAAAGTGGCACTACTTACTCTTGCCTTATTCTCCAGTCTCCACCGGTGTACCACAAGGCTCTATCCTTGGTCCCCTCCTCTTCAAAATTTTCACCAACATCCTCTATACTTCCACACAACAGGCTACCCTAATACAATTCGCATATGATTCCACTCTCATCTGACAACAGTACATCTCCAAAAAATTACTCCTATCCAGTACTAAAAAACATTCTATAAAACTATGTTCCTAGTCGATCACTGCAATTACGTGACCAAAAACTCCTGTCTGTCTGCAAACCTAGCAAATCTGCTGGGCACAGTCTGTACTCGTACAAGGTTGCTAAGGCCTGGAACTACTTACCTGTATCCATCAGGTCTACGCCCTCCCTCCCATCTCTCAAAACCACTCGGAAAGGCTTCCTAGATAAAATCTGGCTCTGCTCTTGCTCAAATCCAGGAGAAACTATATCTCTAAATGTGAACACGTACCGTTTTCATTCATTATACTTCCTTACTGCTAATTCTCTTCCCTGACTTTCTCGCTAAATATACCTGCCTCTCGACATGTATCTGGAGTGTTTCTCCCTGGGCCTCTGCTGAAAACTGGCTTCATTCCAAGTTGGACTTTCCCAATAAACAAATGTTAAATAAGATAAATAATAATAATAAATAAATAAGCCTGTTTTCCCCTCACTTCACATTGCAATTCCTATTTGTACAGACTAACTTCTCTACAGACTACCTAAATTTTTTCTGCATATTAAATGATTGTCATACAGGGGATATAAAAAGTGTACAAATCCCTGATAAAATGCCAGGTTTTCGTGATATAAAAAATTAGACCACAATAAATTATTTCAAAACTTTTCCCACCTTTAATGTGACCTATAACCTGTACAACTCAACTGAAAAACAAACAAATCTGTTAGGGGAAATATATATAAAATAAACGTACAATAACCTGGCTGCATAGGTGTGCACACCCTTACACTAATACTTTGTTGAAGCACCTTTTGATTTAATTCCAGCATTCAGTCTTCTTGAGTACACCTGCCATCAATTAAAGAGACTCTGATTAACCCCAAATAAAGTTCAGTTGTCTGATTTACCTGACATTTACTCAGTTGCCTGCTACAGCAAAAGCCATGGTTCGCAGAGAGCTTACAAAGTATCAAAGGGATCTCATTGTTGAAAGGTTATCAGTCAGGAGAAGGGTACAAAAAAAGTTCCTTAGCATTGGATATACCATGGAACACAGTGAAGACGGTCATCAAAAAGTGAAGAAAATATGGGACAACAGTGACGTGCAAAGAACTGGACGTCCCTCCAAACTTAATGAAAAGACAAGACGAAAACTGGTCAGGGAGGCTGCCAAGAGACCTACAGCAACACTGATGGAGCTCCAGGAATTTCTGGCAAGTATGTGACAGCAATCTCCCGTATTCTCTATATGTCTGGACAATGGGGTGGGGTTGCAAGACAGAAGTCTTTTCTTACACAGAAGAACATCCAGGCCTGGCTAAAATTTGCAAAACAATACATCAAGTCTCCCAAAAGCATGTGGGAAAATGTGCTACGGTCTGATGAGACCAAGGTTGAACTTTTTGGCCACAATTTCAAAAGGTACGTTTGGCATAAAAACAATGCTTTGCATCACCAAAAGAACACCATCCCCACGGTGAAGCATGGTGGTGGCAGTATCATGCTTTGGGGTTGCTTTTCTTCAGATGGAACTGGGGTTTTAGTCAAGGTGGAAGGAATTATGAACAGTTCCAAATACCAGTTACTTTTGGCCCAAAACCTTCAGGCATCAGCTAGAAAACTGAAGATGAAGAGGAATTTCACCTTTCAGCACAACAATGAACCCAAGCATACATCCAAATCAACAAAGGAATGGCTTCACCAGCAGAAAATTCAATTTTTGGAATGGCCCAGCCACAGCCCAGACCTAAATCCAATAGAAAATCTGTGGGGTGACCTGAAGAGGGCTGTGCACAAGAGATGCCCTCGCAATCTGACAGATCTGGAGCACTTTTACAAGGAAGAGTAGGCAAAAATTACCAAGTCAAGATGTGCCATGCTGATGGATTCCTACCCAAGAAGGCTGAATGCTGTAATTAAAACAAAAGGTGCTTCAACAAAGTATTAGTTTAAGGGTGTGCACACTTATGCAACCAGCTTATTGTACTTTTTATTTTTTATATTTTTTCCCCTAATAGATTTGTTTTTCAATTGAATTGTACAGGTTATAGGTTACATTAACGGTGGGAAAAGTTTTGAAATGATTTATTGTGGTATCATTTTATATATCACAAAACCCTGGCATTTTAACAGGGGTGTGTACACTTTTAATATTCACTGTACATCTTGTATTGATTTTTAACCAATGTTTTTATATTGTCTAATCTGTTATAATTATTTAAACTGCAGATGTTTTGTTTTATTTTTTAGACTATAAAATTACTGCACTTAAAATGTTTTGTAATAATTTGGAGCTTTTCTCTCAGGGACTCTGCTGAAAATGGGCTTCGACCCATTCAGATTTTCCCAATACTCAAATCAAATAATATATAAATACATACATAAACAAATAAATAAATAATGGTTGAATTAGAGGACACAGCACACAGAGAAAAAATGAAATTTTCTGCTGTACCAGAGAAACTGGGAGGAACAGACAGTATTCATTTTACAAAAGCATAAATGAGCAACTAAACTGGTATTCCACAGGAGTTTGTTGAAAGTACAAATCATGTGTATGCTCCAAACCTGGCCATGAGAAAGCAGCCAAGACCTCAAACAGTAAATATGCAATCCTACCAGCAGAAAGAGCTGATTCTGACAAAACTGTAGCAAGAGGACAGGGTACTACAAATTGGAGACAGAGCATTTGGGGAAAATGATTACTCACTGTACACCAGGCAGAAAAGGACTAAATTTATTCCAGCAATTAGGGAATGTCGACAGGCAGGTGTGAGATTTAAGCTGTTGTATCCAGCTATCTTCAGAATATTTTTTTCCTGGAAGCTCAAAGTAATTTTTTGATGCAGAATATGCTAAAGAGTAAATACAAAAATCTGTCCAACAAAAAGTAAGCTATCAAACAGAAGGAAATTCTGCTTCTTATTCTTCTGGTAATAAAGACCACAAAGAGACTATACCAGTAAACCCTTTTCCTATGTTCCACAGGAAAATGGTTGAAACCCATATGTTACCTGATGGGTAGCTAACTGACTCACTGACAGAACCTACTTGGTCAAAATAGGGGAAGCCATCTCTAGTAGAACAACTGCAACAAGTGGCGTACCCAAAGGATCGGTTTTCGGGCCTCTGTTTTTTGTCTTTTCGGCTTTTCCCAGTTAGGGGTCGCCACAGCTGAACTCCAGTCCGCTAATGATTGGCAGTAGATTTTTTTTATGGTGCCGAGTTGCCAGCCCAACGTCCAATGCAGGCATGCCCATTCATGCATGTCTTTCGAACGCCACTCTACCACGGAGAGGACAGGCAGACTCCACGCAGAAGGCACTCCAGCTGAGAATCGAACAGGAGAACCTCTTGCTGTGAGGCAACAATGCTGGTCTTGGGGCCTCTACTGTTTGGGATATACTTTTCTGAGGTGCAAGCCAACAAGTACAGTTGTGTACCTACCATAAATGTAGATGTTCGAGTGTATTCATTGTTGCAGTCATTACAAATGGGTTGTCCTGCTGGCAGGCTACCCGCAGTCGGCCCGAGTTCCAAAGTCTAGGTCCGGCATCGGTTGCTGTCGCCTCCTCCCTGACACCAGTGCTCCAAGGGTATAAAAGATGCAGTCGACGCCAATTTCTTCAGTTTTTCTTGCCCTAGATGTCAGGTGCCCCTAAAATGGTAGGCTAAATTATGCCAATAAGCATGCATACAGAAAAAACAACTTTTCCTTCATCCAAAAGCAAATACACCACATAGGTTGTATAGAATAGAGAAGTACAGATAAGTCCCAGCAAGGAAAAGGGGGATGGTGGGAGGGTAACCTGGACTGCAACAGTGAATACACTCGAACATCTACATTTATGGTAGGTACACAAAGTACAGTTTTGTACCTACCATAAATGTAGATGTCCGAACAGGATAGCATCTGCAGTCCTTACAAATGGGTTGTCCTGTCGTCAGGCAGCCCTTCGGTCGGCCGGATTCCAAAGTCTAGGTCTGGCCTCGGCTGGTGTCGCACTTCACCCAATGTCATAGCTGCAGTTCTTCGGGTATAAAGGCATCAGCCAACGCCATTTTCCTCAGTGTTTCTTGCCCCAGATGCCAGTTGCCCTCTTGGATAGCTAAATTTTTGGATAAATGCCAATGTTTCCAAAAAGTAGAAGGCAAACACAAAAAATAAGCATGCATGTACATATATACAAACAAATACACCATAAGAGATCCCCCCCAGCTAGCTATTAGGTGGGCAAATACCTAAGGAATACCACAGAGGGGAAGGAGGGTGGGTAATCCTGACTGCAGATGCTATCCTGTTCGGACATCTACATTTATGGTAGGTACAAAACTGTACTATGTCCTTCAAGGATGCATCTGCAGTCCTTACAAATGGGTAGAATACCATAGCCAAACTAGGGGAGGAGGAAGAAGAAATTATGGTGTAGTTAGGATCCCTTGCAAAACAGCAGTGGCAAACCCTGCTCGGGATCTAGAGTACAGAGGTAAGTTATAATGCTTGGCAAATGTATGCACGGAGGTCCAAGTAGCAGCCTCTATAATGTCCTTGGTAGCCACTCCTCGTAAGAAAGCTGTGGTAGTGGCTGTAGCCCTTGTAGAATGAGGCCTTATGTTCTGTGGAATTTGTTTTCCATGGTAGGAGTAACAGAATCTAATGCAATTTCCTATCCACTTGGAGATTGTCTGTTTGGAAATTGCTTTTCCTTCCCTTCCTGTTGCATATGCTACCAGAAGCTGGTCAGTTTTTCTATTGCCCTTGGTTCTGTCCAGGTAGTAGCGCAACTGTCTATGTACATCCAAGGTATGCAGCAGTCTTTCCCCACTGTTCTGTGGATTGGGAAAGAAGGTAGGTAGGTGGATTGCCTGGTTTAAAGACACTCTGGATACCACCTTAGGCATAAATGTAGGATTAGTTCTCATGGACACTCTATCTTGATGGAAGATTAGGAAGGGTTGTACTGCCATTAAAGCCTGTAGCTTCGAAACCCTTCTTGCTGAAGTAATTGCCAGCAGGAAAGCAGTTTTCCAGGATAGGTGTTGAAGATCTGCTGTTGCTGCTGGTTGAAAGGGGAGTGTCAATTTTTCTAGCACAAAGTTCAAGTCCCATGCTGGTAATGGTGGTTTCATAGGAGGTTTTACATTCTTAATTCCTCTCAGAAACTGCCTGAGTAGAGGATGTGAAAAGACAGGGGATCAAGCTGTATTCTGCAGAAATAGCTGATGCATGTATCTTGATGGAGGAATAGGACAGGCCTGTATGGAGAAGCTCTGCCAAATACTCCAGGATGTTGGCAATGTCTACCTTTGACACATCTTTCCCCCTTTCAGTACTCCAAATGAGAAACCTTTTCCATTTTCATGCATAGTTCCTTCTTGTTGAAGGTCTGCGGGCCTCAAGGATAATGTCTTTAACCCTTTGGGATAAATCTGGGTTAGTTGCTCTTATGTAATGTTCCAAGCAGCCAGTTGCAGAGTTTTCAGGTTTGGATGCAGGATGTTGTAGTCGCTCTGAGTTAACATCAAAGGAATCAGGGGTAGTGTCCACGTTTTCCCCCGAGACATGCTCCTCAGTAATGGATACCAATGTTGTCTTGGCCAATCTGGAGCTATCAGAATTATCCTTGGGCGTTCCTCTTTGATTTTCAATAGTACCTTGTGCATCAAAGGAAGAGGTGGAAATGCATATGCTGTCAGGCCTTTCCAACTGAAGGATAGAGAGTCCACCTTCCAAGCAAGTGGGTGGTATGTCCTTGTGCAGAATTTCTTGAGCTGGTGATTGAGTGGGGATGCGAGTAGGTCTATTTGTGGCAGTCCCCATTTCTTTGTGATGGCCTTGAAGATGTCCGGGTGTAGCATCCATTCGTGAGCATCCGAGGTAGTTCTGCTTAACATGTCTGCTAGGATGTTTTCTTTTCCCGGTACAAAAATTGCTTGTAACTGAATGTTGTAACTCAGAGCCATATTCCATAGGTCCAGAGCCATTCGGCATAGAGGGTATGAATGAGTGCCTCCCTGTTTGTTGATGTACCACATGACTGTGGTGTTGTCTGTCCTTATCATCAATTGGCCTTCTTGGAGGAATGGTGTGAAATTCTGGATTGCTAGTTTTACTGCCAGCATTTCTTTTTGATTTATGTGCAGGTGCAGCTGATCTGGAGTCCATAAGCCTTGTATGCACATGTCCAGCATGTGGGCCCCCCAACCGAGGTCTGAGGCGTCCGTTGTGATGGTTTGGCTTGGTTGAATGCTGTGAAAGGGCAAACCTGGGTTTGACTGGCATGCCTGAGCCCACCATAGGAACTCTTGTTTCAGGCATAGGATTAGTGGTATTTCGGTTTCTAAGCTGTGCCTGTGTTGAGACCATAAATTCTTTAGGTACCACTGTAGCTTTCTCATATGCAGTCTGGCATGGGGGACCAGGATTATGCAGGATGCCATGAAGCCCAAGGCCTGCAGTACTTTCCTTGCTGTTAGTTTGTTCTGCTTTGTTAATGCCAAGAAGTAGAGAGGAAGTTGTTCTTGTTTTTCTGCAGTTAGGAATGCCATCTGTTTTACTGTGTCCAATTCTGCACCCAAGAAGGTTATTGTTTGGGATGGTATCAGTCTTGACTTTTTTATATTGACTGTGTATCCCAGGGCTTGTAGTAAGCAAATGACTCTTTGCAAGTCTTGTGTCAGCTTGTTTTTGTTGTCCACTTGTATCAGGCAGTCGTCCAGGTATGGATAAATTTGGATTCCCTGAAGCCTGCAGTGAGCGATTACTGATGCCAGGCATTTCGTGAACACTCTGGGCGCAGTAGATAAGCCAAAGGGCAATGCTGATAATTGATAATGCTCTGATCCTGCAAGAAATCTGAGGTATCTTCTGCAATTTGGTCGTATGGGGACGTGCAGGTATGCCTCCTTGAGATCTAGAGTTACCAGCCAATACTCCTTGCCCAGCATGGGAAGAAGTTGCTGTAGGGTCAGCATTTTGAATTTTGGAACAATGATGAATGTGTTTAAAGCGGACAGGTCGAGAATAGGCCTCCAATTTTTCTCTTTCCTGGGTACCAGGAAGAGTCTGGAGTAAAATCCCTTGCCTTGTTCTGTAGGTGGCACCCTTTCCACAGCTCTCATCTTTGCTAATTGAGCTATTTGTTTTAGAGCTTCTGTCTTTTGATTTGGTGGTAGGTTTGGCATTCCTCTTTTTCCTGGTAAAGTGTGGAAATGAAACCTGTAGCCTTGGTCTATAGTTTGCAAAATCCAATTGTCTATTGTGATATAGTGCCAGTTTTTTGAAAATAAGGCTAACTATCCGCCTAAGGGTGCTGCTATTTGTTCCCTGGTAGGCGGTGTCAGAGCCAAGTCACTGTGATTGTCCTGTTGCAGTGGTAGTGGTTGTGTCTGTGCCTCGTTGGTTGTTGCCTTGCTACTGGCGTCCCCTGTAGGCACCTCCTCTGGATTGATTTCTGCCTCTTGAACGCCTATTCCTGCCTCTGTGAGTTTTAGAGGAGTCTGGAAAGGACCAATTTTTGGAAGGCCAGTTCCTGCTAAACCTTGGAGGCTGAACCTGTAAGAAATCTTTCACTGTTTGTACAGATTTTGCCTTCTCTTCCAATTTCTTCAGTACCTGTTGGGCAGGAGAACCAAATAAACTGACCTTATCCATAGGAGCATCTAATAAGCTTTGCTTTAACATGATCCGGCAAGACCTGTTCTTTCAACCATGCATGCCTTCTTATAACTGTGCCAGTCATGGCTGATCTAAATGAAGCCTCCAGTGCATCATAGCCACATTTTAAGGAATGGTTACTAACCTGCTGAATGTTATTCACCATTTCTAGAACATATTTCTTATCTAAAGAATCATCAGAGGACAGTTTCTTAGTTAACTGATCAAGCATAAACTCTTGGTATTGGATCATATGAAACTGACAGTTCAATGCTCTAGCTGAGAGAGTAGCAGAGGTGTATACTTTTTTACCCCATCTCTCTAAGGACCTGGATTCCCTTTCAGAAGGGAGAGGGTTTTTCGCTGAGGTCGAAGCTACTGCCTTAGGCCCCTGGGAGATAGTCTCAGGATCTGCAAAAGGAGCCTTGTATAAATGGTGATGAGTGTCCGGGACCCTGTAGAACCTATCGGGCTTAGCAGGGGCTGGAGGTAAAGTATCAGGAGCAGTGCAAGCATCATTAAATGCATCATCCACAACAGGAAGAACTGGAGGTATAGCTAAAGGCCTATGTTGCCATAAGTGTAAAAAGGTCCTAAGCCTTTTTCTTGAATCTGAGAAATCTTGTCCCTGCCATTGGAATTGCTCTCTCATGGCATGTAAAGTTTCCCCAAAGGAAAATTCCTCTGGTGGAGAGGCAGAAGGAATCGATTCTTCAGCATCGGAATCTTCATAAGTAGAAAAAGGAGCCTCTGGATGGTCTGTATTGTCTGTATCATCAGAAGAGTCATCTGAGGACACTGGCTCATGGGGCTCTGCTCTAGGTCTCTTTTCTGGAGGTTGAGAGGCCCTGTCTGGGTGAGATTGGGATCCCCCTATTAAAGAGATGAGATCCTCTGCCAGAGTAAGCATTTGGGAACTGGAACTGGGCCTGTGAGAGGGGGGCTTAACAGGCACAGACTTAGAAGTTTTGGCTGCTTTAGCCCTGGCAAAGGCCTTTATAGACATGGCTGCAGGAGGCCTGGCAGCACCATGTGCTGGGGTAGAAACATCCAAAGGGATGGTGTCCGATAATTCTTGTGAAACCACAGTAGTAGGTAAAACTTCAGAGGCCGATTCAACTAGGGTAAAAGGGGCCTCGGTACTAGTCATGGATTCGGCTGAAGATTGAACCGTTTGCTCGGTTTCGGCCAAAACCGAGACACTCGCGGTTTGCTTAACCGTGGTTTCGGCCGAAACCGCGGACCGCGAGTGTCAGTCCTTTTCTTTGCGTTTCTTAACAATTTGAGTAGTCGGAGGATCCGACGGCATTATGTACGCAAAATCTGAGCCGAAAAACTGTTCAGCAAACTCCGACCGACGCCTAAGCGTTCGTCGGTTGAAAGAAGCACAGGCTAAACAAGCTGCTACGTCGTGGTCTGGGCCTAAACAAGGTAAGCAGTAAGAGTGGAAATCTTTATGAGGTATTTGTTTCCAACAAGTTAAACAGTTATTCACTTTTTCTGACATCGGCTGAGGCAAGAAAGAGTTCCCAACGGGGTACTTAGCTTTTTAGAAGTCTTCGAAGTAGTATTCGGTAGTAGTAATCTCTGGATCTGACCGACCGGCACTTGCGAACAGCTTCTGCTTCGGGCGCCACGCGGCAAGAAAGACTGGGGAAAATGGCGTCGGCTGATGCCTTTATACCCGAAGAACTGCAGCTATGACGTCGGGTGAAGTGCGACACCAGCCGAGGCCAGACCCAGACTTTGGAATCCGGCCGACCGAAGGGCTGCCTGACGACAGGACAACCCATTTGTAAGGACTGCAGATGCATCCTTGAAGGACATCTGTACTATGTTCATCGTGTTTCACTGTTGCAGTCATTACAATTGGGTTGAATCCCAAAGCTAAGGTTGGGAGGCTGGTGCTAAATAGGATTAGGAAAGGCTATAAGGCCCTGCAGAACTGCAGTGGCAAAGCCTGCCCTGGATTTAGAGTAGAGAGGTAAGTGACCGTGTTTTGTAAAAGTATGCACTGAACTCCAAGTTGCAGCCTCTAAGATGTCTTTGGTTGGTACTCCTCTGAGGAAGGCTGCTGAAGTGGCCTAATACCCTTAGGCACTGATTTGCCATGCTGTGAATAGCAGAAACGAATGCAGTGGCCTATCCACTTTGAAATAGTCTGTTTTGAGATAGGCTTTCCTTGTGATCCTGCAGCATAAGCCACTAGAAGTTGTTCAGTCTTTCTGAAAGCTTTGGTTCTGTCCAAGTAGAAGTGCAGCTGCCTGTGAATGTCCAAAGAATGCAGAAGTCTCTCACCCTTATTCTGTGGGTTTGGGTAAAAGGTAGGCAAATGAATTGTTTGGTTAAGGGCCACACTGGACACTACCTTAGGCATAAATGTAGGGTTTGTCCTCAGAGAAACCCTGTCATGATGGAAAAGATAAAAGGTTCCACAGCCATGAGTGCCTGTAACTCTGAGACTCGTCTAACGGAGGTTATTGCTAGGAGCAGAGCTGTTTTCCAGGATAAGAATTTTATATCAGCTGCAGAGGCTGGCTCAAACAGAGGCAGTGTGAGTTTTTCCAAGACATAGTTGAGGTCCCATGCAGGTATTGGGGCTCTCCTTGGAGGTCTTATGTTTTTGGCCCCTCTGAGGTACTGCCTCAGTAATGGGTGCGAAAAAATTGGTGGTTCTGTATAGTAATGAGCTGAAATGGCAGAGGCATGAATTTTAATTGATGAAAAGGAAAGGCCTTTATCCAGCATCTCAGTTAAGTATTGCAAAATCTGAGGAATATTTGGAACAATTGTGTCAATACCTTATGCCTGGTTCTAAGCACAGAATCTCTTCCATTTTTCTGCATAAGATTTTTTGGTGCTAGGCCTCCTGGCCTCCAAAATAACATCCATCACTGCTTTAGAGAGAGGTGTGTCTTGAATGGCTACATTATCCGCCATGCTGCCAGGTTTAAGGTCCTGAGTTGGCTGTGCAGTATCTGACTGTCTTGTTGGGTCAATAAGTGAGGAATTTGAGGTAATATCCAAGCTGGGCAATGAGACAAGCTCTTTAGGATTGGGTACCAGTGCTGGTGGGGCCAGTCTGGGGCAATCAGTATCATTTTTGGCTTCTCTTGTCTGACCTTGAGGAGTACCTTGGGGAGGAGAGGCAGTGGAGGAAAGGCATATACTGTTAGGTTTTTCCAGCTGAAAGATACAGCATTCACTTTCCATGCTTGCTTGTGATAAGTCCTTGTGCAGAATCTATGTAGTTGGCAGTTGTGAGGGGAGGCAAATAGGTCTATGTCTGGGCATCCCCAGTTCTTTGTTATCATGCTGAAGACTTGTGGATCCAATTTCCACTCGTGGGGATCCATTAGGTTTCTGCTTAGTTCATCTGCCAGAGTATTTATCCTTCCTGGCAGGAATTGTGCTTGCAAATGTACTTGGTAAGTCAATGCTGTGTCTCACAAGTTCATGGCTAGTCTGCAGAGGGGGTAGGAATGTGTGCCCCCGCTTGTTTATGTACCACATGACTGTAGTATTGTGCGTCTTTATCAGTAGTTGTCCTGGATGAAGTAGATCCTTGAAGGCTGTCAGGCATTCTGTACAGCTAGCGTCTCTCTTTGATTGATATGTAGATGCGTTTGACTTGTGGACCATGTGCCCTGAATACATCTTCCTGCCATATGGGCACCCCAGGCTTAGTCTGATGCATCTGTTGTCAATGTCTGCCTGGCTGTGGGTATGGTGAATGGCTGTCCCGTGGTGAGGAGACAGGCTTTTGCCCACCATCGAAACTCCTGTTGCAGGCAGCGAATGAGGGCAATTAGTGGTTCCAGGCTGTGGCAATGTTGAGTCCAAACACTTTTTAGATACCACTGAAGTTTCCTCATATGCAGTCTTGCATATGGAATTAGTAGAATGCAGAATGCCATGAAGCCCAAAGCCTGCAGAATTTTTCTTGCAGATAACTAGGTCTTTGTTGTCAACATTTTGAAATAAGTAGTCAGTTGTCTGTGTTTGTCTGGCGTGAGATAAGCCATCTGGGCAGTTGCATTTAAGCTTGCACCCAGGAATATTATCTCGAGAGGGTACGAGTTTTGATTTCTTTTTGTTTACTGTGTACCCTAGGCCTGTTAGTAACCTTTTTACAAACGCCAGATGCTGTAGTAGTGTCCTTGTTCTCTGCTTGAATAAGACAGTGTCCAAGTAAGGATATATTTGTATTCCTTTGTCTGCAAAATGCAATCACTGGTGCCAGGCATTTTGTGAAGACCCTGGGTGCAGTAGAAAAGCCAAAGGGCAGTGCAGAGAATTGGTAGTGCACTGAGCCAGCTATAAATCTGAGGTATCTTCTGCATGATTGTCTGATTGGGACATGCAGGTATGCCTCTTTTAGGTCTAAAGTCACAAGCCAAGCCTTCTTGCCCAGCATGGGCAGAAGCTGCTGCAGAGTTAACATTTTGAATTTTGGAATATCCAGGAATGTGTTTAGGATAGACAGGTCCAGTATTGGTCTCCAGGCTTTGTCCTTTCTGGGTACCAAGAATAGCCTTGAGTAAAATCCTAGTCCCTGCTCTTGCTTTGGTACTTGTTGAATGGCTCTCATGTCCATGAGGGATGAAACTTGTTTTTGTGCCTCTGCCCATTGATTGAGTGGCAGGTCTGACATACCGTTTGGCTTTGGCAGGTTTGAAAGTGGAACCTGTAGCCTTGAGATACGATATTTAAGACCCATTTGACCTGGGTGATCATGTGCCAATTTTGTGAAAAAAGTGCTAGTTTCCCCCCCAAAGGAGCTGCCAGAAGATAAGTGCTTTGTGTTGGCAGGGGAAGTCACTGAGACTGTTTCCTGTATGGCTGTGATTTTTCCTCTCCACTTTTGGAGGTAGAGGCACCCCATTGTTTAGGCCTGTATGAGCCTTGGGGCTGTGATCTGCCTCTGGGGCGTCTGCATCTGCCTCTTTGTGGCCTGTCTGACACTGGAAAGGACCAATTCTTTGTTGGCCAGTTCCTGCTAAATCTGGGAGGCTGTACCTGTAAGAAATCCTTCACTGTTTGCATAGATTTAGCTTTGTCCTCCATTTTCTTCAACACTTCTGCTTTAACAGCAAACAAGGTATCATGTTGTAATGGAGCATCTAATAGTTTTGCTTTAACATGATCTGGCAGATTCTGTTCTTTTAACCAAGCATGCCTCCTAATGACAGAACCTGTAATTGCGGTCCTGGAAGCCTCTAGAGAATCAAAACCACAATGCAAAGTATGCTTTCCCACTTGTTCAGCTGCATGCAATAAATCCTGCATTTCTTTGTTTTTTGCACATTCTGAATTTGTCAAAATTTTCTGTTTAAGCAGTGACATAAGATATTGCTGATATTTAAGCATATGAAACTGACAATTTAAAGCTCTTACAGCCAAGGTAGCAGAAATATAAATCTTTTCCCCCCAGTCTGTCCAGGGCCCTTGAATCCCTATCAGAGGAGATAGGGTTTTTTTTGCAGTGGAAGCCTTGACCACCTTGGGACCCTGAGAAATAGTTTCTGGGTCAGCAGCAGGGTTTTTGTAAAGAAATTTATGTGAATCCGGAACCCTGTAGTATCTGTCTGGCTTAACAGGAGCTGGTGGTAAAGAGTCAGGAGATGCATCATCTACAATGTCTAAAACAGGAGGACTAGCAAGGGGCCTGTGCTGGGGTAATAAAAGGAAGTCTCTGAGCCTTTTCTTGGATTCTGAGAAATCTTGGCTCTCCCAGTGGAAATGCTCCCTCATAGTATGCAGTGTTTCCCCAAAGGTATAATCCCTCAGGAGGAGAGGCTGAAGGGATAGATTCTTCAGCATCAGAATCCTCATAGGGAGGAAGGGAATATTCATGTTTAGAAGAGGAATCAGAGGAAATGGAAACCTGATCTGAAGACTCATATTCTATCTCTTGCCTAGGCCTCTTATCAGGAGGGGGATGGGAACCCCTGATCAAAGTAATTAGGTATTCGGCCATTTTAAGCATCTGTTTTTCAGGCATGGAGGCCTGTCTAGGAGAATGCTGTACTTGTTTCTTTGTCTTTAGAGCTGCTTTAGTCTTTGCCTTTGAAGCTGAAGTTGGCTTTACATATAACTGTGTAGGCTTGAAAACACCCTCAGAAGCTGATGCCTGTTCAGCGGCTCCGGACCCATTTGAGGGAATAGTTTCCGAGTGTCCAATACCTTGAGTTTCCAGCAGCCTAGCTGGCTCCACGTGGGAGTCGGAAGCGGCCTGTGGCTCTGAGATAGCGGGTGTCAGGGGCTGCGAATGCACCTCACTGAGAACTAGCGAACCGGCGACAGGCCTAGCGGAAACCTCGTCGTCGGTTTTGGACCTCGGATGCCTGTCTTTTTCTTTGCGCTTTTTATAAACTCCGGTAGTCGGCTGTTCCGATGGCATAAGTGAATCTTCGGCCAAAGTAATTAAATGCAAAATCGTAACGACGCTTAATAGTGCGTTGGTTAAATCTAGCACAAAACCGACAACTAGCAACATCGTGGTCAGGGCATAGGCAGGGAATACAGTAAGAATGAAAATCCTTATGAGGTATTTGCTTCCCACAAGAAATACAATTATTAACTTTTTCTGCCATCGGTCTGGAGCAAGAAAAAAGTTTCCCCAAAGGGGTACTCAGCTTTAATGAAAACTTCGGATCTGAAATTCGAATTTGAAAATCTCAGGAGTCGGCCAACCGGCACTTGTGAACTGCTTTTGCTTCGGGCACCACGCAGCAAGAAAGACTGAAGAAAATGGTGTCGGCTGCATCTTTTATACCCTTGGCGCACTGACGTCAGGGAGGAGGCGACAGCAACTGACACCGGACCTACACTTTGGAACTCGGGCCGACTGTGGGTAGCCTGCCAGCAGAATAATCCAACTGTAATGACTGCAACAGTGAAACACGATGAACATCCAGTGGTCTGTGGCTGACCACATTTGCAGATGACTGTAAGCTGGGCACTGTCCTAAATTCCCCTAGTGATGTGAACTTCCTCAAAGAGGGCCTTAACCAAACTAATGACTGGTGCCAGAAGCATGGCCTCAAACTGAGTGCCAAAAAAATGCATCATTATCCCCTTTGGGGAAAATGGTGTCCCCACTAATTATTACATTAATAACGTACTAAGCACACAGTCAGTAGTGAAGGACTTGGGCACCCAGGTTGACAGCAACCTGACTTTTGACCACCATGTTGCCTCCATTGTAAGGAAGGCTTTCTATATGGCCCACCGCATAAGTAAGGGTATTTCATCTAGGAGCAAGGAGGTCATAACATCCTTGTTCTCCCTCCCTTATCAGAACCATTATCGAGTACAATGCTCCCTTCAACATGTACCTTGCCAAGCACATGCAGCAGTTGGAGAGACCACAGAGGTTCCTGACCAGGAAAATACAGGGTCTCAAACACCTATTCTATACAGATAGGCTAAATGCCCTGTCCCTCTACTCAGTCTCATACAGACTGTTCAGACCTGTGTCTGGCATACAAGGCAGTCTCAGACTCAGCCTTGATGGAGTTGCTCCATATCCATAAGTCAAACTCCACTCATGCAACCCGCACACAAGGTCTCGACCTGGTCTGTGACATTAATAAAACTTGTTGGCAGGATAGATTTGTGTCCCAGTGACTTCCCCATCTGTGGAATAGACTTTCTCTCCACGTCAAGCAGAATACCTCACTAGCCCTCTTTAATTGGAACCTGGACAACTGGATGGGAAACAAACTATACCCCCGGGATCCCACTTGTCTCTCTGCTGGACAGGGAAAACAGGTGCTGACTTTAAGGGAACATGGGCGAAATTCTTGGACAGGCTTACAAGGGCCTCTGGGTCAATAGCCTACTATTGTCCTATGAACCTATGAAAAAGCATAAGAGTTGACAAGAAGAACCAAGAGTACATTGGAAATACACTGGAGACAGAAGCTGGGAGATGGGGATCAACACAAAGAAACCCAGCAACTTGGAAATGAATAAATCTGGGATTGCAAAGCAGCAGCCACATTTGTGAGATATGGGGGAACAAGAAAACCTGGAAAAATTGGACTTTATAGATTTTGCTAAACTTGTAGGGGACTCCATAGCATATGCCCTACATCATGTCATTAATGTTTGGAAGAACATTAAGGAAAGAGAGAGAAGAAGGAAAAAGGTAACAGTAAGTAAAACTATTTTTGATCATAACGTATATTTATAAAACATGACATATACTGCATGTTATGCAGTAAAGCCTTTTCAGTTATTTTTGAGTGTAAAAGGGACACTAAAATAAACATGTGCCTTTGTTACTCCTTCTACCTTTCTTCTTATTCACTTTTAAGCAATGGACACACTACATTACAAAAAAAGAGAAGAAAGCCTGGAACAAAAGAGCATGATACAAGTAAAATGTATATGCTTTTTCTTACGTTTGCGTAAAGGAATGACTGGATTAAGGCCCTTGGCTTGAAATAACAAGTTCTAAGTGAAAGTATGTACATAAAAGAACAGCAAATGCAAAGTTTTCCTTTAGAACATAAATGTTCACAGTGCAATATCAGAAGCTTAAGGTAACTGCATATCTGGCTCTCAAGTTTCTATTGAGACAAACTGATAAGGGCAATAAAAAACAGAATACTTTTTTTCCCTTTCAATGGCCAAAAGACAACAATTTCTGAAGGCATTCAAGTCATTTTCTACATCTGGGAGAGGAATAAAAATAAGACAAAAACAGACAGCATTTAGTATAAACTGAAGCATGGACTGTACCATGCATCTTAATCTTAGCATGAATAACCTTCCTTACCAGTAAATTCAAGTCTGTGAGTGTAGCTGTCAGTGTGAATATGTACACAGTCTTGTGCGTTTGTATTAAGTTACTAGATTATGGGTGCACTCTGGGGTGTGTTTTTTTGAGGGTTTTCATTAAAATAAAAAGTCTAGTAGAATATGACATAGGTTTAAATGGATATGACAAGTAACAAATGTATAAAAGTTCAAACTGCCAAACATTAGTGTATGCGTGTAGCAAAAAAGCTGACACTAGACATTAAGAAAAGCTTTTATACATAACAGGTGGGAATAACTTCTTGTCATAATGGCAAAACTTTCCATATTATCTTTGAATGTGAATGGTGTCACATGTATAGACACAAGAAAGTAGTGAACTACATTAAAAATGCAGAGTGCAAACAGCTATGTTACAGGAGACAACTTATCTGCACAGCAAAGGAAAGCAGAAGCCAACTGTCGATCATCAAATTCCTCAGAGGAGTTTACTTTTCAGAAGGGCTTCGCGCCCAAACTTCTTTTTCAGTCAGCTCAGCTCGGCTCGAGCTGCTTGACAGTTTTGGTGCATGGAAAGTACCCTGAAGTTCTGGAAGCTGCCTGGTATATCCTTCGCATGATATAACCCATATAGCTAAGGTTACTACAGCAGTGATCAACATGAAGAACATACAATGCTCCTGCACAATTATCAAGTAAATGCTGAAAGATGAGAACAGTCACCACGAGCAATATCGTCAGTGCAAATAAAGTCCAATGTTAGCCACGATAAAATCCAAAAATGGTCACAGTAAAATTGTAAAAACTCATTTATTTCTGGACACGGAATAAGCGCTTTCGCATAGTCTAGCTATGCTTCATCAGATACAATAACTCAATAGAATTGGCAAATACATATACCCAACATTTTTGGCGGGCTCATTAATTAATTCAACCGCTCATTATCACCTCATTAATTAAAGATCATCATCATTGAAAATTAATTCAGGTTAAAATAAAACTTAATGCATTCCCTTTCTAATCCTCTAAAAATCATATGATACACAATCACTTTAAACATTCTAAAAACGACGAAACTTGCAATCCCAATAATATGCAAAAGATTTAAGCATCATTCAAACAAATGAAATGCCTGTTACACCCACTAGAGAAAACACTAATACTTGTAAATATTAACGCTCGCCTCTTACATGTAGTGCCAATAGCTCTCGGTGCATTAATTACGGATTGCACTCCATCGCTAAACAACAAAAGCGAACAGCTTGAGAATATCCATATATATTAAACTGCATCATAGTCGCAAGGAGCTAGATGGAAAATGCAAGCTCTTAGCCCACAGCTTCAAAAGATATATACATAAATATCATGTCCAAACATCAACACTGTGACGTTCACTACAAATCTAGTCCCTCCTTCTGTACGCAAATAGTATCACATGTATTTAGAACCCCAATGGAGTACCTCAGGAAGTAAACAAGTAATCTCCTGGTCCTAATGCCAACACTTTAATCTAAAAAATGAACATTAAGTAACAGCCCTTCATCCAAAACGACATCAATCATCGGAAAAAACATATATTCACTATTGTATAACATGGCAATTCAGATGACGCTCGAGAATAGATGTTGGTTCTGAATGCGTTAACCATATAAGGGGAGATATTATATTTAAGACTAATATACCATGGCTACTATATATACAATTTGTTTTAGCTACACATCATACCTATCCTAAACTACAAAATGAAACAACATATGTAGAACATTTAGAAAATCTACTATTAAAGTATAATAAACTAAACATAATTAATAAAATTCAAAAAACACAACTTTAAACATCAAAACTCTATCTATATAGATAAAAAAATAGATAGAAATAACACTGCCTTATGTATTAAAAGCCTAGGCTATTAATATTCCAATATTATAATTCATTGCATATACCTTTAAAGAAAGGCAATATATACACCATGACATTTGATATGAAATGGATCATTATAATCTGGATAGACAAGTATAGTATTATATGTGACAATATATCATGATTGGGGTATATATTATACAAAACATAAAATATAATCATTTACAAAAAATAAGACCATATAGCCTATACATGCTTATGTATGCCTTATTTGCCTGATATTAATATATGTGTTGTGAACCATAGGGACATCATAGCCCTAAGAATCTATAAATAACACTACCTACGTTCTACCAACACAGGTTTCAGGGAAATGGAGATATTCAACCCTGGTGGAAGGTGTGCCGCTAATTTCAGAATCCAGTGCAATTCAGCTTTTGCCAATAAATTCTCAATACTACCCCCTCTTGAAGTAGGTACAATCACCTGTAAAACCCTAAACTTAAAGAAATGAGAGTAATTATCCTTAACATGCCTGGCTAGTGCATTAGTTTCTTCTTGTTTCCGAATTTCATATAGGTGATCATAGATGCGGTCTCTCAACCGTCTCTTGGTTAATCCTATATAAAATGCTGTACAAAGGGAGCAGGTGGCCAAATATATCACATTTTTTGTGTTGCAATCAGCATAATGTTTAGGTCTAAAAACAACATTCAAATTGGGATGTTGATAAACCTGTATCTTACTTAAGTTGTTACATCTGGGACAATGTAGACAAGGGTATGTCCCTTTACTTACTATGTTTCCCAGTAACAAACAAGTAGATTTACCCACATTGGTGATATATTGATCATTACAAAGTTGCTTCTTAAGATTGTCACTATTCTTGTAACAAAATTTGGGTGTAGGACCTACGATCTCTCTAATCTGTTTATTGACTGTGAGGACATTCCAGTTTTTCCTGATTACTTTCCTGATACTCTCCACTTCATTGGTATATTTGATGACGTAACATAATCTATTACCATAAGAGGCAAAACCAGGGGTAGCTTTATTCCTACACCCTCTCGATGTAAACAATTTATCTTTGGTAACATAACCAATGTCTCCAATGATCTCTTGCCTTATTGTCCTCACCATATTCATGTCATAGCCCCTATCTCTAAACAGGAGCTCCAAGTTATTGGCTTCCTTAAAAAGGTCGTCTTTATTTTGACAAAGTCTGGACACTCTGGTAAATTGACTTGTTACTATACCCCGAAAGGTATAGGCTGGATGCATACTGTCTGGTGCTAATAACGCATTTTTCCAGACACTTTTCCTATAAAGTGTGGTTACAATTCTTCCTTCATCTGTCAATCTTAATGTAACGTCCAGAAAATTAACTTGCTGATGTGAGCTCTCTACAGTGAATCTTAAAAAGTCAGTAGTGGTTTGTAGATGTCTCAGGAAGCTGTGAAAACTATCAACTGAGCCTTCCCAAATTATAAGTATGTCATCTACAAACCGTTTATAATATTTTATGAACCTGGAAGACTCATGGGTGAACAAAAACAATTTTTCCCACCAGTACACTACCAGGTTAGCATAAGTATTGGCACAGGGGGTGCCCATGGCTACCCCCCATGCCTGTAGGAAATACCCATCTCCAAATATAAAGACGTTGTTGTTCAGTACTATATCCAACAACTGAGTGACTAATATAATCCTATCATTTGAAAAATGGGTTTCCTTATGCAATAACTCCCTGACATACTGTATCCCTATATCATTGGGGATTGAAGTAAAGAGCGTCTCTACATCCATGGTTATGAGGAGATACCCTGTATTCCTCATTTCCAAATGTACGCCCTTAAGGCCCTCTAATAGTTGGTAAGTGTCCTTAAGGATAGTACTGCAATTGTCAACTACTGGACGTAAAAGGCTCTCTAGGAAGGTCGATATACGGGCAGTCACCCAACCTTCCCCTGCTACAATCGGTCTCATTGGAATGGGCCATACCTCCTTGTGAACCTTGGGAAGACCTTTTAGAATGGGAATAACTGGATCAGTTATCAATAGATATTCATACATTTCTAAACTGATTTGTCTACATAGCAAGAGATCGTAAATGTTGTCTTTAACTGTTTGTATTATAGTGGAGACTTGTTGAATGGAAATGTGTGAATAGGTCGATGTATCTGATAACAACCCCCTCATGCACTTCACATATTCATCCGAATCCATCAACACTACACCCCCCCCTTTGTCAGCAGGTTTTACAACCATCCTATCATCACTCTTCAGTCTAGCCAAAGCATGAATTTCATCTCTGTTGAGATTATAAAATCTCCCTTTCTTGTTACCTGTTACAGAAAACAATGCATAAAAATCATTTTCACACATATCTAAAAAACATTGCACCATTGGATGTATCGGGGGTGAAAAGGTGCTTCTGTTTTTAAACATGACGAAAGGTACAGTCTGGTTGTTACTCTTCTCCTCATCCGCAAACAATAACTTGAGGCAAACTCGCCTACAAAATAGTCTTAAGTCCAACAGGGTTTCTTCTATGGATGATCTGGCCGCAGGAATGAACGTAAGCCCTCTATTAAGAAGGCTATGCATAGCTGTATCAACATTACAGCTAGAAAAATTGAAAACCAGAGTCAATATCTGGTCTTCCTGCTGGGTACATTCCGCTCTCCGGAATACTTGCGTTTTCTCGGTCCCCTGCTGCTGGAACGCCCCCTTGGTTTTTGAACGTATTTCCTTTGATAGGGTAAAAAAGGGGGGTTCATGGTTCCCTGGACACTGCTACTTTTGGGTATAGCTCCTGTGTTCCGTTATCCTTGTAAAGCCTCTTGATTGGGTGGAGGTGTGTCTATAACCGGGAACTCAATGGGGTCCAAGTCACTGACCCTGTTAGAAGAAATCACTGTCTGCATGGTGGAATGAGTATCATTTAATTGCATTGACAAGTTATTGGCAGCCTCTAAATTAGCTGTAACATTATTGCGGTTCAATGCATTTTGTGTAGAGTTGGATTGACCATCCTGACATCTTGGCCAAACAAATACATGGCCGTTTTGAAAGTCCAAGAAATCTCTCTTCAACTTATGCTGTTTGGTCTTACTCAACCTTTCGCCAAAAGATTTTACTTGTGTGAGAACTAAACAAAGTTTCTCCATGCAATACTCTGAACTGAAACTATCAATTATCTTCTGATAAATAATGTCCGTTTTACTTCGGAGATCAATCTCCAGTGGCGAAAAATATTTCAGCAGGAGTCTCACATACTCAAACCCTAAATTAATGTTCAAATCCTGCCATTGCTTTAGTAAAGAAGGATGGGAGTCCCCATACGTAGGCATGCAGAAAACCCGCATGCCTCTGGGGACTACCTTATGGTGCAAGCACGCTTCTAAATGTAATCTTTGCCACAAATACCTTTGTAGTTGATAAAGATTGTTCTCCAATACTTTCAATTGGTCATGAAAGTCTTTTAAATTCTCACCAGTTTCAGTCGTTTGTCTACGGGTTTCAGCTTCATTTAAATCCAGTGACAATAAAGGGTTCAATTCATGTGTGAACAGACCTGTCCATAAACGAGACGTATCCCTCGACCCTGGAGTAGAAGCGACCCCAACACTCTGGCCTTCCATCGTGTGCGTTGAGTTGTGAACAACCAACAAGAGAACAACGATACAAAAGAACACAACTCACTAAAGACGTTCTCACCAAATGCGAGAAACTAGTAAATGCTGAAAGATGAGAACAGTCACCACGAGCAATATCGTCAGTGCAAATAAAGTCCAATGTTAGCCACGATAAAATCCAAAAATGGTCACAGTAAAATTGTAAAAACTCATTTATTTCTGGACACGGAATAAGCGCTTTCGCATAGTCTAGCTATGCTTCATCAGATACAATAACTCAATAGAATTGGCAAATACATATACCCAACATTTTTGGCGGGCTCATTAATTAATTCAACCGCTCATTATCACCTCATTAATTAAAGATCATCATCATTGAAAATTAATTCAGGTTAAAATAAAACTTAATGCATTCCCTTTCTAATCCTCTAAAAATCATATGATACACAATCACTTTAAACATTCTAAAAGCAAAACTTGCAATCCCAATAATATGCAAAAGATTTAAGCATCATTCAAACAAATGAAATGCCTGTTACACCCACTAGAGAAAACACTAATACTTGTAAATATTAACGCTCGCCTCTTACATGTAGTGCCAATAGCTCTCGGTGCATTAATTACGGATTGCACTCCATCGCTAAACAACAAAAGCGAACAGCTTGAGAATATCCATATATATTAAACTGCATCATAGTCGCAAGGAGCTAGATGGAAAATGCAAGCTCTTAGCCCACAGCTTCAAAAGATATATACATAAATATCATGTCCAAACATCAAGACTGTGACGTTCACTACAAATCTAGTCCCTCCTTCTGTACGCAAATAGTATCACATGTATTTAGAACCCCAATGGAGTACCTCAGGAAGTAAACAAGTAATCTCCCTGGTCCTAATGCCAACACTTTAATCTAAAAAATGAACATTAAGTAACAGCCCTTCATCCAAAACGACATCAATCATCGGAAAAAACATATATTCACTATTGTATAACATGGCAATTCAGATGACGCTCGAGAATAGATGTTGGTTCTGAATGCGTTAACCATATAAAGGGAGATATTATATTTAAGACTAATATACCATGGCTACTATATATACAATTTGTTTTAGCTACACATCATACCTATCCTAAACTACAAAACGAAACAACATATGTAGAACATTTAGAAAATCTACTATTAAAGTATAATAAACTAAACATAATTAATCAATTATCAAGTAAATGGAACTTAAGACTGACACCATGACCTGGGATTTAGCAACTTAGACAATCAGTAGTCTAAGTCAGCACATCTCTAATAATATTACAAAATCCTTCTTTCTCTCATGTTACTTATTATGGGTTTTTGTAAACATAAAAATTCATTCATATACTCTTCTACCCTGCTCTAATACATCCCAGCACTGGATACAGTGCTTCATTTGGCATGCAAAGCTCTAACCTAAATCAATTCTCCCAACTAGTAAAACACCAACATTTCATAGTCAAAGCAATTTATAAGTTATGTACTCACCATAACTAGGCATGTGTGTTGTTCATTTTCATTCTTCCTCAACACGTGGGTTTGGATCTAACCCTCTGATCCGACTTGGCCACATACCCCAGACTTTCAATCTAATTCTTGAGCTCCTCCCTCTACCCATAATGCCCTTTTTCACTCCCATTACCTCACATCAAGTTTGTTGCCATACAGACCATATAACTGGAGAGAAACAAGGAAAGCTGAAAGAAAAGGGCTCAAACCCAGAACTAGAAGTTCCGATGACAATCGCCTCCAGAAAATTTAAGGATGAGGGATGGGCTCATAGGTTCATACTAGGCTATCTGCCCTAGGGCATTTATAAGCCTAGCCAGAGTGTGTTTGGCTTTTGCCACCCATTTTAAATTAATTTTGCTATGCCCTTTTTCGAGGTTAGTATACTGTGCCTCTGTCTAACAGTGACACAGAAGTGATACCCAGGGTAAACCTAAGATCTCCCATCCACTCATCAAGATTCCTCTTGAAGAGAGTCAATGAGGGACTCTGCCTAACCTGGACTGGGATTTTATTCCAGAGTGAAGGGAGCCTCTGGGTTATGAATCCGTCAATCCAGCATGTCCTATTTATTTCAGTACTGAGGTTCAAGTCTCTCGAGCGCGTAGCTCGATGGGATTTGGATTTTCTGAGGTGCAGCATGTCCATTAATTCCGGGTTGGACATGGCTTTATACATCAGGCACAGATCGCCTCTGAACAGGCGGTATGCCACTGAGTAGAGCTGGAGTTTCTTTAACTGGGCAGCATATGGCATCTGTTTGAGCCCTTTGATCCTCTTGGTGAGGTACTTTTGGGGTCTTTCCAGTTGCTGCAGGTGTCTGGTAAGGTACATCCCAAAAGGGGCATTGTACTCAATTATGGGCCTGATGAGGGATGAGTAAAGAGGCACGATGACCTCCCCTGATCTAGATGTGAATCCCTTCATGATTAGGTGGGCTATATAAAATGTTTTTCTAACCACTTTGGCCACGTGGTTGTCAAATGAGAGATTGCTATCAACTTGGGTCCCCAGGTCCCTAATTACTTCTTCTGTACTTAATGGATTACCACCTATGTGGTAATTTGTGGGCACTTTGTTTTTGCCAAAGGGGATGACTATACACTTTTTGACATTTAGCCTGAGGCCATAGCTCTGGCACCAGTTGTCTGTTTCTATGAGGCCCTTTTGGAGGATGCTTGTGTCGGCTGGAGAGTCTATTATGGCGCCCAGTTTGCAGTCATCTGCGAACTTGGTCAGCCACAGTCCTTCCGTGTTGGCCTGTACCTCTGAGAAATATATACCGAACAAGAGAGGTCCCAGGACTGAGCCTTGTGGGACGCCACTTGTAACTGGTTTGGAGTCTGACATGGCTCCAGCAATTCTAACCATGTGGGTTCTGTTCTTGAGCCAGTTTGCAACCCATCTAGTGACATAGGGGTTTTTGTTTAAGCTGGTGAGCTTATCTATAATGCCCGAGTGGGGTATTGTATCGAATGCTTTTGCGAGGTCCAGGTAGGCTGTGTGGACCACCTTCCCCTCGTCAATGGCCTTGGTGACTGTTTCAAAGAAATCAACCAGGTTTAAGAGGCAGGATCTGCCCTTAAGAAAGCCGAACTGGGTAGGATCCAGTGTCTGTAGGTCCCCAATATCTTTATTTATGAGGTCCATGATGATCCTTTCCATAGCTTCGTAGACCAAGCTAGTCAGGCTTATGGGGCAATAGTTTCCAGGATCCGTTGAGGCACCACCTTTGTGGAGAGGGACCACTGTTGCTGTACGCCACTCTTTGGGTACATATCCTGTAGTAAGGCTGAGACTGAACAGTAGTTTTATGTTTGGGTTTAGCTCTTCTTGGAGTTCATGTAGGATGCAGCCTGGGACACCATCTGGTCCCATTGATGCTGTGTTTTTTGCTTTGGAGAGGGCAGCTCTTACCTGAGCATCTGAGATGTCAGGGGGGCAGCACTCTGCTGGGATGGATATTTGCCCTTTTGGTGGGGGGGGGGGAGTTTGCGCTGAACCGGTCAGCTAGGATGCTGGCAACGTCTGTGGATTCGGTGTATTTTTTGTCATTTTGGAATAATTCTGAGCATATCTGGGAATTCCCACCCAGGTTCCTAACATAACTAAAGAAAGCCTTGTGATTATCCTTAGTGTCCTGTGCAATTTTTCTCTCGAAGCTGGCCTTAGACGATTTTATGAGTGCCTGTAGTTTTTTTGCTAATACTGATCAGAGATGCCTTCCCTTTTTGGGATTTTGCTCTATCATGTAGTAGCTTCCTCCTTCTATTGTATAGTTTGTTTATGGCTGGGGTCCACCAGATAGGATGTCTGCCTTTGGAGGATTGGGTCTTGGTTTTATTTGGGATTGCATGATCCATGCATTCCTGAAGGTGTTCATAGAATGCGTTTATAAAGGCTTCTGGGAGGGAAGTTGAGGAAGAATGAAAATGAACAACACAGACTCCAAATTATGGTGAGTACATAACTTATAAATCTGATATTAGCCTTTTCATTCTTCCTCAACACATGGGACAGAGTCCCCAACTACGCTGACCATGGGTGGCCCTCATGGAAATATATTCTAGAGTACTGCAGAGCCAAAAGCAGCACTACTTCTGGATATAAGATCCAATTTGTAATGAGTAACAAAGGTATGCGCTTTAGACCATGTAGCTGCTGCATAAATATCTTCAATAGATGTTCTTGACCAAGAAGCAGATGAAGCAACCATGGATCTAGTTGAGTGAGCTCTGAGTGGGGTTAAGTAGTAAAATGCCTTTCTGAGAATAGATCCAAGAAATGTAATCAGTGACCCATTTAGCTAGAGTAATTTTAGAAACTGGATAACTCAAGTCTTTTTGGAGAGAAGGAAACAAATAGCTGATCTGATTTCCTGAATTGTTCTGTCCTGTGCAAATAAAAACATAACTGTCTGTGCACATCTAGAAGATGACGCATGTATTTTCGGGTCTATATCAGAACATAGAAGTTTTACAACTTCGAATATTCTAATATCGACCCGTTTTGAGTGAATGCTAAAAATAGTGAAGCTGCAGAACATTGAATTCTTTCCTAGGGAAAGAATTTGGTTGGCCGGTTCTGTGGCTTCACTATTTTCAGCGCTGTGGTGGAAATTTACGGGTCGGGTTCAGGTAAGTGTGTGATTGTGTGGTTGTTAGGATTAGGGTGCAGGTTAGGTGAGTTAGGGTTAGGGCGCGGGTTAGGTGAATTAGGGTTAGGGGCGGGTTAGGTGAGTGTACGATAGTGACGGACCTTAGGGTTAGGGTTTGGGTTAAGGTAATTGGATAGATAGTAGTGTCTGTATAGTTTAGTGTAGGGTTAGTTGTAGGATTATAAGTGTATGTGTGTGTATTGATGTTTTTTAGGTGTGCTTGTGTTGCGTGTGTTTCGGAATAGCAAATTTTTTCCTTAGGAAAAAAATTCGCTGTTCTGAATGTTCGATATTATGTGGTTTAGATATTTTAGGTTCGATGAAATAGCGTTTGCTATTTTCATCTTTCGATGACGTGATATAAACACGTATTTTCTTTTATTTGAAAAATTTGGAAAGAAGACCATTAAGTGAATGGATTGATTAAGGTTAGATTCAGAAGCTACTGCAGGTAAAAAGAACGGCTTGTTCTTAACAAAACCCTGTTTTTATAGAAGACAATGCAGGGAGAGTCTTTGATGAAAGGGCCTGGAGTTCAGAAATTCTTCTTGCAGAAGTAACAGCTACTAAGAAGACTGTTGTCCATTAAAGAAATTTTAGGCCATTTTTTGCTGAAGGTTCAAAAGTTTTTTTTTTTTTTTTTTTGAGTTAGGTTTTGTAGCACGACTGTCAGAACCTAAGGAGATGAAGGATCCTTTACTGGTGGTCTGAGGAGAAAAATACCTTTAGGAAATGCTTTACATAACTTAGAAGAGGTCAATGAATAATTTATTTCTCCTATATGAAAGATACAAATGGCAGCCAATTGAAATTTAACTGCAGAAAAACTAACTCCTTTAAAAAAATTCTAGGATAGCAGAAACTGGGGCAGAAAAGGGGTCATTGCCCAAAGAGAGAACTTTTTCCATTTTCTCTTGTAAACCTTCTTTGTAGTCTTTTTGCGAGGATAATATTATGGAACGTACTGGGGAAGAAAGCCTGGGCTGTCTGAACATCACTGAAAGTGGAGAAACCATGCGGTTAGCTTGAGGGCCTGGATATTGGGATGGCTCATCCATGAAGGGTGCAAGAGGAGATCTGGAAAAGGTCCCAATATCAATGGAGGATAACAAAGAAGAGACCACAGGAAAGGGAATCATATCTGTCAATGCCAATGGGGGCAATGAGGACAACTGAGCTTTTCAACCAGGTTTCTTTCTGTAGAAATTTGGGAATCAAAGTAAGTGGAGGATATGCATAAAGGAGACCGCATGGCCGAATGTGGACTAGAGCATCTCTGAGTGACTCCATCTGTGGGGGGATCAGGGCAAAATACCCACTGCACTTGCTTTTGTGCGGGGAAGCAAAAAGGTTGCAGCAAGGTTGGCCTCAACAAGACAAATCTATTCCACTACAGACTGTTTGACAGACCACTTGTCGGGCATCAAAATGGACTTTTAATTGGTCTGCTAACATGCTGTTTTTTTCCTGGTATGTGCGGCGCAAAATACAGTTGTGTACACTTACCATAAATGTAGATGTTCGCGTGTCTTCACTGTTGCAGTCATCACTGTAGGGTTCTTCCTGCCGGCAGGCAGCCCTCGGTCGGCCAGAATCCCAAAGTCTGGCTCCAGCGTCGGCTGTGTACTCACCCTCCCTGACGTCAGTGCGCCAGGGGTACAAAGCTCCCAGTCGATGCCATGTTTTCCAGTTTTTCTTGCCCCATATGTCAGGTGCCCAAAAGTAAAGGCTAAAAGTAAAACAAAAATGTAACATACAACAAACCCCATACCCTGTAGCAAATACACCTCAGAAGAAGGGTGAAGCAGGGAACCACACCAATAAAAGTATAAGAGGGGACAGGAGGGTGGGTAACCCAGACTGCAACAGTGAAGACACTCGAACATCTACATTTATGGTAAGTGTACACAACTGTACTATGTTCATCGTGTTTCACTGTTGCAGTCATCACTGTAGGGTTGAATCCCAAAGCTGAGATAAAGGGCGGTGGTTATAGAGTAGAAGGGGCGGCTAGAAGGCCTTGCAAGACTGCAGAAGCAAAGCCTGCCCTAGACTTAGAATAAAGAGGGAGATTATAGTGCTTAGAGAAAGTATTCACTGAACTCCAAGTTGCAGCTTCCAAAATATCTTTGGTAGGAACTCCCCTGAGAAAGGCAGCTGAAGTAGCAGCAGCTCTGGTAGAGTGAGTCCTAATTTTTCCAGGGATTTGCTTTCCATGATGAGAGTAACAAAATCTGATTCCATGAGCAATCCATTTAGAAATGGTCTGTTTTGAAATAGCTTTGCCTTGGGAATTTGCTGCATAGGAAACAAACAGTTGTTCTGTTTTCCTGATATCCTTGGTTCTGTCCAGGTAAAAGCGAAGCTGCCTGTGTACGTCCAAAGAATGCAAGATCCTCTCCCCCTTATTTTGTGGATTAGGGAAAAAAGTTGGCAGGTGAATAGTTTGGTTTAAAGCCACTTTAGAAACCACTTTAGGCATGAAAGTAGGGTTAGTCCTCAAAGAAACCCTATCTTGATGAAAAATAATGCAAGGTTCCACAGCCATGAGCGCTTGTAACTCCGAGACTCTCCTGGCTGAAGTTAAAGCCAGTAGGATAACAGTCTTCCATGATAAATATTTTATATCGGATGTGGCAGCAGACTCAAAAGGTGGCAGAGTAAGCTTTTCCAGGACATAATTGAGGTCCCAGGCAGGAATGGGAGGAGTCCTAGGGGGCCTTAAATTCTTTGCTCCTCTGAGAGATTGTTTCAGAAGTGGATGTGAAAAAAATTGGAGGATCTGTATTATAATGTGCAGAGATAGCGGAGGCATGTATTTTTATGAAGAAAAAGATAAACCCTTATGCAACATATCTGTTAGGTAATGCAAAATCAATGGAATATTTGGAATGTGAGGATCCGATTCCTGAGCATGCATCCAGGTGCAAAATCTCTTCCATTTACCTGCATAAGATTTCCTAGTGCTAGGCCTTCTGGCTTCAAAGATGACATCCATAACCTGTTTGGAAAAGGTAGGATTAATTATAGACCCTGAATACGCCAGGCTGAGAGTTTTGATATGAGAGTGCAGGACCTGGCCTGATATTGAGACAAAAGATTTGGAATCTGAGGTAGAATCCAAGGAGGTTCCTGGGATAGATTTATCAGCGTTGAGTACCAAAATTGTCAAGGCCAATTCGGGGCTAGTAAGATCAGCTTTGGTTTGTCTTGTTTTATCACCCTTGGTAGAAGAGGTAGTGGTGGGAAGGCGTTCCTCCAACTGAATGAGAGAGCATCCACTTTCCATGCTAGCTTGTGATATGTCCTTGTGCAAAAAGTTTGTAACTGGTAGTTGTAGGGAGATGCAAATAGATCTATGTCTGGGCAGCCCCAGGCTTCTGTAATCATCTTGAATATTTGGTTGTCTAGCATCCACTCGGTCTGACAGGTTCCTGCTCAGGCTGTCTGCCAGAGTGTTTTGTTTCCCTGGCAGGAATTGAGCTTGTAGATCCACTTTGCAAGCTAGTGCTGTGTTCCATAGAGTCATGGCTAGTCTGCAAAGGGGGTAGGAGTGTGAACCCCCTTGCTTGTTTATGTACCACATAACTGTGGTGTTGTCTGTCCGTATCAGTAGCTTCCCTGGCTGTAAAAGATCCCTGAAAGCCAAGAGGGCATTCTGTACAGCTAACATCTCTTTTAAATCGTTATGTAGATGCTTCTGATCCTCTGTCCAAAAACCTTGCAGGCCTTTCCCCTACAAGTGGGCTCCTCATGCATAATCCGAGGCATCCGTGGTTATCACTTGGTAGGCTGGAGGTAGACTGAAGGCTTTCCCTTTGTTTTGAAGACATGCCGTGGCCCAACAATGAAATTCCTTTTGCAGGCAAGTCAAGACAGCAATCACTGTTTCCAGACTGTGACAATGCTGGGACCATACGCTTTTTAGGTACCATTGTATCTTCCTCATATGCAGTCTTGCATATGCTATGAGTAGGATGCAGGAAGTCATGTAACCCAAAGCCTGCAGGAATTTCCTTGCAGTTAGCTGAGACATTAACGCCAGGCTTTTGAAAGTTGAAGCCAGGTATAGTTGTTTTTCTGGCGTCAGGAATGCCATCTGGGTTGTAGTGTTTAAAAGAGCACCCAGGAAAGTTATCTGTTGAGTGGGTGCCAAATTTGACTTTTTTACATTCACAGTGAATCCCAGGTACTTGAGGAGATTCTGAACAAATTCCAGGTGCTGGAGTAAGATGTCCTTGCTGTCTGCTTGAATAAGGCAGTCGTCCAGATAAGGGTAAATTTGAATTCCCTTGAGTCTGCAGTAAGCTACTACTGGTGCCAGGCACTTGGTAAAGACCCTGAGCGCAGTAGACAAGCCAAAGGGCAGTGCAGAGAATTGGTAATGTTTCGAGCCTGCCTTGAACCGGAGGTATCTTCTGCACTCCTGTCTGATAGGAATGTGTAGGTAAGCCTCCTTTAAGTCCAATGTCACCATCCATGCATTTTTGCTCAACATTGGCAAGAGCTGCTGCAGAGTAAGCATCTTGAACTTTGGTATCTCCAGGAAAGTATTTAAGACTGACAGATCCAGGATGGGTCTCCAAGTACTTTGCTTTCTGGGAACTAGAAAGAGTCTTGAATAAAAGCCTTGTCCCGTCTCTGAATTTGGAACCAGTTCTATGGCCCTCATAGCCATGAGGGACCTCACCTGTTTTAATGCCTCTGCCCATTGAGTTTTTGGTAGGTCTGGCCATCCATTTGGTTTTGGTAAGGTGTGAAAGTGGAATTTGTAACCTCTTAAAACTACATCCAGAACCCACTTATCTTGGGTTATGCAAGTCCAATTTCGGTGAAAAAGAGAAAGTTTTTCTCCCAGAGGAGCTTCCAGTAGAGAGGTTCCTGGAGCCATGCAGAGGGAGTCATTGAGCCTGTTTCCTATAAGGTTGAGACCTATCTTCTCCACCCCTGGGGGTGGAAGCACTCCACTGTCTAGGTCTATAAGAGGTCTGTGCTTGGGCCCTCCCTCTGGGGCTTCTATATCTACCCCACTGAGGCCTGTCCGAGCTGGGAAAGGACCAATTTTTAGCTGGCCAATTTCTGCTAAATCTAGGAGGCTGAACTTGTAAGAAATCCTTAACCGTTTGCCTGGATTTTACCTTATCCTCCATTTTCTTTATAACCTCTTCAGCCTTAGACCCAAACAAAACATCATGTTGAACAGGAGCATCCAGTAAATTTGCTTTTACTTGATCAGGCAAATTTTGTTCCTTTAGCCAAGCATGCCTTCTAATGACCATGCCAGTGGCTGCCACCCTGCAAGAGGCCTCCAAAGCATCAAAACCACAGTGTAAGGTATGTTTCCCCACCTTCTCAGTAGCATGCATCAAATCTTGTAATTCCTTATTGTCTGCACATGCAGAAATGGTACGGTTTTTGTTTCATAACAGACAAAAGGTATTGCTGATATTTCAACATATGAAACTGACAATTCAAAGCCCTAATAGATAAAGTAGCAGAAGTGTACACTTTTTTTCCACATCTCTCCAAAGCTCTAGAATCCTTATCTGACAGAATAGGGTTCTTAGCAGTGGCGGCCTTAACACCCTTAGGACCCTGAGAAATGGTTTCTGGATCAGCAGTAGGATTTTTAAATAGAAACTGGTGAGAGTCAGGGACTCTGTAATATCTATCAGGCTTAGCAGGGGCCGGAGGAAAGGAGTCGGGGGTTAAATTAGACTCAGAAAAGACATCATCCACAATATCCAAAATAGGAGAATAGCCAGGGGTCTGTGTTGGGGAAGAAGAAGGAAATCCCTAAGCCTTCTCTTAGATTCAGAGTACTCCTATCCTTCCCAGTGAAAATGTTCCCTCATGTCATGTAAAGTTTCCCCAAAAGAGTAATCTTCAGGAGGAGAAGCTGAAGGAATGGATTCCTCAGCATCAGAATCCTCATAAGGAGGGAAAGTATAATCCTGTTCAGAGGAAGACACTGAAGAGATAGATACCTGATCAGAGGATTCATAATCCAATTCTTGTCTTGGCCTTTTGTCTGGAGGGGGATGGGAACCCCTAATGATAGTTAGCAAGTCCTCCTCCATTTTAAGCATTTGTTTTTGAGATTTAGGTCCCGGATCAGAGGAGGCCTGGGCTTGAGTCTTTGTTTTAGAAGGAGTCTTTGTCTTTGCCTTTACCTGAAGCTGCGTAGGCCTGAAAACCCCCTCGGAAGCCGGTACCTGCACAGCGGCTCCGGACCCATCTGAGGGAGCATTATTCGAAGGTCCTGCACCTGGAATATCCGAAGGCCTAGTCGGCGCCTCTAGGTAGTCCGTTTCGGCAAGCGGTTCTGTAATGGCCGACGACAGGGGCTGCGAAAGCGCCTCACTGACGACGGCTGAACCGGCAGCTGGCTCCGATTGTAAACTGTCGTCTGATTTGGACCTCGGAGGCCTATCCTTATCCTTGCGCCTTTTATGAACTCCGGTAATCGGAAGCGTGTCCGACGACATGTTATAATTAAATCGCCTCCCAAAGTAATGAAAGGCAAAATCGTATCTCCGTTTAATAGTACATTGATTAAATCTAGCACAAAACCGACAACTAGCTACATCGTGGTCAGGGCCTAGACGAGGAATACAGTAAGAGTGAAAATCCTTATGAGGTATGTGCTTCCCACATGAAATACAATTATTAACTTTTTCTGACATCGGTCTGGAGCAAGAAAAAAGTTTCCCCAACGGGGTACTTAACTTTGAAAAGAAGAATGTCTTCTGTATGAAGCACCAAAAATAACAGGAGTCAGCCGACCGGCACTTGTGAACTGCTTCCACCGCGCGGCAAGAAAGACTGGAGAACATGGCGTCGGTTGGGAGTTTTGTACCCCTGGGGCACTGACGTCAGGGAGGGTGAGTACACAGCCAACGCCAGACCCAGACTTTGGGATTCTGGCCGACCGAGGGCTGCCTGCCGGCAGGAAGAACCCTACAGTGATGACTGCAACAGTGAAACACGATGAACATCTAGAAAGCGATTTGAGGAGATTGCCCATTACCATACTCTCATGGCCTCTCTGCAAAGAGGGTAATATCAGGTACTCCTTGTTTGTTGATGTACCAGACAACAGACATCTTTGTCAGTCTGAATCGAAAGAGTCCCTAGAGGAAGAGCATCTTGAAATGCCTGCAATCATAATAGAACTGTTTACATCTGCAGTACATTGAAATGCAGCTTGGTCTCCTGGAAGGACCACGTGCCTTGGACTGTCCTTCCCAAAAAATGCTCCCCCACCCCAGTTGGGAAGCACCCATAATCCCTGTTGCCATTGGGGGTGGTAAAACAAATGGTCAGCCTAGATAAACGTCATCCGACTGCATCCACCAGTGCATGTGGCGTTTGCAAATTGGAGTATGTTTACTGGAAAAGATAGGGGTTGTTGAAGAACACAGATTATTGAACAGTTAGAGTACACTGGTGAACATGCATATAGTACCGTGCTAAGAGAAGTAATACTATGGCTGCTGCCATGAATCCTAGAAAAGAGTTAATCTGTCTGGAGGAGATTGATGAGAAAGAATCTGGTGGACCTGAGATCTCAGCATGGTTATGCGATGAGTTGGCAATGATGCAATTTGCATTGCTGTGTTCAGATGTGCACCAATGAATTCTAGGCTCTGAACTGATGTCAGGTTTGATTTGGTATAGTTTATCGTTATCCCTAATGACTGGCAAATCTGAAGCAAACAGTACCTGGACTGTTGAAGGAGCTGCATGGACAGGGCTGTGAGGAACCAATCATCCAGATTTGGACACACTTGGAATCCTTTGAGTCTCAGATGAACAACCACCACTGCCATACATTTGGTAAACACCCTGGGGGATGTGGCGACTTCAAAGGGCAAGGCTCTGAATTAGTAATGACTGGCTCCCAGCCAAAAGCACAAATGTCTTCTGGAGCACCTGTCTGTTTTGATGCGATAATACACATCATGAAGATCTATGGAGCACACCCAATTGTCCTTGCAAAGAAACAGCAGAATGGACTTAACCTGTGACCATTTGGAACTATGACTGTTTTACATACTGATTCAATTTGCTCAGATCTTGAACGGGTCTGAGGTTCTGTGTCTTTTTGACCACCAAAAAGAAATGTGATTAAGTTCCAAATCCTATTTGGTCTAGCAGGACCTCTTGGATGACTCTCTTGTCTATCAGCTTATGAATTTCTTGCGCTGCTGCTTGGTGGAACATCAGGAAGTTTTTTCTTTTGCAAAAAGTAAGTTAGAAAAATAGAATGGCATAACTTCTGGATATTATTTTTAGCACCCTGGAATCGTCATTTGCCCAGGCTTCTGGGTGCAAGGACAATTGCCCCTCGACTGTCTCCAGAGGTGGACAATCAGGCGGCACTTCAGGAGTGCTGAAAGGGTCTGTCCAGAAAGGAATTATGGAAGCCCTGATTTTGCAGGCCTCCTCTGTCTCTACAGTGACATCTACCATTGGAATTTCCTTCTCTGCCTCTGGAGGAATTGTCCCTACCCAAATTTTGGAAAGGTCCCTGAGATTTGTGGAACCACATTTTCTTACTGCCTCTGATTCCCAGAAAAGGTTCACTGAGGAGTAGAAATTTTGACTCCCATAACAGACAGAAACTTTCCTTCTTGTTCGCTGTGGGTAAGAGTCTCTTTAACCAATGGACCAAATAAGGATGCATCCTCAATGAAAGCGTTAATGAATGACTTCATAAAAGGCTCTTCAAAGACACATAGATGCATCCAGGAATGTCTCCTTATGGCATGCCTGAACTGGCAGCCCGTGAGGTGCCTTCAGCTGTGGAATGTCTCCTTATGGTATGCCTGAACTGGCAGCCTGTGAGGTGCCTTTAGCTGTGTGAGACCAACCACATGGAAGCGTTGGAAACTGACAATAGAGTGGCAAGTTGAAAGGATGTTCTCTTGAAATCCTCTGCAGACATGAGCTCAGAGAGAATTTGATAGCTCTTTGGATAAAACTCTACAGTCTTGTGAAATGTGCCAGGTAATTAAGAGACCTCTCACCGAGGCAAAGACTCTCTCTCCAAATATGTCCAGTGCTCTACACTCTCTGTTTGGCGGATGGACAGAAGAACTCTGTTCTGCTAGTTCTTTTTTTAGTGGCTGCTGCCCCTGCCATAGCATCTACTGGGACTCCTTTGCTCCAGTGGGAACTATCCTTGTTATCCTTGGGAGGAGCTAAGAATTTATCAAGACTTTCTGGAATAGGTTTGACAATCTCAGTCTCCTTCCATGCCTGGCAGGAAACTAAATCAATGAGCTCATCTGCTGGGGGTGTAACCCAAGATGTAGACGGACCAGAACCAAAGGCTTCCAAAAATATCAACTGTTCTGAAGAGGGATTTTCAGATGACCAACCAGCTTTCTAAGGATCTCTAAAATATGTCCAAAGGATGCATCATCTAGTGGTGATCTGGGGAACCCCTCCCCTTTATCAAAAGCAGTATCCTCCATGACAGATTCCAGTGGGAAATGTATGTGCCTCCTCTTGCATGTTCTCATCCTCTGGAGGTTATTCAGGAAAGGTATCTGAAGAGAGGGTGAGCATACACTAAGAGGGAGGTTAAGAGGAAGAACAGAGAAAAAGTTTAAGTAAATATATCAAATCACTCACAAAAAAATCTATTTCTCACTCAAGAGAAGGAACCTGTACCTGAACATGATGGCAGCAAATGAGATCTGAGGTATTGGGGATGGACAAGGACATTTATGGGTAGAGGGAGGAGCTTGAGAGTTGGATCCAAAGTCTGCAGTACACAGCAAAGTTGGATCAGAGTTTGATCTGAGCCCATGTGTTGAAGAAGAATGAAAAGGACAACATCAGATACAAAATTTAAATTGTTCTTGTCTTCTGTGGCCTGAATCACACACGCTGACCTATACCTTCACCTGAGCTATGTCAAACCATGCTTTTTGTGACCTTTTGCACAAAAAGAAAAACAAATCCTATGACAAGTCCCATTCCAAAGACCTAGTTACACAACAAATTATCGATAAATCCTGACTTAGGGAAAAAAAATCATGCAGTGCTTCCCTCGCTCAGGAAACAAGCTTCACCTACATATTAGAATGTGAAATCTCTAGCAGCAATTAAATTAATAGAAGGGACTGAAACTATTCACTAGCTATAGATTTCTACTATGCCAAACTAAACATTATCACAAGTCAGTCCTATGCATTCCTAACTCTGCTTCTTTCTTACTCCTTTTTCTCTAGTTTCTCCTCATTTCGCTACCTTTCTACATAATCCAGGCTAATAACATTCCATCTATACCTGTCAAATTAACTCTACCTTCTACAGTTATCTTTAGAACTAACACGGTTGCAATTGGTTAACTCCACAAATAACATACTGCTGACTTAGAATAAACCTATGACCTTATGAGTTTCAAGAACAAAATGGCATACTTTATTTGCAGTACTTTCAGTACAGAGTGAGTGCGGTGAAGCACGTATCTTAAAGAGAACTGATAAGACATACTCAAGTTTGAGTCTTTCCTGCCTTAAGAGACTAAACTGGTAATTCTTTAACTAACATGTACATCGCATTATTTATTTGTGAATTATCTTTCAGATACTTAAGCAACTGGGAACAAACTGGAAACGTGTAAAATCTTGAGGGTTTTCTGGGTTGGGCACTTTTGGCAAAAGTATTACATGTGCATATCTGAAGTGGCATGGAAAATAATCCACAATAAATGAGATATTAAATAAATAAGATTCTGGTTTATAAATGTGGGATGAGATCATTTTTATGAATGGAGGATGGAGTGGGAGGCTCAGAATATACTCAGCTAGTCCTTTTGCCAACTTTTTGAGAAGCCTGGCAACTAATTTAGCCCTGACTTCTTCAGTGAGGAAGGTTATTATGAACACTCATTGACAGGGTTTATGTGGAAAGGCACTGACTGAGAGAGCTGGGTGCAGTGAGGATACACAAGTTGCTTTTGACAAAAGAAAGTCTTAAAGGTTCATAGGTAAGCACTAGCTTGATGCCCTAGTAGGCCATTTTAAGTCTAGCCAGTTTCCCTTTTGGTGCTCAAATTAATGTATCTCATTTGGTGGTAGACTGGCCTTATCCATCCCATGGGCAAGAATTATATATTGTACCTAATGGGGGCTTCCAAGATGGCTACACACTGATCAGCAGCTTAATGTCAGCTCACCTAGTGTGAAAAAAGAAACTGAAAAATAAGAGTTAACATTTCTGGCAGTTTGAGTAAAATTCAGTTACTGCCTAGTATGTACATTGCCTGGATGCCAGCAAAGAAGAAATTTAGAGAGCCTGAAAGGAAATCAGTTAGAAAAAAAAGTAAAGAGAAACCACTGACTGTAAAGAATCCTGCAGCTGCTTTGACACAAGAGGTGGCTTCTGGTAATTTAGAGGAAAACAAATCAAATGTACTCAGAGCTGATTAAAATAAATGAAACATTGAAGTATATCAACTCAAATAACAAAAGGCAGGAAAAGCAGAAGCAGCTTTATCAGGCTATTCAGATGAAATGATAAAACTGCAAAAATACGAGGCTGAAAGGACAAAAAGGCTGCTGAGTACAAGACTTCTCAAGAAGAGCTGTTTCAAGAAATGTACAGTTAGAAGACAGAACATGCACAGAAAACCTGAAAACAAACTATAGTATCTTTATGAAAGCACAAATAAGGAACTGGATCAGTATTCAACAGCAGTTATTTGAAAGGGCACATTGTGTACATGGTCCAAACCAAGCAAAGAGAACGCAGCCAAGACCTGTAGAGAGACAGGTGTGATATTCAAGCTGCTGTATCCAGCTATTTTGAGCATGTTATTTTTTTTCTTGGAGGATCAAAGACATTTTAGATGCAGAACAAGCTAAGGAGAAAAGACAAAAGTTAATCCAGCAAGAAATCAGCCATCAAACAAACCGAAGGAGATTGTGTTGCTCATTCTGACAATAAAGCTTATAGAGAGACTTTGCCAGTGAAACCTTTTTCAAAGTTCCAAAAGAAAATGCTTGACACACAGAAAAAAAAAGCAGAGGAGTAAACTAGAAGAATTGGGAAAACCTTGGACTTGAACCACAGTCTGCTGTTGGGCGATGGAGATGAAGAGGAAGAAGTCCAGCAACACTGAAATTAGTGAATACATGTGAGATTATAGAGCATTAATCACATTTGCGAAATATGTCTTTGTAAGAAAAAGTGCCTGAGAAAGATGGACTTATTCTGACTTTGTTAAACTTGTGGTTGGACTGTAAAGCAAATACCCCAGTATGTCATTAATGTTTAGAAGGGCACTAAAAGGGAAAAAAGTAACTGTTAGTAAACAATTTTTGTCCTTAACAGTATTCATATAAAATATTTCATGAACTACATGTTATTCAGTAAAGCAGATTTGTGTAGTATGTAGTCACGGGTAACCTAAATGTGGGGCTTAGGGTGAGTCTTTTTAGTAACTGCTATATGTCATAAATATTAAAGTCAGCAAGTACCTTTTTAGCTTTAAGAAATACAGGCATTACAATGTAAAAAGAAAAGAAAGGCTGCACAAAAGAAAGTTTAAGTTAATATGCTGTAATGTTGAGCTACTGGTGTGGGGAATGGGGTATAAGACTGTACTGAATATATTATACATAGAGTTGGAATGTTTTACCTTATTTTTGCATAGGTGAATGTCTGGATGAATGTCCTTGGCTTAATCTAAAAACGATTGCTTTCTTTAAGCAAACAAGCTTGAAAGATAAGACAAAATGATGGATGACATGAGATGTGCTAAGTTGTTAGCATATGCACTGATATTAGCTTGTTTTTTTCCTATAGCAAATGTTCAACGCATTAAGAAGTCTGTAGCTGAAGGCAGTTGCACATTCTGTTCCTATGTTTCCATGGAAACAAGTTGTCTGCAGGTACAAGCACTTAATCTTGAGAGTTCTGTGCATTGTTTGCTTAAGAAAATGCAAAATTAAATATACAAGGGCAAGCAGTTCAGCAAATCACTAAAGTTCCAAATTACTCAAAGTGAATAAGAGATAGCAGCTTCCCTAGCAGCCTTAATACATAAACACATTTAACAGAACCGTGCATAATTTAATTTTATTAAAAGCAGCTAGTGCACTTTTTCGTAAGGCTAAAATGTAATGCTTTCTGAAAGCATACAAGCTGTTTTTCACATATGGGAGGGGAATAAAGATAACAAAAGGAACAGACAGCAATTAGTGTAAGTGGGAGCACAGGTTGTAACCCATTGCTTTAGCATAGGTAACCTTAATTTTAGGTGAGGTAATGCCTGTATGTGCAGTTGTCGATCTGAGACAATTGTTCCTATCAGGATGGTTAAATACCATTTTTTGAAGATGTACATAGCTGTGTACATTTGTTCTATGTTAACATTTATGGAAGTGTTCTGAAACTATATTTAATTTTTTTGAGGCTTTTTATTAAAACAAAAATGCTTAAAAAGCGGGGCACAGGCTCAAATTAACATGACAAGAAAAATGTACAGTAAACTCTTGGTTAACTGGCACCCATGGGGACTGGTACATGCCAGACAACTGTAGTTTCAGGTTGCTTGAGAGTTACTATTAAAAATAGGCTTGACGAATACTGTACCCTATACTAATTGTTTGGTTTGTCTTGTTCTCAGGTTGGGGAGAGAGGGAATTTATTTAAAACTCTAAAAAAAGTAAGGTATGTTTCTGTGTGGGAAAAAAAAAGTGCAACACGTGAAAACTGGTTGCTTGACAATGCCAGTTGCTTAGGTTCCAGTTAACTGAGAGTGTACTGTATAAACAATCAACCCACCAAACAGTGTGTAGACGTCAACACAAAAGTTGGAAATACGCATTCAAAAAAAGTTGTCACGTATAAGAGGTGGTAACAATAACTTTTCATAATGGCTATGCTATCCATATCATTTTGGAATAGAAAGTGGCCTTACAAGGTATAAACAAAAAAGTGGGAGTACTGACTTGTATTAAAAATGCAGAGTAAAAATAGCAATGCTGCAGGAGAGACACTTGGAAAGATATGATAAAGAAGGGATTTCAGGATGGATATTCAGCAGAACAACAGGAAAAAGGACAAATAAAGTAATTATACTCATTGCTAGAGGAACACCAACAGTGAGAGAAGACTTAAAAAGATAATGAGCAGATTTGTGGTAGTAAGGGGCTACTGCCAAGGGAGGAAGATTCCACTGCCATATATTTGTAGTCTACCTAAAACTGCTATTATGGAGCTTAAGAAAATTTTTGGACAAACAGGTGGGGACTGGAACTCGATTTGCAACACTGAGGATGTACCTGGGAGACCTAGAAGCAAAAATATAACAAAGGAGGGTAGACTTCTGAAGAAATTTATGAAAATATTTAGTAGGAACTCTTAAGGGAATTTTCATATTACTCCCCAAGATACAAAAACAGGGTTATACCAGACAAATTATATTTCAAAGGAACATGTGCATTTAACTGAAAGTTTTGACACACATCCAGCAAGTATTTCAGATCATGTATCAGTAAAAAAAAAAACACAAATGCAGGGTAATGAAATAAAAATTAGGCACTGGCACTTTCCATATACCTGTTAAAAAGATTAATTTAAGGAATGGGTAGCGGCAATTATTCAAGAGTTGTTAGGGAAAATAAAAAAATGATCCAGATGTTACAGCTAGTGAGTGGGATAAAATGAAAATGGAGTTTAAAAACAGGGCTGAAATAAAATAAGAGATGGTTAAGAAGTAACAGGAATTATTTAGAGGAGCTGACAAGGTTTAAAGCATTGCAGAATAAGGGGGATCTCACAGAACAAGGAAAGGCGCAACTGCAGAGCGCGAAAGAGAAAATAAGGGAGTATCTGGAGAATATGCATTGGTGATCAAGAAGAGGATGATGAGTGTGAGGGCAGCACCAAAGATCAAATGGTGGAAATTGAAAAAGGGTAATTGTGAGGTGGAGTTCAGAGAAGAGTTAAGACAGGCACTGGGTGGCAGTGAAGAGTTACCGAACAGCTGGGTAACTACAGCAGAGCTAGTAAGAGAGATGGCTAGAAAGGTGCTTGGTGTGACATCTGGAAAGAGGGAGGAGGACAAGGAGACCTGGTGGTGGAATGAAGAAGTACAGGAGAGTATACAGAGAAAGAGGTTGGCGAAGAAGTGGGATTGTCAGAGATGAAGAAAGTAGACAAGAGTATAAGGAGATGAGGTGCATGGCAAAGAGAGAGGTGGCGAAGGCTAAGTATAAGGCGTATGAAGAATTGTATGAATGGTTGAACACTAAGGAGGACGAAAAGGACCTGTACCAATTGGTTAGACAGAGGGACCGAGCTAGTACAGATGTGCAGCAGGTAAGTGTGATAAAGGATAATGAGGGAAACGTACTCACAAGCATGGAGAGTGTGATAAGCAGATGGAAAGAGTACTTTGAGGGGCTGATTAATGAAGAGAATGAGAGGGAGAGAAGGTTGGATGATGTGCGGATAGTGAATCATGAAGTGCAGTGGATTAGCAAGGAGGAAGTAAGGATAGCTATGAAGAGTATGAAGAATGGAAAGGCTGTTGGTCGAGATGACATACCTGTGTAAGCATGGAGGTGTTTAGGTGAAAGGGCAGTGGAGTTTTTAACTAGATTGTTTAATGAAATCTTGGAAAGTGAGAGGATGCCTGAGGAATGGAGAAAAAGTGGTTTGGTACCGATTTTTAAGAATAAGGGTGATGTGCAGAGCTTTAGTAACTACAGAGGGATTAAACTGATCAGTCGCAGCATGAAGTTATGGGAAAGAGTAGTGGAAGCTAGGTTAAGAAGGGAGGTGATGATTAGTGATCAGCAGTATGGTTTCATGCCAGGAAAGAGCACTACAGATGCGATGTTTGCTCTGAGAGTGTGGATGGAGAACTACAGAGAAGGTCAGAAGGAGTTGCATTGTGTCTTTGTGGACTCAGAGAAAGCATATGACAGGGTGCCTAGAGAGGAGTTGTGGTATTGTATGAGGAAGTCGGGAGTGTCAGAGAAGTATGTAAGAGTGGTACAGAATATGTACGAGGGTAGTGTGGCAGCGGTGAGGTCTGTGGTGGGAGTGACGGATGCGTTTAAGGTGGAGATGGGATTACATCAAGGATCAGCTCTGAGCCCTTTCTTATTTGCAATGGTGATGGACAGGTTGACAGACGAGATCAGACAGGAGTCTCCATGCACTATGATGTTTGCAGATGACATTGTGATCTGTAGTGAGAGTATGGAACAGGTGGAGGAGACCCTGGAGAGGTGGAGATATGCTATAGAGAGAAGAGGAACGAAGGTCAGCAGGACTAAGACAGAATATATGTGTGTGAATGAGAGGTAGGATAGAAGAATGGTGAGGATGCAGGGAGTAGAGGTGGCGAAGGTGGATGAGTTTAAGTACTTGGGATCAACAGTTCAGAGTAATGGTGTGTGTGGAAGAGAGGTGAAGAAGAGAGTACAGGCAGGATGGAATGGGTGGAGAAGAGTGTCAGGAGTGATTTGTGACAGACGAGTACCAGTAAGAGTGAAAGGGAAGGTCTACAAGAGGGTAGTGAGACCAGCTATGTTATATGGGTTGAAGACAGTGGCATTGACAAAAAGGCAGGAGTCAGAGCTTGACATGGCAGTGTTGAAGATGTTAAGATTTGCACTGGGTGTGACGAGGATGGACAGGATTAGGAATAAATATATTAGAGGGTCAGCCCAGGTTGGAAGGTTTGGAGACAAAGCCAGAGAGGCAAGATTAACTTGGTTTGGACATGTGCTGAGGAGGGATGCAGAGTATATTGGGAAAAATATGCTAAGGATGAAGCTGCCAGGTAACAGGAAAAGAGGAAGGCCTAAGATAAGGTTTATGAATGTAGTAAGAGTGGACATGCAGGTGGCTGGTGTGACAGAGCAAGATGCAGAAAACAGGAAGAAATGGAAATAGTTGATCTGCTGTGGCGACCCCTAATGAGAGCAGCCGAAAGAAGAAGAAGATCTGGCAATATGCATTAGTTTAGAAAAATTGCTGTTTTTCATAGCTCCACAGCACAAAACCTTTTAGCACAACAACTTAGGCAACAGAAAGCAGAAAGGGTTGTTGTCAAACTTAAGAAGCCTATAACAAGAAAAATAACTGTAGAGGTATTAGAGATGTTTCAGAATTTACATAAAGCAGCGAAATATGGAAATCAAGAAAGAGCACAAATGGAAATATTTATGGAATACTTAAGCATGCCACGGTTAGAGGTAAATGAGGCTCAACAATTAACAGTTAAGACTGGAAAAAATTATGAAAATTATGATGTATAACCAATCAGTAAGAAAGTCTCCAGGAACGGTATTCCTGTGGAAGTCAGGAGGGAAGAAAATGACCATGATCTGGAAGGTTTTGTTTAACAGTATTTTAATAGGAAGGAAAGCATCAACACCTTGGAAGAAAGCTGTGGTGTCTGCTGTATCCAAGGACGTCAAAGACCCATCAGACACGGCTTCATATAGATGCATTTAAATTTTAAAACAGGACTGCTAAGTGTTTATGTCTACACTAGTTAAAAAAAAATGTCAAAAGTTTTACCAAAATTGAGATATGGAACAATGTGGCTTTGTGGAGGGCAGGCAAATAGCTGACATTAATAGAACAAGGATGATACAGAGGGATGCAGAATGTAAGAAAACACTGCTACTGATGGTTGGTCTTGATTCAGAGAAAACATTTAACAGAGTAAGATGGTACTTTTCGAGAAGGGCAATGGAAGCACTTGTATTCCCTAGTACAATAATAAGGTTAATTAGGAGAATATATGAGGGACTGGAGGCAAGAATTAAAGTGGGAGGGTTCCTCTCTGATAATTTGTGTTTTAACAGGGGAACCAGGTAGGGTGTCCTGTTTCCTCCTTGTTATTTGCTTTATATTTAGAGTCATTAAGAAAGAAAAGAAAGTACTCAAAAATTCAAGATATAATTGGTACAGTAATCACAAAAAAATTGCCTTTATTTGCAGATAACATTTCCTATCTGATAAATTTAGAAAAACACAGTTTCAAGTCTATTCGGGATACAAAACTCATGAAGACAAAATAAAGGCTTTAGCAACAAATTATGTACCCACACATGGACTGGTTCAGCAGTACTCATGTTTGTGGGGACACGATAAGATGAATTATTTAGAAGTATGGATTTAAAAGGCTTCTGTTACAGCAGCTATGTGAGAAGAGACTAAACAAAAGATGATAAAAAAAACTAAAACTGGAAGTTCTTGTTTATGGATATGGACAATAAAATACAAACAGTGAAAATGTTTTAATCCCTTTAGTTTTTAACCAAAGAGTTGAAGGAATTTATAAAGCGGGCAAGGGTTAAGTGGATTAAGTTAATCCTTTGAACAGTACAAGGTGGTTTAGGATTACCTGATTTGAAAGGGTATTTTAGGGCTACATAATTAAGGGTCACACATAACACAAGCAGAAAGTTATAATTCAAAGTGGAAAGGGATGACAATGAAGCAGTGGGGGGGGGTCAAGAAATAAGGAGACAGTGGGATTTCGGATGCAGAACCTTAATGAGATTAACAGGCATACAAAATACTATACTCAAAGTAGCGTAAAGAATTGTTAAGTAGTAAGCCAACTCAAGAATGGAGAAAGAATATTTTGCCAACAGGGATGACTACAAGTAGGGGTACAAAGAATAGGCAAGATGGGGCTAGAATTTACTGGAGAAAAATGGCAAAGACATCAAGGTATTGGGAGCAAATAACTAGGTAGGGAAAGTACAGTTGTGTACCTACCATAAATGTAGATGTTCTAGTGTATTCACTGGTGCAGTCATTACACTTGGGTTATCCTGCTGGCAGGCTACCCACAGGCGGCCAGAATTCCAAAGTCTAGGTATGGCGTCGGTTGCTGTCGCCTCTTCCCTAACGTCAGTGCGCCAGGGGTATAAAAGATGCAGCCGACGCCATTTTCTTCAGTTTTTCTTGCCACAAATGTCAGGTGCCCCCAAATAGGTAGGCTAAAAAAAATGCCAAGAAGCATGCATGTACTAAAATAAACATTTCCTTCATCTACAAGCAAAAACACCACATAGGTTGTATAGAACAGAGAAGTACAGAAAAGTCCCAGCAAAGAAAAGGGGGATGGTGGGTGGGTAACCTGGACTGCAACAGTGAATACACTCGAACATCTACATTTATGGTAGGTACACAACTGTACTATGTTCATCGTGCTTCACTGTTGCAGTCATTACACTTGGGTTGAATCCCAAAGCTGAGGTTGGGTGGCTGGGCCTAAATAGGATTAGGAGAGGCTACAAGGCCCTGCAGAACTGCAGTGGCAAAGCCTGCTCTGGATTTAGAGTAGAGAGGTAAGTGGTAGTGCTTGGTGAAAGTGTGCACTGAACTCCAGGTTGCAGCCTCTAGAATGTCTTTGGTTGGTACTCCTCTGAGGAAGGCTGCTGAAGTGGCTGCTGCTCTGGTTGAATGTGGCCTAATGCCCTTAGGCACTGATTTGCCATGTTGTGAATAGCAGAAACGAATGCAGTGTCCTATCCATTTTGAAATAGTCTGCTTTGAGATAGGCTTTCCTTGTGATCCTGCAGCATAAGCTACAAACAGTTGCTCAGATTTTCTGAAAGCTTTTGTTTTGTCCAAATAGAAGTGTAGCTGTCTGTGTATGTCCAAAGCATGCAGAAGTCTCTCCCCTTTATTCTGGGGATTTGGATAAAATGTTGGTAAATGAATGGTTTGGTTAAGAGCCAAACTGGATACTACCATTGGCATAAATGTTGGGTTTGTCCTTAGAGAAACCTTGTCCTGATGAAAAATGATGAAAGGTTCCACTGCCATTAATGCCTGTAACTCTGAGACTCTTCTTGCTGAAGTTATTGCTAGGATCAGAGCAGTTTTCCATGATAAGAATTTTATATCAGCTGTATTGGCTAGCTCAAAAGGAGGCAGTGTGAGCTTTTCTAAAACAAAATTGAGGTCCCAAGTAGGTATTGGTGCTCTCCTTGGGGGTCTTATGTTTTTTGCCCCTCTGAGGTACTGTCTTAGTAGTGGATGAGAGAAAATAGGAGGTTCCGTATTGTAATGAGCTGAAATGGCAGAGGCATGGATTTTAATTGATGAGAAGGATAGGCCTTTGTCCAGCATCTTAGTAAGGTATTGTAAAATCTGAGGTATATTTGGAACAAGTGTTTTGAGTCCTTGTGCCTGGTTCCAAGCACAGAATCTCTTCCACTTTTCTGCATAAGATTTCCTAGTGCTGGGCCTCCTGGCTTCTAAAATGACATCCATAACAGCTTTAGAGAGAGGTGTGGTCTGAGTGGCTATATTATCTGCCATGCAGCCAGATTTAAGGTTCTGAGTTGACTGTGCAGAATCTGATTGTTTTGTTGAGTCAGAAGATGAGGAATTTGAGGTAAAGGCCAGGCTGGGCCTTGAGACAAGCTCTTTAGGACTGGGTACCAGTGCTGGCGTGGCCAGTTTGGGGCAATCAGAATCATTTTTGGCTTCTCTTGTCTGACTTTTAGGAGCACCTTGGGAAGAAGAGGCAATGGAGGAAAGGCATAAACTGTCAGTGTTTTCCAGCTGAAGGACAGAGCATCCACTTTCCATGCTTGTGAGTGATAAGTTCTTGTGCAGAATCTCTGTAGTTGGCATTTGTTAGGGGAGTCAAAAAGATCTATGTCTGGGCGTCCCCATTTCCTTGTTATCATGCTGAAGACCTGTGGATTTAGTTTCCATTCGTGAGGATCCATGAGATTTCTGCTTAGTTTGTCTGCCAGAGTATTTTTCTTTCCTGGCAGGAATTGTGCCTGCAGATGTACTTGATAGGTCAGTGCTGTGTTCCACAAAGTCATGCCTGTGGTATTGTCCGTCTTTAGTAATAGCTGTCCTGGATGTAGTAGATCCTTGAAGGATGTCAGGGCATGCTGTACAGCTAGCATCTCTTTTTGATTGATGTGAAGATGCATTTGTTCCTTGGGCCACGTGCCCTGAATACATTTTCCTGCCATGTGTGCTCCCCAGGCATAATCCGATGCATCTGTTGTTATTGTCTGCCTGGCTGTGGGTAAGGTGAAAGGCTGTCCCTTGTTGTGGTGACAGGCCAGTGCCCACCATCGAAACTCCTGTTGTAGGCAGAGAATAAGAGTTATTATTGTTTCCAGGCTGTGGCAATGTTGAGTCCAAACACTTTTTAGATACCATTGTAGTTTCCTCATATGCAGTCTTGCACATGGAATTAGTAGAATGCAGGATGCCATGAAGCCCAGAGCCTGCAGAATTTTTGTTGCGGGGAGCGGGGTCTTTGTTGCCATCATTTGAAAGTAATGAGTCAGTTGCCTTCGCTTGTCTGGCGTGAAATAAGCCATCTGGGCAGTTGTATTTAAGCTTGCACCCAGGAATATTATCTCTTGAGAGGGCACTAGTTTTGACTTCTTTTCATTTACTGTGTACCCTAGGCAAATTAGTAATCTTTTTACAAACGCCAGATGCTTTAGTAGAATGTCCTTGCTCTCTGCTTGAATAAGGCAGTCGTCCAAGTAGGGATATATTTGAATTCCTTTTTGTCTGCAGAATGCAATTACTGATGCCAGGCATTTTGTGAAGACCCTGGGCGCAGTAGATAAGCCAAAGGGCAGTGCAGAGAATTGGTAATGCATTGAGCCAGCTATGAATATGAGGTATCTTCTGCAAGACTGTCTGATTGGGACATGCAGGTATGCCTCCTTGAGGTCCAAAGTAACTAGCCAAGCCTACTTACCCAGCATGGGTAGAAGTTGCTGCAGTGTTAACATTTTGAATTTCGGAATATCCAGGAAAGTATTTAGGATTGACAGGTCCAGTATTGGTCTCCAGGCTTTGTTCTTTTTGGGTACCAGGAAAAGTCTTGAGTAAAATCCTTGACCCTGTTCTTGCTGTGGTACTCTTTGAATAGCTCTCATGTCCATGACAGCAGAAATTTGTTTTTCTGCCTCTGCCCATTGGTTCTGTGGCAGGTCTGGCATACCTTTTGATTTTGGAAGGGTGTGAATGTGGAACCTGTAACCCTGAGAAACAATATTCAGTACCCATTTGTCCTGGGTGATCATGTGCCAATTTTGTAAGAAAAGTGCGAGCTTTCCCCCTAAGGGTGCTGCCAAAAGGTAAGTGCTTGGCATTTGTAGGGGGAAGTCATTGGGACTGTTTCCTATAAGGTTGTGATTTGTCTTCTCCTCCTTTGGGAGCTGAAGCACCCCATTGTTTAGGTCTGTATGAGCCTTGGGGCTGAGATCTGCCTCTTGGGTGTCTGTATCTGCCTCTTTGGGGCCTGCCTGACACCGGAAAGGACCAATTTTTAGAAGGCCAGTTTCTGCTAAATCTAGGTGGCTGAACCTGTAAGAAATCCTTTACTGTCTGCATTGACTTTGCTTTATTCTCCATTTTCTTTAACACCTCTTCTGCCTTAACACCAAACAAAGTATCATGCCGTAGTGGAGCATCCAATAATTTTACTTTAACATGATCAGGTAAACTTTGTTCTTTTAACCAAGCATGCCTTCGAATGACAGAGCCTGTAACTGCGGCTCTGCAAGAAGCCTCTAATGAATCAAAACCACATTGCAGAGTATGCTTTCCCACTTGTTCAGCTGCATGCAATAAATCCTGCATTTCCTTACTGTCAGGACATTCTGAGTTTGTAAGCATTTTCTGTTTTAACAAAGACAATGGGTATTGTTGATATTTAAGCATGTGAAACTGGCAGTTTAAAGCCCTTACAGCTAAAGTAGCAGAAGTATAAACTTTTTCCCTCATCTATCCAGAGCTCTGGAATCCCTATCAGAGGGGACAGGGTTTTTTGCACTGGAAGCCTTAACCCCTTTGGGACCCTGAGAAATTGTTTCTGGGTCAGCGGCAGGGTTTCTATAAAGAAATTTATGAGAGTCTGGGACCCTGTAGTACCTGTCTGGCTTGACTGGTGCAGGGGGTAAAGAATCAGGAGACAAACTGGATTCAGAGAAAACATCATCAACAATATCAAGCACAGGGGGGATAACCAGGGGCCTGTGCTGAGGCAATAAAAGAAAGTCTCTGAGCCTGAGCCAACTAGCAACGTCGTGGTCAGGGCCTAGGCAAGGAATACAGTAAGAGTGAAAATCCTTATGAGGTATTTGCTTCCCACAAGAAATACAATTGTTAACTTTTACTGACATCGGTCTGGAGCAAGAAAAAGTTTCTCCAATGGGGTACTTCGCTTTACTGAAGACTTCGGTTCTGAAATTCAATTTCGAAAATCTCAGGAGTCGGCCGACCGGCACTTGCGAACTGCTTTTGCTTCGGGCACCGCACGGCAAGACAGACTGAAGAAAATGACGTTGGCTGCATCTTTTATACCCCTGGCGCACTGACGTCAGGGAAGAGGCAACAGCAACCGACACCGGACCTATACTTTGGAATTCTGGCCGACTGCGGGTAGCCTGCCAGCAGGATAACCCAAGTGTAATGACTGCAACAGTGAAACACGATGAACATCGTTAATAGAATGGGAAGAGGCTAAAAAGACAATTTAACTGCAAACTAGAAACTACCTACCCTACAACGGATTGATGTCAGAGGACAAAGAGAAAGAATAGGGGATAAGTGAAAGACCTATTCTGGTAGAGGTTTTAGTTGAATCTAGAAGAGAATCTGCTGTTCAAATAATGGATAATTAGTAGGCCATATAAAATATTGCACAATAACTATATTGCACAATAACTATATCAATCAATCAGAGGAAGTTAGAAAAGAAGGGGAAGAGAGAGAATGGATAAGCAATTTACAAGGGAAAAAAGGGAGGATATATGTATAGTTCCCATGTACGGAACAAAGTCAACAAGGTTTAAGATTTTTGCTTTAAAGTGTTTGCATAGCTATTTTTATACCCCAAGCAGACAGCAAAAATTTCTTCCTCAGGTAGATGTCAAATGTTGGAAGCATGATTGGGAAGAAAGATGTAAATGGGAGAGTATGTTCTTGGGAGTATAATGAGTTGACAGACAAAAATTCCACACACAGTACTGTCAGAACTGCTGGGTGAGACAATGGGTGTAACTAAGGAAATGGTTCTTTTGAGCTGGGATGCGGAAGCTGATCTGCCTGGACATAGTAAGACTTTGTTAAGTGGTGGTTGCCAAAGAAAGCAATTACTAGAAAATGGAAATCAAAATCTTAACTAGTGATATCAATGGGACCTTTTGAAAAGGGAAGGAGCAAATTACACAGAAATAAATGGAACCCGTGGGAACAATACATGCAGAAAAATGTTCAGGAGGAGTGAAGTTTAAGGGAAGGCAGGAACTGAACAATTTATGTAGTGCCGGACTGCTGCAGTTAAAAAAAAAAAAAAAAGAAAGTACAGTTGTGTACACTTACCATAAATGTAGATGTTCAAGTGTATTCACTGTTGCAGTCATTACATTTGGGTTATCTGCTTGCAGGTAGCCCTCAGCCGGCCTGATTATCAAAGTCTTGGGTCCTGCATTGGTTGCTGTCTCTTCTTCAATGACGTCAGGTAGTCAGGGGTATAAAGCATGCAGGCGACGCCATTACATCAGTTTTTCTTGCCCCAGATGTCAGGTGGCCCCATAATGGGAAGCAATTACATACAAGGTTACACCTCCAACAAAAAGCAAATACACCAGAAAGCTTAAACATAGTAAACAAGAAGAGAGGTATAGCCAATAGAAGTCAGGGGGCTGGAGGGAGGGTAACCAGGACTGCAACAGTGAATACACTCGAGCATCTACATTTATGGTAAGTGTACACAACTGTACTATGTTCTTTGTGTTTCACTGTTGCAGTCATTACATTTGGGTAGATTCCCAAAGGTAAGGAAGGGAGGCGGCAATTAGAGAGCATTAGGACCAGCTATTAGGCCCTGCAAGACTGCAGTGGCAAAACCAGCTCTGTATTTAGAAATAATAGGCATGTGGTAATGCTTGGTGAAGGTATGAACGGAACTCCAGGTAGCAGTTTCTAGGATGTCCCTGGCAGGAACACCTCTGAGAAAGGCTGTTGAAGTAGATGCAGCCCTGGTGGAATGAGATCTGATCCCCTGTGGGGTAGGTTTTCCATGGTGCTTATAGCAGAAATGAATGCAATGGCCTATCCACTTGGAAATGGTTTGCTTTGAAATAGCCTTCCCCTCTGCCCCTGCAGCAAAGGCAATTAGCAGCTGCTCAGTTTTCCTGAGAGGTTTAGTCCTGTCCAAATAAAATCTAAGTTGTCTGTGCACGTCCAAGGAGTGCAGTATTGATTCTCCTTCGTTCTGTGGATTAGAAAAGAAGGTTGGCAAATGAAAGGACTGATAAAGGGCCACACTGGATACCACCTTCTGCATAAAGGAAGGATTGGTCCTGAGGGACACCCTGTCTACACGGAAGATGATGAAGGGCTCCACTGCCATGAGGGCCTGTAATTCAGACACTCTTCTTGCTGAAGTGATGGCTAGAAGGAAGGCTGCTTTCCAAGAAAGGAATTTCAACTCTGCAGTTGCAGCTGGCTCAAAAGGAGGTAGAGTGAGCTTTTCCAATACAAAGTTAAGGTCCCAGGCTGGAGTAGGGGCTCTCCTGGGTGGTCTTAAATTTTTGGGTCCTCTGAGGAATTGCTTCAGCAGGGGGTGAGAGAAGAGGGGTGGCTCCGTATTACATTGTGCTGAAATGGCTGAGGCATGAATTTTAATAGTAGAGAAGGAAAGGCTCTTGTGAAGCATCTCTGTTAAGTACTGAAGAATATGCAGTAAACTGGGCACTGTTGTGCCCATCCTCTGAGTTTGGCTCCAGAAACAGTATCTTTTCCACTTTTCAGAACAGGTTTTTCTAGTGCTACGCCTCCTTGCCTCCAGAATGACAACCAACACTTGCTTACTGAGGGATGGTATTGGAGAGCTCAGGTAATTAGCCAGGCCACAAGGTTCAGGGTTTGAAGCTGGGGGTGCAGAATCTGGCTCTCCTGCTGGGACAGCAGAAAAGGGGTCTGAGGCAGGTGCCATGGTTCCAGCAGTGACACACTGCGCAAGAGAGGGTACCAGTGTTGGCATGACCAGTCTGGTGCAATGAGTATTGTCCTTGGTTTGTCCTGTTTGATCTTTAGTAGAATTTACGAGAGGAGAGGCAGAGGGGAAAAGGCATAAATTGACAGGCTTTCCCAGGTGAAGGACAGGGCATCCACTTTCCAAGCTTGTCTTTGGGGAGTCCTTGTGCACAATTTGTCCAACTGGTAGTTCTGAGGGGAGGCAAACAGGTCTATATCTGGGCTTCCCCATTTGTTTCTTAACATGTTGAATATCTTTGGTTCCAGTTTCCACTCGTGTGGGTCCATGAGATTTCTGCTTAGGTCGTCTGCCAGTGAATTTAGCTTGCCTGGCAGGAATTGAGCTTGTAGGTGCACTTGGTATCTCAAGGCTGTGTTCCACAGAACCATGGCTAGTCTGCAGAGAGGGTCTGAGTGGGTTCCCCCCTGCTTATGTACCACATAACAGTGGTGTTGTCTGTCTTTACCAATAATTGTCCTGGAAGAATGTGGTCCTTGAAGGCTGTCAGAGAATTCTGTACAGCTAACATTTCTTTTTGATTGATATGTAGGTGAATTTGACTCTGGTTCCATTTGCCCTGAATGCACTGCCCTGCCAAGTGAGCCCCCCATGCATAGTCTGATGCGTCTGTTAGGGATTGGGCGGCAGGGGGTAGAGTGAATGGCATTCCCTTGTTGTGGTAGCAGGCCTCTGCCCACCAAAGGAACTCTGTCTTTATGCAAGGAATGATAGGAATCATTGATTCCAGGTCCTGAGAATGTTGACACCATAGTCTTTTAAGATACCACTGTAGTTTCCTCATATGCAGTCTTGCATATGGAATTAGTAGGATGCAAGAGGCCATGAACTCCATGTCTTGCAGTATTTTCCTTGCAGACAGCAGAGTCTTTGCGGCCAGTAGTCTGAAGTAGGCTGTCAAATAAACTAGTTTCTCTGGCGTGATGTAGCCATCTGGGAAGTTGTGTTCAAGCTTGCTCCCAAGAATACAATTTGTTGGCAGGATACTAGATGAGATTTCTTTTCGTTTATGGTGTACCCCAGTGAGGTTAGCAGTTTCTTTACAAATGCCAAATGATTTAATAGTATGTCCTGGTTTTCTGCCTGAATTAGACAATCATCCTGGTATGGGTATATTTGAATATTTCTTTTTCTGCAGAATGCAATGAGTGGAGCTAGGCATTTAGTGAATACCCTGGGCACAGTAGATAAGCCAAAGGGAAGTGCAGAGAACTGATAGCGCATGTAAAAAGTCGTAAAAGTTTGTTGAATCAAGCAGCAACGTGATACGTGATTACAGATATTGATCATGTCGCACACTGACAGGTGTCGCCTCTGTTTTTAGTACATGGTGGTGCTAGGATGCTCAGATTTATTGTCTGTAGTATGGTATATAGTAATATGAATTTGCTGACAAACGAAGGCCCAAGCGTATGTAATAGAGCCGGCAAGGCACTCGTGGTACTGCAGAGTGGTCTTAGCTACACAGAACTCAGAGGCTATACTGCTCAGACAAGCTCCTCGTGGTCCTGCAGAGTGGTCTTGGCTACAGAGAACTCAGAAAAGCGACTACTTTCTGGATTTAAGTATCTTTGCTTTTTTTCACTTGGAATAGCTTCTGTAGCTTACCCTGAACTAGCTTGAACTGTTTTTTTTTAACTGTTTGCTGCATTATTTTAAAATCTGCACTTAAAGTTACTTTTTAGTCGAATTTGATCGAAAGTTTGTTTGTTTGTTTAATTTAACTGTTGAGGCTGCCCACTAAAGTGTGCTAGCCTGTGTAACTGATTTATCACTGTTTCTGCATTTTCTGTGTGTTTCTATCAAAAAAACAAAAAAATAATCCTTGTTTTCCAGCCTCTCCTCGACTAGTTTAGACCAGTTTACAGGCATTGCTGTATTCTGGGCTGTGGTGTAGTTCCTGTGTTGTCCATTACCTTACTTGGATAGAGGGAAGTTTCTTTGCTCACCAGTGGGGAGCCTGAGCAGCCTACCTGTCCCTGTAGGAAGTGACCTCAGCACAAGAAGCTGTAGTAATTGGTTGTTTTGGACCATTTCTAGCTCTTTTGTAGTTCCCTGTTTAAAATCCGCGTTTGCACGGCTTTGCGTGGTTGTGCGCATAGCGCAGCGCCGGTTAAACTTCTTCTGGCTCCGCCAAGTGTGCTCTTCAAATTTTCCCTTAAGAAAGCTCTACTCTTAGTATAATCACACTACTCACTATATTATAAGCCTAGCACTTGTTCTCAATACTTCTCTACTAAGTAAGCACTCTCGTACTAAGTAAAGCACTACATCTACCTACCACCCCTGTGAATATCCACTTCCCTTAAAGGTACAGCACTCCCTTATACTGTTCTAGCATGTCGAGTGGTAGATTACTGGTGTCCTCTCCAGTTCAGCTGGTCAATCTGGGTATCTTGAGACAATGCTACAATTGTCTCATGTACACAGACAACCCTCTCCTCCTCCCAACAAACACAAATACATGTGAGAGATGCAACTATATAGCCAAACTGGAGGCTGAACTCTCTCAACTCAGGGCTGGCATGACCAGACAGGAGGAGATGGTAACCACACACACAACAATCCCAGTCCCACATAGACCTACCACAACTGCAAACCAAACACATAAAAACACAAAGACATACTCGGAGGCTCTAATAAAAAACTTACCAAAACAACAGAGGCTCCCAAAGCAGACATCCAAAAATCCACCACCTCAAAACAAAACACATGCAACACATACTTCAATAAATTAGTGTGTCAACCAATCACAGCCCTTAAGGCCAAACACCATGCCTGATACACTAGTAATAGGTGACTCTATAGTCAGACACACTGATGTCCGGCTGAACAAGGAGAGGGTGACTGTGATCTGTCTATCGGGAGCTAGGATCCGCCACATAACACACGCACTCAAGTCACTCCAAAGCAAGTACAAATATGACTCCGTCATTGTCCATGCTGGCGTGAATGACCTGAGACGTACCTCCCTGGACTACATGAAAAGAGACATAGAGGAGCTCTCCGATTATGTAGCCCAGGCTGGTATGACCCTGACCCTGAGCAGCATCTTGCCCTCACCAAGAATGATACCACAATACAAAGACAAGATGATCAGCTTTAATAATTGGCTCAAGTACTGGTGTCATTCTAAGGGGATCCAATGTCTGTCTGCCTGGGATGACATGTTGGACAAGCCAAGCTGCTTTGAGGATGGCTTACACCTGTCGCCACTGGGCTTCCGGATATTGGCTAAGGCTCTTGCAACCACCATAGTGCCATTTTTAGGCAAGGCTCAAAAGACAAACCCACCTCCTTAGAAAACAAAAATGGAAAAAACCTAAGGGTAATGCTGCTCAACACCAGAAGTCTAAATCTCAAGATGCAGGCACTCGATGCACTCCTCAGCATGGAGAACATCGACGTCTGTGCAGTAACTGAAACCTGGTTCAAGGCTCCTGAGAGCACCCCAGCTACCAGGCTATACCTCAGATCATGCTTTTCGCCCATAAACCCAGGCCGAACCACAAAGGAGGGGAGTGTCCATATTCATCAAGGACACCCACACCTCCAGGTTAGTAGCAACACATGAAGCATCAGAGACCATACAGGTGCAACTAACCATAGGCAAAACTGCTATACAACTGGTAGCATGTTACAGACCACCCTCCCAATCTCAGGAACCCCACTCAGCCTTCCTGAAGACATTGGAGGATATGAATGTATCACAAAATACCATCATACTGGGAGACTTCAACTACCCAAACATAGATTGGGTACATTATTCTAGCCCTAATACCCTAGCCCAAAGGTTCCTGGAATTCATAAATTCAAATGCACTGGAACAACTAGTCACCTCTCCCACTAGGGAGATAATATACTAGACCTGATCATCACAAACATGGGGATAAAATGCTCCACACCGAAGTATACCCCTCACTAGTGAGATCTGACCACAAACTAATCACCCTGGATATACATATCCCACCTCCACCCCCAGCACAAAAGACCACAGTGAAAAACTTCTCAAAAGCAGACTTCACTCTTCTTAAGACTGAGATGGTATCCTTTAAGCCCACTGTGCCAGTGGATACCACATCCCACAATGCCGAATCCTTCACAAATGCTTTCTATGGACATCTCCAAGAATGCATGGATCATGCAATCCCAAATAAATCCAAGTCCCTCTCCACCAAAGGCAAGCGTCCTGTCTGGTGGACCTCAGCCATTAACAAATTGTATAACAAAAGAAGGAAGCTACTGCACGTCAGAGCAAAATCCCATGAAGGGAAGACATCTCTGATCAACATTAGCAGAAAACTACGTTCTCTCATAAAAACATCCAAGGCCAACTTTGAGAGAAAAATCGCTAAGGACACTAAAAATAACCACAAAGCCCTCTTCAGCTATGTTAGAAACCTGGGCGGAAACCCTCAGATATGCTCAGAGTTAGTTCACAACAACAAACAATATACTGAACCCACAGATATTGCCAACATTCTGGCTGACAGGTTCAGTGCAAATTTCTCCCCTCCCTCACCCCCAAAAGAAGAAATACTTATCCCAGCTGAATGTAATCTCCCTGTCATCTCAGATGTCCAAGTGAGAACCGCCCTAAACAAAGCTAAAAACACAGCATCAATGGGACCTGACGGTATCCCGGGTTGCATGTTACGTGAACTCCAAGAGGAGCTAAACCCACACATAAAAATGCTATTTAACCTTAGCCTTACTTCAGGATATGTACCTGAACACTGGCGTAGAGCAACAGTGGTCCCACTCCACAAAGGGGGTACCTCTACAGACCCTGCGAACTACCGCCCAATAAGCTTAACCAGCCTGGTCTGCAAAGCTATGGAAAGAATCATTATGGAACTCATAAACAGAGACATAGGGGACCTACAGACACTTGACCCCACCCAGTTCGGCTTTGTAAAGGGCAGATCCTGCCTTTTGAACCTGGTTGACTTTTTTGAAACAGTCACTAGAGCCATTGATGAGGGCAAAGCAGCCCATACAGCCTACCTGGACTTGGCTAACGCCGTTGACACAATACCCCACTCAGGCATCATAGATAAGCTCAACAGCTTAAACGTAAACCCTTATGTCACTAGATGGGTTGCAAACTGGCTAAAGGACAGAACCCATAAAGTTAAAATCGCTGGAGCAATGTCAGACTCAAAGCCAGTCACAAGTGGTGTCCCACAGGGATCTGTCCTGGGACCCCTCTTGTTCGGCATTTATTTCTCAGATGTTAAAGCAAACATGGGAGGGTTGTGGCTGACAAAGTTCGCAGATGACTGCAAACTAGTACATAGTCGATACACCAGCGACACATACATCCTACAAAAGGCCTCACAGAAACGGACAACTGGTGCCGAGTCACGGCCTTAAACTAAATGCCAAAAAATGTATAGTCATCCCCTTTGGGAAAAACAAAGTACCCACAAATTATCACATAGACAGCAACCCACTGAGTACGGAAAAAGTAATCAGAGACCTAGGGACCCAAGTCGACAGCAACCTCTCATTTGACACCCACGTTGCCAAAGTGGTTAGAAAAACATTCTACCTTGCACACCTCATCATGAAGGGATTCACATCCAGATCCAGGGATTTCATTGTACCCCTTTACTCTTCCCTCATCAGACCCATGATTGAGTACAATGCCCCATTTGGTATGTACCTCACCCAGCATTTGCAACAGCTGGAGAGACCACAAAAGTACCTCACCAAGAGGATCAAGGGTCTCCAACATATGTCTTATTCTGCCAGACTAAAGAAACTTCAACTCTATTCAGTAGCATACCGCCTGCTCAGAGGTGATCTCTGCCTGACGTACAAGGCCATGTCCAATCAAGATCTGATGGACATGCTCCACCTCAAAAAATCCAAATCCATCAGGACCACGAGAGCTAAAGACTTAAACCTCGGTACAAGTATGAATAGGACATGCTGGAGGGATAGATTCATAACCCAGAGGCTTCCCATGCTTTGGAACAAGATCCCAGTTCGTATTAGGCAGAGCCCCTCACTGACTCTCTTCAAGAGAAATCTTGATGAGTGGATGGGAGATCGTAAGTTTACCCCAGGGGTCACATCTGTGTCACTGCTAGACAGGGGCACAGTAAACTAATTCTATTATATAAGGGGACCTTCATTGTGTCACTACTAGACAGAGGCACAGTATTCTAATTTTATTCTGTACATTATTTTACCATTTCATGGGGTGGCAAAAGCCACATCACTATGGCTAGGCTTACAAATGCCCCAGGACAGATAGCCTAGTACTATACTATGAAACTATGAAACTATGTAGCCTGCTCTGAAGCATAAGTATTTTCTGCAAGATTCCCTTATTGGGATGTGCAGGTAAGCTTCCTTTAAGTCCAAAGTTGCCAAAGTACAGTTTTGTACCTACCATAAATGTAGATGTTCGAGGATTCCATTGCTGCAGTCCTGACTATTGGGTATAGTCCGCGTCCAGTCGGCCCGAATACCAGAGTATAAGGCTGACGTCGGTCATGGCGCCTTAGACTGACGTCAGAACGTCAGGGTACTAATGCGCATGACCGACGTCATATCCTCAGTCTTTTCTTGCCCCAGATGTCAGAAGACCCAAAAAACCTGCACCAAAAAACATGTACAATATATACAACAATATATACAAAAATATAAGCATGTAAACTCACCTACACAACCACCCCTAAACACAGAGGGGAAGGAGGGAGGGTAAATTGGACTGCAGCAATGGAATCCTCGAACATCTACATTTATGGTAGGTACAAAACTGTACTATGTTCTTCGTCTTCCATTGCTGCAGTCCTGACTATTGGGTAGAATCCCAAAGCAGAGGTAAGGGAGGCTGACAAATTATAAAGAAGTAGGAGCTGATAACATGCCTTGCAAAACAGCTGTGGCAAAACCAGCCCTAGACTTAGAGTAGATAGGAAGATGATAATGCTTAGAGAAAGTATGCACTGAACTCCAAGTAGCTGCTTCCAAAATATCCTTAGTTGCCACCCCCCTTAGAAATGCTGTTGAAGTGGCAGTAGCCCTAGTGGAATGAGGCCTAATCCCAGCTGGAATCTCCTTGCCATGATGGGAATAACAAAATGCAATGCAAAAGCCAATCCACCTGGAAATAGTTTGTTTTGACACAGGCTTGCCCTGTGAACTCAAAGCAAAAGAAACAAACAACTGCTGAGACTGCCTAAAATCCTTAGTCCTGCTTAAATAATATCTCAATTGCCTGTGTACATCTAAAGTGTGCAAAATCTTTTCCCCTTTATTTTGGGGTCTGCATAAAAAGTAGGCAAATGAATAGTTTGGTTTAAAGCCACACTAGAAACCACCTTAGGCATAAAGGAAGGATTAGTACGTAATGATACCCTATCCTTATGGAAAATCAAAAAGGGCTCTACTGCCATAAGGGCCTGCAACTCAGACACCCTTCTTGCAGAAGTAATAGCCAACAGAAAAGCAGTCTTCCATGACAAGTATTTCAATTCAGCAGTAGCCGCAGGCTCAAAAGGTTGTAGAGTAAGTTTTTCCAACACAAAATTGAGATCCCAAGCAGGAGTAGGAGCTCGTGGGGTCTTATATTCTTTGCCCCTCTAAGAAACTGCTTGAACAAAGGATGCGAAAACAAAGGTGGGTCACAATCATAGTGAGCTGAAATGGCTGCAGCATGAACCTTAATGGAAGAGAAGGACAAACCTTTGTCCAATAACTCAGTAAGATATTGAAGAGCCACACTCAAATTAGGCTCAGAAATCTCCAAATTCTTTGCTGTACTCCAAAATAAAAATCTCTTCCATTTTTCTGCGTACACCTTCCTCGTACTAGGTCTTCTAGCTTCCATAATCACATTTAAAACTTGTTGAGGAAGTTGAGACCTGCTGTGCTTCAAGAGAGAATATGCCAGGCTGTTAGATGAAGAGAGTGAAGCTTGACATTGAGCAGATGACCATCCTTCTGAGATAACAGATGAGGAATCAGAGGTAAAGGCCATGGAGGCTTCTTTACCAGACTCCGTAGTAGTGGATACCAGTGTTGCCGAGGCCAATCTGGAGCTATCAAAATCATCCTTGGCCTGTCTTGTCTGACCTTTAATAATACCTTTGGAAGAAGAGGCAGAGGTGGAAAGGCATACACATGAAGGTTTTTCCAACTGAAAGACAGAGCATCCACTTTCCAAGCTGTGTGATGAAACCCCTTTGTGCAATACTTTGGCAGCTGGTGGTTTAGTGGAGAAGCGAACAGATCTATGTCTGGAGTTCCCCATGACACTGTCAATTTCTGAAATACATGAAGATCCAGTTTCCACTCGTGGGGATCCATGATTTGTCTGCTTAACACATCTGCTAGGGAGTTCTGTGCTCCTGGCAGAAACCTTGCCTGAAGAGTTAGTTGCAGGCTTAACGCAGTCTCCCATAAAATCATTGCTTGCCTGCATAGAGGATAAGAATGTGTTCCCCTTGCTTGTTGATGTACCACATGACAGTTGTGTTGTCTGTTAGAATCAACACCTGCCCTGGAAGAAGTAACTCCTTGAAAGCCATCAATGCAAACTGGACTGCTAACATCTCCTTCATGTTGATATGTAGATGCTGTAGTCTGGCAGGCCACTTGTCTTGTATCCACTTTCCATTTAGATGAGCTCCCAAGCAATGTCCGAGGCATCTGTCGTTAAAATCTGACTCGCCTCTGGCCGGGTCACAGAGAGTCCCTTGTTTAGGTGACATTCCTGAGCCCACCACAAGAATTCCTTTTGAAGGCAAGGTATTATTTGAATGACAGTGTCCAAATCCTGGCAGTGCTGTGTCCATACATTTTTGAGATACCATTGCAGCTTCCTCATATGCAGTTTGGCATTGGGAAGCACCAGAATACAAGATGCCATGAACCCTAATGCTTGAAGGACTGTCCTTGCAGTCAGCACGGACTGATGAGATAGTTGATGGAAGTAAAGTGACAGACTCTTTTGTTTGTCCGGGGTTAAAAGGCCATCTGGGCTGCTGTATTCAGTCTCACACCCAGAAAGCACATGTCTTGAGAGGGTACTAGACTGGACTTTATTTCGTTCACAGAATACCCTAGGCATCTTAGCACTGCTATGACATATTCCAGATGCTGTAGAAGGTCTTCCTTTTCTTGAGCCAGAATCAGGCAGTCGTCCAAGTAAGGATAGATTTGAATTCCTTGAAGCCTGAAGTAAGCTATCACTGGAGCCAGAACCTTTGTGAATACTCTGGGCGCAGTAGATAAGCCAAAGGGCAATGCAGAGAATTGATAATGAAAATCTCCAGTTCGAAACCGCAGATACTTTCTGCAACCTAGCCTTATAGGCACATGAAGGTAAGCTTCCTTGAGATCTAAAGTTACCATCCAGTGATCTTTGCCCAGCAGAGGTAAAAGTTGTTGTAACGTCAACATCTTGAACTTGGGAATGTCCAGATAAGTGTTGAGGATAGATAAATCCAAAATTGGTCTCCACGTGTTCCCCTTCTTTGGTACTAGGAACAGGCGAGAATAAAATCCTAAGCCCCTTTCTGATACAGGGACTGGCTGAATGGCCCCTATCTGGAGTAACTGAGAAACTTGCTTGTGAGCCTCTCTTCTTTGTGGAGGAGGAACGTCTGGCATGCCTTTGAAAGGGGGCATTGTGTGGAAATAAAATCTGTAACCGTGATGAATGATATCCAGCACCCATCTGTCTTGAGTGATTAAATCCCAATTTTCTTTGAAAAGAGACAGTCTTCCTCCCAAAGGAGCTGCCAGACGAGAATCCACTGGCAGCTGAAAAGGCAGGTCATTGGGTCTGCTTACGAAGGACTGACCCCTGCCCTCACCAGAAGTCTGAGCAGGTGAACTCCCTGATCTAGGCCTAAAAGAACCTTGAGCCCTGCCCCTACCACGTCTAGACCTACCCCTAGACTGGGAATCATAAGCAGGATATGTCCACCCCTTAGCAGGTCAATTTCTACTAAACTTCGGAGGCTGCACCTGCAAAAAATCTTTAACAGTCTGCATAGACTTAGCTTTGTCCTCCATTGTCTTTAAAACTGCTTCCACAGGCGGTCCAAACAACACATCAGACTGTAAAGGAGCATCCAAAATCCTTGTCTTAACATGCTCAGCTAAATTCTGATCCTTCAACCAGGCATGTCTGCGAAGAACAGAACTAGTAGCAGCCACCCTCGAGGAGGCCTGAACAGCATCAAAACCACACTGCAAAGAATGCTTACCCACTTGTTCAGACACATGAACCAAATCCAGCAATTCTTTACACTCAATACCTTCCGCCAAAGCATCCACCTTAGATTTCAATTGTGAAAGGAGATAATTTTGATATTTTAGCATGTGAAACTGACAATTCAACGCCTCATGGCTAGAGTGGAAGAAGTATACACTTTCTTACCCCACCTATCCAAAGCCCTTGCCTCTTTATCAGAGGGTACAGGATTTTTAACCACAGAAGCTTTAACACCTTTAGGCCCCTGAGAAACAGCTTCTGGGTCCGCCCTAGGACTCTTAAACAAATACTTATGAGCTTCGGGCACCCTATAATACCTATCAGGCTTAACAGGAGCAGGAGGCAAGGAGTCAGGGTTCAGGGAAGCCTCTGCAAAAACATCCTCCACCACATTCAACACAGGAGGAATAGCTAAGGGCCTATGCTGGGGTAAAAGCAAGAATTCCCTAAGCCTTTTCCTGGAATCAGAGTAATCCTGGCCTTCCCATTTAAAGTGCTCCCTCATGGAGTGTAGAGTCTCTGAAAATGAAAAATCCTCAGGAGGAGAAGCTGTAGGAGTGGAATCATCCACATCAGAATCAGAATAAGTAGGATACTCCTGTAAGTCTTCCACAGAAGACTCTGAAGCCTGTGAACACTGTTCAAAACTATCAAACTCCTGTTCCACCCTAGGCCTCTTATCAGGCGGGCCATAGAACCTCTAATCATAGTAATCAAATCTTCTGTCATTTTAAGCATATGTTTCTTAGGCACAGAGCCCGAAATGCTAGGAGAAGCCCCCACAGAAGCTGAACTTGGCCTACCTCTAAAAGAAGCTTTGGCAACAGAAGGAGAGGCCCTAACTACCTTGGGAAGAGAGGGAAGAACAGTTACCTGAGAAGCCCCTCAGCCTGGCCTACCTCCTGAGAGGGCACATCCTGTAACAACAAAGTATCTGCCTGAGACTCCATGGAGACTCCTGGCAAAACCTCTGGCTCCACTGAGCCTTCTAAAGAACCGACGTCCGGGACTGCCGGTTCATCAACCCTAGGCTTCACTGTTTTGTCCTTGCGCTTCTTGGATGAAGCGGCGTCGGAGCATCCGACGGCATATTATAATTGCAACGCTTCCCAAACACTAACCTAGCACAATCTAGCCTCCTCTTAATAGTGCGTTTGTTAAATCTAGCACAAGAGCGGCAACCAACAACGTCGTGCTCAGGCCCTAAACAAGGTATACACAATGTATGATAATCCCTATGCGGTATCTGCTTCCCACAAGAAATACAGTTATTCACTTTTTCTGACATCCGGTTAAATACTGAGGCAAGAAAAAACCAAAATGTTCCCCAACGGGGTACTTAGCCAACTCTGTTTCGGTCTGAAACTCCGGTTTCGGAAATATCTCAGAACGCCAACCTGCACTCGCAAAATTGCTTCTGCATCGGACCATGCGGCAAAAAAGACTGAGGATATGACGTCGGTCATGCGCATTAGTACCCTGACGTTCTGACGTCAGTCTAAGGCGCCATGACCGACGTCAGCCTTATACTCTGGTATTCGGGCCGACTGGACGCGGACTATACCCAATAGTCAGGACTGCAGCAATGGAAGACGAAGAACATCCAGGCATTTTTGCCTAGTATGAGAAGCAGCTGATGAAGAGTTAACATTTTGTATTTTGGGATTACCAAAAAGGTGTTTAGGATAGACAGGTCCAGGATATGATGCCAGGAGTTGTCTTTTCTGGGTACCAGGAAAAGTCTGGAGTAAAAACCTTGTCCCCATTCCTCTGCTGGGACAGGATGAATAGCCCTGATACTTAGAAGAGAGAGAACCTGCTGTTGAGCCTCTGCCAACTGATTTGGGGGTAGGTCTAGCCAACCGTTTGGGGTTGGTAAGGTGTGGAAGTGGAATCTGTATCCTTGGGAAACTATATTTAAAACCCATTTGTCCTGGGTAATGAGCTCCCAGTTCTGGCATCTGCAAAGTGACGTAAAGAGATTTTAAAGTGACATGAAGGATGTATATACAGTGCTTGACTATAAACTTACAAGCAGAACAATTTCAGCATGGGAAAGTGCCTATCCTTGTGGACTTAGGTGCATGTGGATGCGCTGATTTATGGCATTGATGTTGTTTTAATGATTTATTATTTTTAAAAACTTTAAAATCTCTTTACATCACTATGCAGATTGCAGAACTGAGAATGCTGTTTATTTTGCCTTCTGCTAAAAATGTCATGCTTATTATGTTGGAAAAACAAATAGAACCTTCAAAGACAGAGTTTTAGAACATAACAGAGACATTAGAAACAAGAAGGAAACGAATGCATTGGCAGTACATGTTATGAATACTGACTCGACACATAGTTTTAAGTTTTTAATTTTACAAGTTCTCATTTGTTCCAATAGAGGGGATGATATAGAGAATCAAACAGAGGCTGCTGAGCAAAAGTGGATCCTCTTGTTAAATGCAGAAAAACATCCTGGGTTGAACAATATGTTTTCTTTGAAACCCTTTCTGAAAGCACGCCCTCTTAAACATAAGTAGTTATACACTACTTTATAATCAGTTTTTGTTTTTAACATACCATTTGTTTTTAAGATGTCTTTTATAAAAGTTTCTGAGATTTTTCCCTCTCTTTTTTAGTATTTTATTAAACTATTAGCTTAGTTAATTGGTTAATGATTTTAAGCTGTGATGGTAAGCTACTATTTAAATGAATGTTTTTAGCAAGTACAATTGTTTGAAGAAGCGACCTGTGAGTTGTGAAAGCGCTTACCTTTGCTTTTTTGTTGTTTTATTAAAGTTTCTGCTCTGTAAGTCTATGTGCAATTTACACTTTTACCTTTGCACATTTTTTGCTGCACTTGACTGTACTCTGGATTCGTTTTTTTATTCTTGTTCAGAGTACCGAAATAGTTTGATGCGAAAATGAACCAACGACGAATAGTTTGAGGATTGAATAAGGCATAAAACCGGCAGCGAGGGACGTTGTGGTCTGGCCCTAAGCAAGGAATGCAGTACGAATGAAAATCTTTATGAGGTATTTGCTTTCCACAAGTAATACAATTGTTAATTTTACTGACATCGGTTTAGAGCAAGAAAAAGGATCCCCAATAGGGTACTTCGCTTTTTTGAAGACTTCAGTTCTGAAACTCAAACGAAAATTTCAGGAGTCGGCTGACCAGCACTTGCGAACTGCTTCTGCTTCGGGTACCACACAGCAAGAAAGACTGATGTAATGGCGTCGGCTGCATGCTTTATACCCCTGACTACCTGACATCATGGAAGAAGACAGCAACCGACGCAGGACCCAAGACTTTGATAATCAAGCCGGCTGAGGGCTACCTGCAAGCAGATAACCCAAATGTAATGACTGCAACAATGAAACACGAAGAACATCATATGTGATGTACAATGTATGTAACTGGAAACATGTTACATACACAAGCAGTCTACCATTTCAGTTTTGAGACCTGCTGCAAGCTGATAAAAAAATTTGGGACTACATTTTTGCATTCAGAGAATTACATTTTAAGCATATTTATAACTGCACTTATCTTATCTTACCACTTAAATCAGTTTTGTGTGTTTTTTGCTGTTTATCTGTGGTTAAAGCTATTAATTTACAACATTTTTATATTCTGCATTGCTTTTTAGTTTCTGTACTAGACCTAGGTGTTTTCCCTCCCTATCATTGTTTTGGTTTTATACTTGGATGCTTTCAGCTAAGTACCCCCTACTGTACAGCTGCATCCCCTCGGCTGGTCTTACTGGTTACTGGCAGTAGAAACTGGGAAGGCCCTCCCCTTAGACTGATAGTGTACTTCAAAACTGCCTTGAAGTATGTGTGTGTTTCTCACTATTGGCTTGTCTGCCTTTGATTCGCCTTGCTTACTTGTAGCCGGTTGTTAGGCTTGTTTTTGGTTCCTTTTCAGTTGTGGCCAACCAAAGTGTGTTTTTACATTAAGAACGCTGGGACTGCAATTCTAGTGGGAGTAGAATAGTAGCCTGGTCAGTCTGAGCTAGGAAATACTTGGGGAGGGTTAAAGTGACACTGTTTCATCAGTCACAGGGCTTTTTAGGGAATGTTTGTTTGTTTAACATTTGTTGACTGGGAAAGTCTGACTAGGACAAAGCCTTATTTCAGCAAAGGCTCGGGGAGAAATGCTTCCTGACACGTCTTTGGAATGTGGGAGGAAACCAGAATACCTGGAAGAAACCCAAGAGAACGCAGGGAGGACATGCAAACTCCACACAGAAGGCACCCCAGCTGAGAACTGAACTGGAGATACTCTTGCTGTGAGGCGACAACGTTAACCACTGCATCACTGCGCCGTCCATAGTGTGGTATTAATCTGCACTTGAGAGCTACTTTTGCTGTGCTTTTACATTAAGAAGTTCCAGGATCATGCATATTGTGGGAGAAGATATTTATCTGGTCTCTCTGAGTTGGGAGGCACTTCAGGGAGCTTCTCAAACTCAGGAACCCCACACAGCCTTCCTGAAGACACTGGAGAGTATGAATGTCTCTCCAAATACCATCATGTATGAATGTCTCTCCAAATACCATCATTTTGGGAGACTTTAACTACCCAAACATGGACTGGGAACATTACTCAAGCCCCAACACCCTAGCCCAAAGGTTCCTAGAATTCATAAACTCCAATGCAATGGAACAACTAGTCACCATTCCCACAAGAGGAGACAATATACTAGACCTGATCATCACAAACATGGGGACAAAATGCTCCACACTGGAAGTATATCCCTCTTTGGTAAGATCAGACCATAAATTAATCTCACTGGAAATCCACATCCCGCCCCCACCCCCTGCACAAAAGACCCAGTGAAGAACTTCTCAAAAGCAAACTTCACACTTCTTAAGACTGAAGTGGTATCCTTCAAGGCCCCCAGGCCAGTGGAAACCACAACCCACACTGCTGAATCCTTTGCAAATGCCTTCTATGGGCACCTTCAAGAATGCATGGATCATGCAATCCCAAATAAAACCAAGACCCATTCCCCAAAGGCAGGCCGGTCTGGTGGACCCCAGCCATAAACAAACTTTACAACAGGAGGAGGAAGCTACTACATGACAGAGCAAAATCCCTAAAAGGGAAGGCGTCTCTGATCAGTACTAGCAAAAAACTACGATCACTCATAAAATCATCCAAGGCCAACTTTGAGAGAAAAATGCAAAGACACAAAAGACCATCACAAGGCCTTCTTTAGCTATGTTAGAAACCTGGGTGGAAACTCCTAGATATGCTCAGAGTTAGTCCAAAATGACACAAAATACACTGAACCCACTGACATTGCCAACATTCTGGCAGACAGGTTCAGTGCAAATTTCTCCTCCCCCAAAAGGAGAAATAACTATCCCAGCAGAGTGTAGCCTCCCTAACATCTCAGATGCCCAGGTGAGAGCCACCCTCTCTAAAGCTAAAAACACAGCATCAATGGGACCGGATGGTGTCCCGGGCTGTGTGCTACATGAACTCCAAGAGGAACTAAACCCACACATAAGGCTGCTGTTTAATCTTAGCCTTACTACAGGATACGCACCCAAAGAGTGGCGTACGGCAACAGTGGTCCCACTTCACAAAGGCGGTGCTTCTACGGACCCTGGAAATTACCGCCCCATAAGCTTGACAAGCCTGGTCTGCAAAGCTATGGAGAGGATCATTATGGAACTCATAAACAAAGACATTGGGGACCTACAGACATTGGATCCTACCCAATTTGGCTTTGTCAAGGGCAGATCCTGCCTTTTGAACTTGGTCGACTTTTTTGAAACAGTCACTAAGGCCATTGATGAGGGTAAGGCAGTTCACACAGCCTACCTTGACCTTGCAAAAGTCTTTGACACAATACCCCACTCGGGCATCATAGACAAACTCACCAGCTTAAATGTAAACCCATATGTCACAAGATGGGTTGCAAACTGGCTCAAGGACAGAACCCACAGGGTCAGAGTTGCTGGAGCTATGTCAGACTCTAAGCCAGTCACAAGCGGTGTCCCACAGGGCTCAGTCCTGGGACCCCTCTTGTTCGGCATTTATTTTTCCGAGGTACAGGCAAACATAGGAGGATTGTGGCTGACAAAGTTCGCAGATGACTGCAAACTGGGCGCCATAACTGATACTCCAGCGGACACAAACATCCTTCAGAGAGGCCTCATAGAAACGGATAATTGGTGCCAGAGCCATGGCCTTAAGCTGAACGCCAAAAAATGTATAGTCATACCCTTTGGGAAAAACAAGGTACCGACAAATTACCACATAGGCGGTAATCCATTAAGTACGGAAGAGGTAATCAGGGACCTGGGGACCCAGGTTGACAGTAACCCCTCATTTGACACTCACATTGCCAAAGTGGTTAGGAAGACCTTCTATATTGCCCACCTTATCATGAAGGGTTTCACATCTAGATCAAGAGAGGTCATTGTGCCCCTGTACGCTTCTCTTATCAGGCCAATGATTGAGTATAATGCCCCATTTGGGATGTATCTCACCCGACACCTGCAGCAGTTGGAAAGACCCCAAAAGTTCCTCACCAAGAGGATAAAGGGTCTTAAACATATGTCATATGCTGCCCGGCTGAAAAAACTCCAGCTCTATTCAGTCGCATACCGCCTACTCAGAGGTGATCTGTGCCTGACGTACAAGGCCATGTCCAATCCTGAATTAATGGACATGCTCCACCTCAGAAAATCCAAATCCATCAGAGTCACGAGAACAAGTGACTTAAACCTCAACACAGAAATAAATAGGATGTGCTGGAGGGACAGATTCATAACCCAGAGGCTCCCTACACTCTGGAACAGAATCCCAGTCCATGTTAGGCAGAGCCCCTCACTGACTCTATTCAAGAGAAATCTCGACGAGTGGATGCGAGATCGTAGGTTTACCCCGGGGGTCATCTCTGTGTCACTACTAGACAGAGGCATAGTAAACTAAACCCTAAAAGGGCGTAGTATTCTCATCCTAAGGGGTGGTGTAAGCCACATACACTCTGGCTAGGCTTATAAATGCCTTAGGGCAGATAGCCTAGTACGAACCTATGAACCTATAAAGTGCAGTCATTTATTGGCCAGAGGGCATGGGAGTCAATTTTCAGTTTTTTCTGTTGGCTATAAATTAAGCCTGTTTTTGCAGAGCCGTTCATCACTTAGTGGTGGTTAGCAGTATCCTATACAGTAACAAACCTATAAAGCTTGTTCTTACAACTTTAACCAACAGCACAGAAAGTCTTTGCGTGGAGCAAAGTGTAGGGCAGCTAGACAAAGTCATACAGCACTAAGATCATAGCACAAACATCTAACCTTCACCCTCCCAGCTAGACCTTTCACTTATGCCATGCTGATAAGCTCAAAAAAGGGCAACGTGATGAAACAATGTCATTGTAAGCCTCCCCAAGTGTTTCCCCAACTCAGACTGACCAGGTGACCTCTGTAAAACCAAGACCCTCAACCATAATAGCCCAACCATAAAACAGGTCCTGACAACATGCAATTGCAATTTCCTGTCTCTGTGGCCAACTTGGCAGATATGGGCATCCTGAGGCAATGTAGCAATTGCCTCATATATTCAGACAGCCTTTACATGCATAACTTCCTTGCTGGCAAAAATCTCACTTACAAACAAGGATGTCACCACACACATGGACCCTCTTACACAGACAGTTAAAACCTCAGAGACCTCCTAAGTCATCAAAGTGCAACACCTACCACCGCAATTACTAAAGCACACACAAAAAGCAATACATGTAAGCCTACACCCAATGATCACCCTACTTAGCTTGGTGGGACTACCTTAAGTCCTTTTTTGTACTGTATATGGCAGGTGACTTGGGAGGATGATCCATTTTTTTTAATTCCTCCTGCTTCAAGAAGTTTAATTAACAGGTATACTTTTAGAACAGGTTTACAATGAATAGAGTTGTAATGTAATTTTATACTAATCAAACCTGAATATGCAACTGTTTTTGAGAGTGGTACTGTGGATATAAAAAGTGTACACACCCCTGTTAAAATGACAGGTTTTTGTGTTTTACAAAAATGAGACCACAATAAATCATTTCAAAACTTTTCCCACCTTTAATGTGACATATAACCTGTACAATTCAACTGAAAAACAAACAAATCTGTTAGGGGGAAAATATATATATAAAAAAAAGTACAATAAGCTGGTTGCATAAGTGTGCACACCCTTAAACTAAGACTTTGTTGAAGCACCTTTTGATTTAATTACAGCATTCAGTCTTGGGCAGGAGTCTATCAGCATGGCACATCTTAACATGGCAATATTTGCCCACTCTTCCTTGCAAAAGCATTCCAAATCTGTCAGACTGCAAGGACATCTCTTGTGGACAGCCCTCTTCAGGTCACCCCACATATTTTCTATTGGATTAGGTCTGGGCTCTGGCTGGGCCATTCCAAAACTTTAATTTTCTTTTGGTGAAGCCAGTGTTTTGTTGATTTGGATGTATGCTTGGGGTTATTTTCATGCTCAAAGGTGAAATTCCTCTTCATCTTCAGCTTTCTAGCAGACGCCTGAAGGTTTTGTGCCAAAAGTGACTGGTATTTGGAGCTGTTCATAAATGCCTCCACCTTGACTAAAGACCCAGTTGTTCTGTCAAGCTTTCCACCTTTTGGGAGGGGGGAAGGAAGGCTTTCATGATGCATGTGCGAATCCTGCACCCCAAGAAGACGTCTTGAGAAGGTTCCAGGTGGGATTTTGGGAAGTTGATCTGAAATCCCAAGGATTGTAGGAGCGAAATGCAAGAAGTTTGTGTTGCAGGAGGGTCTCCTTGCAGTCTGACTGTACAAGCAGGTTGCCCAGATAAGGGAATATCTGGATTCCTTTTGTCCTGCAAAAGGCAAAAACTGGAGCCAGACATTTGGTGAATACCCTGGGTGCAGTGGAAAGCCCAAAGGACATGGCAGAGAATTGAAAGTGAAAAGGGCCCACCTAGAACCTCAAGCACTTCCTGAAACTGGGTCTTATGGGGATATGAAAGTAGGCATCCTTTATATCTAAAGTGTCCATGAACCCTTGGGGAAGCAGGAATGGGAAAAGAGTTGGTAAGGTCGACATCCTGAAAGTAGGAACCTGAAGCAAAAGGTTGAAAAGAGAGAGATCCAGGATTGGTCTCAAAGGGCCGTCTTTTCTTGGGTCTAGGAAAATCCTGGAGTAGAAATCTCTCCCTTTTGTAGCCAGTGGCACTGTTTTGATGGTGCCTTGAGCCAGCAGGGTATCTAATACTGGCTGCAATAGGTGAGGCTATTTTGGAGGTTGTATGATACCCCTTCGCTTTGGGGGCATAAGCCAGGTAATAAAGTACCCATTTTGAATGACTGAAAGGACCCATTTGTTTGAGGTGACAGATGTCCACACAGGAAGACAGTGAGAGACAAACTGACAGAGTTAGAGAAGGAGGGGGTGGGGGTTTCAAAGTTGGCAGGTAGTCAAATATTACCTGCCCTGTCTTAAAAGGGTGGCCTCTGGCTAGAGGAGGGGGAGGTTCTAGCAGGATGGGGTTGCTTCCTGGTTGTTTTTCTAGACTTTGTGGAAGCAGCAGGGCGAGAGTCCTTTCTAATAAACTGAGTTTTAGCTGGGTAATTTCTTTGGAATTTTGGTACAAGAGAGACTAGAAAATCCTGCATCTCTTTCTCCTTTTGCCACAGTGACTTTAATAAATCAGTCACTTTTGTACCAAACAAAGCTGTGTTGTCCATAGGGGCATCAATCAGCTTTGCCCTAAAGTCATCTGGAAGGGGCTGCAGGTATAGCCAGGAATATCTTCTTAAAGCAGATGCTGATGGTGCTGACCTGGCTGAGGTTTCAGCAGCATCATAACTGCACTTTATAGACTGCCTGGTAACCTGGGAGGTGAGAGCCAGAAGGGAAGACAGTGAAGCTTTGGCAGCAAAATTTGGTGTATCAGACAAATCTTTGGAGGCTTTCTCCAGCAGGGATAAGGCATATTTAGCCATGTGTGTCTGGCAGTTAGTAGCCCTGAAGGCCAGAGTAGCAGAGGTGTAAATTTTCTTACCCAGGCATTCCATGATTTTGCTGTCTTTGTCAGCAGGGAGAATGATGGTGGTGGGTAACAGTTTGGATGCCTCATCTGTGAAGATGGAAATGGTGACAGGGTCTGCTGCGGGACACTTAAGATACTTAACAGTTTCAGGGACTTTACAAAATCTATCAGGCCTGTGTGGGGTAGGGGGTTGTGAATCAGAATTCAAGGATGCTGAAGAGAAGACATCCAGGAAGGCAGGCAGAATAGTAGGGACAGCAGTAGGGGTTGGGGAATCCATCTGAATGAGGTCATAATACCTTTTTTGAACCTCAGTCATTTCAGAGGATTCCCACTTAAAATGTTTTTTCATCTTGGTAATGGTTTCCTCAAAGGTCAAATCCTCAGTTGGGAAGTCAGGGTCAAAGAATTCTTCCTCTGAGGAGCCATACCCTCAAGAGAGAAGAAAGCTGAGAGGTATAGGAGAGTGATTCTTCAGATGAAGAAACAGAAAAATCCTTCTCTTCTCTCATGGATGGGTCTGATGTTTGAGGCCTTGGGCTCATAATAGGAGGAGGGATCGTAGAAGTCCCTGTAGTAGTAATCCGTAAGGCCATGAAAGCATTAAACAAACTTTGGCTGAAGGTCTGCCAGTCAGGCATGCTTTCAGGAGAAGGTGAGATGTGCTTCCTTTTTTCCTTCCTCTCGGGAGGCCTGGTGGGTGTCTAAAGAGAGAAAGGCCTAGAATCAGGTGACTGTAAGAAACTGGAGGGGATCCGACGGGCCTACCAGAATCATTGGTTCCCCCTGGCATCGGAAACAGACATCAGAAAAGCCTCTACAGACATGCCATCCATGCAGGATTGTGCTGCTTCCATGGAGGTACCCGCTATATCCAAGGTGGCGGGGCCTGAATCCTAAACCAGGCCGACATCGGCCACAGGCTGAAGCTCGGACGCAAGAGGTGCAGCAGTAGTGGTAAGCCTGGTAGTCTTGGCTTTCTTTTTTGGCAGTTCGGCAGGTACGTCGGTGGAACCCTTCATACCCAAGGCTATTTGTTTTAGTTGATTTTCTAGATACAGGTTGAGCGCATGCAGATGGCTGTGCAAGGTTTTTGGCATAAACGCCTGACAAATGAAGCAGGCTTTGTAGTCATGCGAACGACCTAAACAAAAGAGACACTAATCGTGGGTGTCCTTGTGGAGTATCTGACGGCCACACTTACACTTGCCCTTTCTGGATGACATGAACAGGCATTAAATTAAATAAAATGACTGAAAGGTTCCCCAACAGGGCACTTATCTGATTTCTCAAAATCAGACAGCCAGGATGGCAGAAACAACTGACGTTTGACTGGCGGCTGAGAAGCTCTGGAGGCCAATGCATGCAGACATTGATTTTATGGCCCATGTTCCACTAGCCACATCAGACATCCCATACACAAAGTTTTGTATACTGGCCGGATGTTTGGGTAACAAGAGGAGTAAACCCATATGTGATAAATACTGCAACATGGGAATAGAAGGACATCTGAAGTTACTAGAACAGAAGTGCAATCTGAATGTATCCATAACACACACACACACACACACACACACACACACACACACACACACACACAACTTTGTGGAGAGGAGTGATGCTTATGAGTTAAAAATGAGTGAAGTTAGAAAGCACAGGATGGTTAGCAGAACTCTTACAGCTATAAAAAAAATGACTAAATAAATATCACTGGACAATGGATGCAATGCCAGAGTAAGTGTTTTTAACAGAATAAATACAGCCCGAGTTGCTGGTCCCAGTAATGCCTGTTATAGCCAGGACAAACAGCATTTTAGTTGTAAAACATCACAGAGTACACAATGTAGGAAGTGCTGCTTCTAGCCACCTTGCAATGCCAAGACAAAGTGGAGTTAACTGTAGATGCTCAAGTGTATTCAGTGCTGCAGTCATAACTAATGGGATTTCCTGCCGTGGAAGCCCTTGTCAGCCCGACTACCAGAAATTTTTCTTGTTTTCCTGAAGCCAGTGGACACCCTGACTGATATGAAAATGTCTGGGTATAATGGGAGTCCACCAGCGCCATAACCTCAGTACTTTTCTTGCCCCAAAAGATAGGAGCATCCTAGTAGGTCCATAAGGTCAAGGGCCTAAGCTCAGAAATTCCAAAGTATGTACAGAGGAGGAGATAATAACCAGGAACTAGACAGGAGACTAACCACCCCAATCCCATGAGCAAGAGGGGAAAGAGGGAGGGAAAGAATAATGCAGCAGTGACTACACTCTAGCATCTGCATTTACTGTACTATTTTCCAAAAAATCCACGGACCACGAACTTGACCAACGAAGTTTTAATAGTAGAACTTAGAAAATACACACAATAAAATAAGCGCTTTCGTTTGGCACCTGCCAAACTTTTTCAAACAATTAATACATCACTTCCTGTAGTTTAAATAGTAATTAATCGTGATATAACTGAAAAAATGACTTCCCTTTAATCTATATTTAAAGTGCTAACATGAAAAAACAAAAACATACATAAATTAATCATAAGTTGCATTTCAACAGCACATGTTTTTTGTTTAGCATTTTCGATTAGCGTGTTTGTTATGTCTAATAATAATACATAATCCCACGGACTCTAACCATACACTTTGAAATCAAAAAGAAAAAAGAAAAAGAAAAAGGAAACGGAAAAATATGTATATTGTAACACAAAGCATTTGATCAACTTTTTGCACACGTTAACATTCTACTTCATCAGTTATTATAATTAAATCAACACAAGTATCTAGATCAGTTATCGAAAATTCATAATAATAATATTTCTACCCTAAACACAACAATGCAAAAATACATTTTTAATTTTTACCCATAATTAGCAATTAAGTAACAATATATAAAAATACTCTGCTAAAATTAATATATATATATAAAATGTTCATTATAATAGCAGTGTTGTGTTTATAACCAGACCAAAAGTCGTCTATTAATCCGGCCATTAAAAAATATATATAGTTACCCTCGTAGTGTATTTTAAAAACATAATAAATGATGAATTGTGAAAGTAATATAAAAAATCATGTAAAAGATTAATCCTAGTGATGCACATATATTTTGTTAAATAATCAATTGATTATAATTATAAATATGTATTAAATACTTTAAAAATGTTAAAACAATTTTATTTAAAAATTCAAGTCTCATAGTAGTTCATTTTTGTGTTATTTAAAATTAACATAAGACCTTACGCTGAATAAATATTAAAATGACTTAAATACATGTATATAAAATATAATAAACCATATATAAAAAAATGTATTTATATATATAATTTACTGTAAAAAGAATATTATTAAATTTTCAGTATTTTAATCTGATATTAACAGTAATGTTGACTCTATTAGTACTATCGCATAAGAGATTTTATCTTGAGTATACTTGCAATTGATACTAAGTTGTTCAAACCTGGCCAGTTGTGTGCATTCAGTTTAAGTTGCCATTATAATTCTAATTTTTCAAGTTTTAATTGCCATGCTCCACCTCTGCTGTCCACTTTTTGAACATCAAGAACGACAAATTTAAACTTATGGGAAGTTTCAATACTAATATGTTTTGCTAGGGCATTTAAGTCATTATGATCACGTATAGCCCTAATATGCTCTCCTATTCGTTCTTTAAATTTCCTTTCCGTTTTACCAACGTAAAACGTGGTACAATTACAACATAAAGCACAATAAACCACCTTTTCACTATCACAGCAAGCCTTTACTTTCAAGTGATCCTTAACACCGTTAATCAAAACTTCATTAGTTTCAAACACAAAAGAACAGTATTTACACCTGCCACATCTATATGTTCTACCAAAACCTCTATTTGGTTTTTGTTCTAAACAATTTTTCAAATTCCTTCCTTTTTTGTATACTGTTGGTGGAATTGTATCAAAATAACCATGTAGTGATCTATCTGCTTGGATAAGCAACCAATGTTTCTTTATAATACTATTTATTGCCTCACTATCCGAATTAAAAGTTGTAATAAAACTTTTAGTAAAACTTTTAGTATCTTTGACAGTAACTATTTTATCAATATTATTTGTAATTATAACCTCACTATTTCTATCTTGTACTTCCTTTCTATTTTCCATCAATAATTCATTAGCTACTGGGATGATTCTCTTTAAAATTAATGGAATGTATTCTAAATTGTCCCTTTTAGCTATCACTTCATGAATAATGTTGCTTGTCAATTTTTCCGGATAGCCTCTATTTCTAAACATTTCACTCAAGTTCAAACATTCTTTTATAAAATCTTCTCTGTTACTAACCATTCTAGAGGCCCTCACAAATTGGCCTTTTAACACTGCTCTTTTTTGTGAAAAAGGATGGCAGCTGTTAAAATGTAATAGACTATTACTATAAGTTTCTTTTCGATGTATTTTAGATGTAAATACTTTCTTTGTATTGTCTTTTTCTAATAACACATCCAAATATGCTATAGTATTTGTGTTTATTACTACTGTAAATTTTAAAAATGTTGTTGAATTTATATACACCAAGAATTCATTTAATATTTCAACATTTCCACTCCACAAAATAAATATGTCATCTAAAAAGCGTAAATATGTCTTATGGTGTTTAAAATATTCTGTTGTAAACACATATTTCTTCTCCCATATGTGCATCACTATATTAGCATACAGACCCCCACATGGAGACCCCATTGCTACCCCTTCAGTTTGTAAATAAATATTTTTATTAAAAATTATGAAGTTACTTCTTAAACAAATATCTAATAATTGATCAAACAAATTTATTTTTCCTTGGCTTAAACCCTTTTCATATAAAAATATATTAAACCACTCGATGCCAACTTCATGTGGTATAACAGAATACAAATCCTTAACATCAATTGTTACCAAAATATCCTTTTCATTATAGTCAATAGACACTATGATGGACAGAAAGTCCCATGAATCTTTTAACATGTATTTTTCACCTAATATAAAAGTTTTTTAATTGTTGTCGATGAATTTTGCTATTGGGTAAGTTATGGACCCCCGTGCATCTATTATTGGCCTAAATGGAGGTTGTAGCATATCCTTATGAATTTTAGGAACACCAAACATAGTAGGTGTTCTTGGATAGGACACATTCATGTAATTGAATTCATCAATATCTATACTACCTTCAATAAAAAGGTCATAAATAATTCCTCTAATACGTTTATATGCTCCATTCAGCTCATTTATGGAGCTCTGTGCATATGTATTACTAGTTAAAATATTTTCTAATGCCTTGTTATAATCATAGATATTAAATATAGTCATGCCACCACCCTTATCAGGCTTTATTAATCTAATGTTCCCTGTATTCATAATCATGTTCAATGTGTTCGATTCGTATTGTGTCAAGTTGTATGTTTTGTTCCTCAAACCAAATGTGTCCAGGTTACGAAAATCCAACTCACATAGTTTTTCAAAAAGTTCCAATGTAGGATGCAAAGGTGGATTAAAGGAACTTGAGACATATAATGGTTTTGTTACCTCTTCAGTATGTTGAAAAAGTAAACCTAAATTTAACTTTCTCACAAATACTTTTAAATCGATTATAGAATACTACATTCATCCTTTTACTGGGAACAAAGGTTTCACCACGTGAAAATAAATCACAAATACAGTCAAAATTAAAATCAGAATAATTATAAACAGTAAAGTCTTTAGTAGCATTTATATATTTAATAGGCCTCTTTGAAATATTTTCATTTGCTAACAACCCCTCCATTGGCCCCTGTATTGTTTGTTTCTTCCTCTGGTGAAACTTCCCCGATATTGGGTTTGATTTTGCGGTCCCCAATTCCTTGTCTGAACATGCGGTTGAAATGACTGCTGACGTTGTATTAATCTCTCGGATCGCCTTAATGGTGGAAATTGGTCTAGTTCTAAAAAAGGATTGTCTTCTGAAGCAATTTCTTCACGTACTGTAGACAAATTACCATTGTTAACACTTCCATTGTCATAAATTGATGTTTTAGATCCCCATTGTTGTGAAATTGGGGGTGGGGGATATGCCATACCTTGCCCATAAGAATTAAGATCTCGGTCTAGTTTTTTTTAACTTTCTGTCTTTTATTAATTTCATTTTCTCATCAATAGATTTAAAGATACGCTGGTAATCATAGTCATTGCCAGAAAAGGCAGAATAATTTTGCACTAACTTGTTCAATTCTTCTGCCTTTTTTGACAGTAAAGTTATGGTCTTTTTATTGTCACTGATAACCAAATTCATATAATCAAACCCAAATTTATCAAATAGTTTGATTAAAACCATATGTAACGTAGAATTAGCTAAAAGTCCTGTAGGAAATCTCCACACATGCAAGCCCTTTGGAACTATCTTTCTTTTTAAACACTCTTGAAAGTAATTATTATCCATCTGCAGTTTCTTTACTTTTAAAAGAATGTAATCCAATTCAGCTAATTTATCATTAAATGTTTTGAGCGTACCTGTAACAGTACTTGTTATCGGTGTAAAACCATAGTTGTTACTTAGCCATGAGGATATTTCATTGTTCCTTGTAGTATTAGGCTCTCTTGAAGTCGATGGTAGTTCTTCTAAAGCTTCCAACTGACTCCCTGAAGAAAAACGTCTTCTGTCCAATTCACCTGAAACAGTTCCGTTTATATCCACAAATGGGTTAGCATGAACAGAAAGGTTAGAGTCCTGTGATAAACCACGCTGTTCCAAACGATCAATTCTCCCTGTCAGTCTCTCAATTAGTTCCGTTAAATTTACAAGAATACTATCCTGCGCTGATGCAGTCTCAGCCATGTCCGCGTCTCAAAAAAACAACCAAGACAATAAGAGCAGCAACAAATTTCCAAAAAATCCACGGACCACGAACTTGACCAACGAAGTTTTAATAGTAGAACTTAGAAAATACACACAATAAAATAAGCGCTTTCGTTTGGCGCCTGCCAAACTTTTTCAAACAATTAATACATCACTTCCTGAAGTTTAAATAGTAATTAATCGTGATCCAAAGGGCTTGCGTGTGTGGAGATTTCCTACAGGACTTGTAAATAATTCTACGTTACATATGGATTTAATCAAACTGTTTGATAAATTTGGGTTTGATTATATGAATTTGGTTATCAGTGACAATAAAAAGACCATAACTTTACTGTCAAAAAAGGCAGAAGAATTGAACAAGTTAGTGCAAAATTATTCTGCCTTTTCTGGCAATGACTATGATTACCAGCGTATCTTTAAATCTATTGATGAGAAAATGAAATTAATAAAAGACAGAAAGTTAAAAAAACTAGACCGAGATCTTAATTCTTACGGGCAAGGTATGGCATATCCCCCACCCCCAATTTCACAACAATGGGGATCTAAAACATCAATTTATGACAACGGAAGTGTTAACAATGGTAATTTGTCTACAGTAGGTGAAGAAATTGCTTCAGAAGACAATCCTTTTTTAGAACTAGACCAATTTCCACCATTAAGGCGATCCGAGAGATTAATACGTCGTCAGCGGTCATTTCAACCGCATGTTCAGACAAGGAATTGGGGACCGCAAAATCAAACCCAATATCGGGGAAGTTTCACCAGAGGAAGAAACAAACAATACAGGGGCCAATGGAAAGGTTGTTAGCAAATGAAAATATTTCAAAGAGGCCTATTAAATATATAAATGCTACTAAAGACTTTACTGTTTATAATTACTCTGATTTTAATTTTGACGACTGTATTTGTGATTTATTTTCACGTGGTGAAAAGTACAGTTTTGAACCTACCATAAATGTAGATGTTCGAAGATCCACATTGCTGCAGTCCTTACACTTGGGTAGTCCGCTGTCCTCGGTCGGCCCGAATATCAAAGTATAAGGCTGACGTCGGTCAAGGCGCATTAGACTGACATCAGGACGTCAGGGTACAAATGCGCATGACCGACGTCATATCCTCAGTCTTTTCTTGCCCCAGATGTCAGAAGACCCTAAAAGAAAGGTCAAAACCAAAAGACAGCAAACAACCAACCAACCACCCTTGCACTAATAATATGTACCATATATACAATATACACAATATATACAACCCAACCCACACAACCTCTAACTACAGAGGGAAGGAGGGAGGGTAAATTGGACTGCAGCAATGTGGATCTTCGAACATCTACATTTATGGTAGGTACAAAACTGTACTATGTTCTTCATCTCACATTGCTGCAGTCCTTACACTTGGGTAGAATCCCAAAGCAGAGGTAAGGGAGGATGGCAAACTATAAAGCAGTAGGAGCTGCCAAAATGCCCTGTAAAATAGCAGTGGCAAAACCAGCCCTAGATTTAGAGTAAAGTGGAAGGTGATAATGCTTAGAGAAAGTATGCACTGAACTCCAAGTAGCTGCCTCCAAAATATCTTTAGTTGCCACCCCCCTTAAAAAAGCTGTCAAAGTGGCAGTAGCCCTAGTGGAATGAGGCCTAATCCCAGCTGGAATCTCCTTGCCATGATGGGAATAACAGAAAGCAATGCAAAACCCAATCCACTTAGAAATAGTTTGTTTTGACACAGGCTTGCCCTGAGAACTCAAAGCAAAAGAAACAAATAACTGCTGAGACTGCCTGAACCCTTTAGTTCTGCTCAAATAATATCGCAGCTGCCTGTGTACATCTAAAGTGTGCAAAATCTTTCCCCTTTATTTTGGGGATTTGCATAAAAAGTAGGCAAATGAATAGTTTGGTTTAAAGCCACACTAGAAACCACTTTAGGCATAAAGGAAGGATTAGTGCAAAGATACCCTATCCTTATGGAAAATTAAGAAAGGCTCAACGCCATAAGGGCCTGCAATTCAGAAACCCTTCTTGCAGAGGTAATGGCCAACAAAAAAGCAGTCTTCCATGATAAATATTTCAACTCGGTAGTAGCTGCAGGCTCTAAAGGTTGTAGAGTGAGTTTCTCCAACACAAAATTGAGATCCCAAGCAGGAGTAGGAGCGCACGTGGGGTCTTATATTCTTTGCCCTCTAAGAAATTGCTTGAACAAAGGATGAGAAAACAATGGTGGGTCACAATCATAGTGAGCCGAAATTGCTGCAGCATGAACCTTAATAGAAGAGAAGGACAAACCTTTGTCCAGTAACTCAGTAAGATATTGAAGAGCCATACTTAAATTAGGCTCAGAAACATCAAAACCCTTTGCTGCACTCCAAAATAAAAATCTCTTCCATTTATCTGCGTACACTTTCCTTGTACTAGGCCTTCCAGCTTCCAAAATAACATTCAAAACTTGCTGTGGAAGTTGAGACCTTCTATGGTTCAAAACAGAATATGCCAGGCTGTTAGGTGAAGAGAGTGAAGCTTGATATTGAGTAAATGACTGTCCTCCTGAGACAACAGGTGTGGAATCGAAGGCAAAGGCCATGGAGGCTCCCGTACCAGACTTCTCAGTAATGGGTACCAGTGCTGTCGAGGCCAATCTGGAGCTATTAAAATCATCTTTGGCTTGTCCTGTCTGACCTTTAGAAGTACCTTTGGGAGGAGAGGCAGAGGTGGAAAGGCATACACATGAAGATTGTTCCAATTGAAAGAAAGAGCATCCACTTTCCAAGCTGTGGGATGAAACCTTTCGTGCAAAACTTTGGCAGCTGGTGGTTTAGTGGAGAAGCGAACAGATCTATGTCTGGAGTTCCCCATGACACTGTCAATTTCTGAAATACATGAGGATCCAATTTCCACTCGTGGGGATCCATAATTGATCTGCTCAACACATCTGCTAAGGAGTTCTGTGCTCCCGGCAGAAACCTTGCCTGAAGATGTAGCTGTAAACTGAGAGCAGTCTCCCACAAAATCATTGCTTGTCTGCATAGAGGATAAGAATGTGTTCCCCCTTGCTTGTTGATGTACCACATGACAGTTGTGTTGTCTGTTAGAATCAACACCTGCCCTGGAAGAAGTAAATCCTTGAAAGCTATTAATGCAAACTGGACTGCTAACATCTCCTTCAAGTTGATATGTAGATGTAGTAGTCTGGCAGGCCACTTGTCTTGTATCCACTTTCCATTTAGATGAGCTCCCCAAGCTTTGTCTGAGGCATCTGTCGTTAGAATCTGACTCGCCTCTGGCCGGGTCACAGAGAGTCCCTTGTTTAGGTGACATTCCTGAGCCCACCACAAAACTTCCTTTTGAATGCAAGGTATTATTTGAATGACAGTGTCCAGATCCTGGCAGTGCTGTGTCCATACGTTCTTGAGATACCATTGTAGCTTCCTCATATGCAGTTTGGCATTGGGAAGCACCAGAATACAAGATGCCATGAACCCCAAGGCTTGAAGGACTGTCCTTGCAGTCAGCCTGGACTGATGAGACAATTGATGAAAGTAAAGGGAAAGATTCTTTTGTTTGTCCGGGGTCAAAAGGCCATCTGGGATGCTGTATTCAGTCTTACACCCAGAAAGCACATGTCCTGAGAGGGTACTAGACTGGACTTTATTTCGTTCACAGAATACCCCAGGCATCTTAGCACTGCTATCACATATTCCAAATGATGAAGAAGCTCGTCCCTTCCTTGAGCCAGAATCAGGCAATCGTCCAAATAAGGATAGATCTGTATTCCTTTTAGCCTGAAGAAAGCTATCACTGGAGCCAGAACTTTCGTGAACACTCTGGGTGCAGTAGATAAGCCAAAGGGCAATGCAGAGAACTGATAATGAGAAGTCCCAGCCGAAAACGCAGATACTTTCTGCAACTCAGTCTGATAGGAACATGAAGGTAAGCCTCCTTGAGATCCAAAGTTACCATCCAATGATCTTTGCCCAGCAGAGGTAAAAGCTGTTGTAACGTCAACATTTTGAACTTGGGAATGTCCAGATAAGTGTTGAGGATAGATAAATCCAAAATTGGTCTCCACGTGTTCCCCTTTTTTGGTACTAGAAACAGGCGAGAATAAAATCCTAGGCCCACTTCTGGCATAGGGACCGGCTGTATGGCCCCTATTTGAAGTAACAGAGAAATTTGTTTGTGAGCCTCTATTCTTTGCTGAGGAGGAACGTCTGGCATGCCTTTGAAAGGAGGCAAGGTATGGAAATAAAACCTGTAACCTTGGTGTATGATATCCAATACCCATCTGTCTTGGGTAATTAAACTCCAATTTTCCTTGAAAAGTGCCTACCTTCCTCCCAAAGGTGCTGCCAGGAGAAGGCTCTGGCAGCTGAAAAGGTAGGTCATTGGGTCTGTTTACGAAAGGACTGACCCCTGCCCTGACCCGAAGACTGTGCAGGTGAACTCCCTGTTCTAGGCCTGAAAGAGCCCTGAGCTCTGCCCCTACCACGTCTAGATCTACCCCTAGACTGGGAATCATAAGAAGGATACGTCCACCCCTTGGTAGGCCAATTTCTACTAAACTTGGAGGCTGAACCTGCAAAAAATCTTTAACAGTCTGCATAGACTTAGCCTTGTCTTCCATTTTCTTTAAGACTGCCTCAACAGGTGAACCAAACAACACATCAGATTGTAAAGGAGCATCTAAAATCCTTGTCTTAACATGGTCAGACAAATTCTGATCCCTCAGCCAGGCGTGCCTTCGAAGAACTGACCCAGTGGCAGCCACCCTAGACGAGGCCTGTACAGCATCAAAACCACATTGCAAAGAATGCTTACCCACCTGTTCAGAAACATGTACTAAATCTTGTAACTCTTTACACTCAATACCTTCCGCCAGAGCATCTACCTTAGACTTCAATTGAGAAAGCAGATAGTTTTGGTATTTCAACATGTGAAACTGGCAATTCAAAGCCCTCATAGCTAGGGTGGAAGAAGTATAGACTTTCTTTCCCCATCTATCCAAAGCCCTGGCCTCTTTATCTGGAGGAACCGGATTTTTAATAACAGAAGCCTTAACACCCTTAGGCCCCTGACTAACAGTTTCTGGGTCCGCCCTAGGACTCTTAAAAAGATACTTATGAGCTTCAGGCACCCTGTAATACCTATCCGGCTTAACAGGAGCAGGAGGCAAAGAATCAGGATTAAGAGAAGCCTCTGCAAACACATCTTCCACAACATCCAGAACCGGAGGTATAGCCAAAGGCCTATGCTGGGGTAAAAACAAAAATTCCCTAAGCCTTTTCCTGGAATCAGAGAAGTCCTGACCTTCCCACTTAAAATGCTCCCTCATGGAATGAAGAGTCTCTGAAAAAGAAAAATCCTCAGGAGGAGAAGCAGAAGGAGTAGAATCATCCACATCAGAATAAGGAGAATACTCCTGCAAGTCTTCAGCCGAAGACTCTGAAACATCCGAGGCCTGCTCAAAACTCCCCAACTCAGGTTCCACCCTAGGTCTCTTATCAGGAGGGGGCAAAGAACCTCTAATCAAAGTAATCAAATCTTCTGCCATTTTAAACATATGCTTCTTGGGCACAGAACCTGAAGAACCAGGGGTGACACCAACTGAAGCTAAACCTGGCCTGCCTCTGGGAGAAGCCTTGGAAACAGAAGGAGAGGGCCTAACCACCCTAGGAAGGGAAGGGAGTACAGTAACCTGAGAAGCCCCTTCAGCCTGACCTGCCTCCTGAGAGGCCACATCCTGCAATAACAAAGTCTCCCCCTGGGACTCCAGAGAAACCTCCGGCGGAACCCCGGCTCCACCGACACCTCTAAAGAACCGGCGTCCGGTACGGACGGTTCTTCTAGCCTAGGCTTAGCTGCTTTGTCCTTGCGCTTCTTCGAAGAAGCGGGCGTCGGAGCATCCGACGGCATATTATAATTGCACCGCTTCCCGAAGACTAACCTGGCACAATCTAACCTTCTCTTAATAGTGCGCTTATTGAATCTAGCACAAAAGCGACACCCAACAACGTCGTGCTCAGGCCCTAAACAAGGAATACACAAAGTATGATAATCTCTATGCGGTATCTGTTTCCCACAAGAAATACAGTTATTCACTTTTCTGACATCCGGTAAACCACTGAGGCAAGAAAAACTAAAATATTCCCCAACGGGTACTTAGCCAACTTTGACTCGGTCTGAAACTCCGAATTGAAAATTTCAGAACGCCAACCGGCACTTGCAACGCTGCTTCTGCATCGGACCATGCAGCAAAAAAGACTGAGGATATGACGTCGGTCATGCGCATTTGTACCCTGACGTCCTGATGTCAGTCTAATGCGCCTTGACCGACGTCAGCCTTATACTTTGATATTCGGGCCGACCGAGGACAGCGGACTACCCAAGTGTAAGGACTGCAGCAATGTGAGATGAAGAACATCCTTTGTTCCCAGTAAAAGGATGAATGTAGTACATTCTATAATCGATTTAAAAGTATTTGTGAGAAAGTTAAATTTAGGTTTACTTTTTCAACATACTGAAGAGGTAACAAAACCATTATATGTCTCAAGTTCCTTTAATCCACCTTTGCATCCTACATTGGAACTTTTTGAAAAACTATGTGAGTTGGATTTTCGTAACCTGGACACATTTGGTTTGAGGAACAAAACATACAACTTGACACAATACGAATCGAACACATTGAACATGATTATGAATACAGGGAACATTAGATTAATAAAGCCTGATAAGGGTGGTGGCATGACTATATTTAATATCTATGATTATAACAAGGCATTAGAAAATATTTTAACTAGTAATACATATGCACAGAGCTCTATAAATGAGCTGAATGGAGTATATAAACGTATTAGAGGAATTATTTATGACCTTTTTATTGAAGGTAGTATAGATATTGATGAATTCAATTACATGAATGTGTCCTATCCAAGAACACCTATTATGTTTGGTGTTCCTAAAATTCATAAGGATATGCTACAACCTCCATTTAGGCCAATAGTAGATGCACGGGGGTCCATAACTTACCCAATAGCAAAATTCATCGACAACAATTTAAAAACTTTTATATTAGGTGAAAAATACATGTTAAAAGATTCATGGGACTTTCTGTCCATCATAGGGTCTATTGACTATAATGAAAAGGATATTTTGGTAACAATTGATGTTAAGGATTTGTATTCTGTTATACCACATGAAGTTGGCATCGAGTGGTTTAATATATTTTTATATGAAAAGGGTTTAAGCCAAGGAAAAATAAATTTGCTTGATCAATTATTAGATATTTGTTTAAGAAATAACTTCATAATTTTTAATAAAAATATTTATTTACAAACTGAAGGGGTAGCAATGGGGTCTCCATGTGGGGGCCTGTATGCTAATATAGTGATGCACATATGGGAGAAGAAATATGTGTTTACAACAGAATATTTTAAACACTGTAAGACGTATTTACGCTTTTTAGATGACATATTTATTTTGTGGAGTGGAAATGTTGAAAAATTAAATGAATTCTTGGTGTATATAAATTCAACAACAACATTTTTAAAATTTACAGTAGTAATAAACACAAATACTATAGCATATTTGGATGTGTTATTAGAAAAAGACAATACAAAGAAAGTATTTACATCTAAAATACATCGAAAAGAAACTTATAATAATAGTCTATTACATTTTAACAGCTGCCATCCTTTTTCACAAAAAAGAGCAGTGTTAAAACGCCAATTTGTGAGGGCCTCTAGAATGGTTAGTAACAGAGAAGATTTTATAAAAGAATGTTTGAACTTGAGAGAAATGTTTAGAAATAGAGGCTACCCGGAAAAATTGACAAGCAACATTATGCATGAAGTGATAGCTAAAAGGGACAATTTAGAATACATTCCATTAATTTTAAAGAGAATCATCCCAGTAGCTAATGAATTATTGATGGAAAATAGAAGGGAAGTACAAGATAGAAATAGTGAGGTTATAATTACAAATAATATTGATAAAATAGTTACTGTCAAAGATACTAAAAGTTTTACTAAAAGTTTTATTACAACTTTTAATTTGGATAGTGAGGCAATAAATAGTATTATAAAGAAAAATTGGTTGCTTATCCAAGCAGATAGATCACTACATGGTTATTTTGATACAATTCCACCAACAGTATACAAAAAAGGAAGGAATTTGAAAAATTGTTTAGAACAAAAACCAAATAGAGGTTTTGGTAGAACATATAGATGTGGCAGGTGTAAATACTGTTCTTTTGTGTTTGAAACTATTGAAGTTTTGATTAACGGTGTTAAGGTTCACTTGAAAGTGAAGGCTTGCTGTGATAGTGAAAAGGTGGTTTATTGTGCTTTATGTTGTAATTGTACCACGTTTTACGTTGGTAAAACGGAAAGGAAATTTAAAGAACGAATAGGAGAGCATATTAGGGCTATACATGATCATAATGACTTAAATGCCCTAGCAAAACATATTAGTATTGAAACTTCCCATAAGTTTAAATTTGTCGTTCTTGATGTTCAAAAAGTGGACAGCAGAGGTGGAGCATGGCAATTAAAACTTGAAAAATTTGAATTATAATGGCAACTTAAACTGAATGCACACAACTGGCCAGGTTTGAACAACTTAGTATCAAATTGCAAGTATACTCAAGATAAAATCTCTTATGCGATAGTACTAATAGAGTCATATCAGATTAAAATACTGAAAATTTAATAATATTCTTTTTACAGTAAATTATATATATAAATACATTTTTTTATATATGGTTTATTATATTTTATATACATGTATTTAAGTCATTTTAATATTTATTCAGCGTAAGGTCTTATGTTAATTTTAAATAACACAAAAATGAACTACTATGAGACTTGAATTTTTAAATGAAATTGTTTTAACATTTTTAAAGTATTTAATACATATTTATAATTATAATCAATTGATTATTTAACAAAATATATGTGCATCACTAGGATTAATCTTTTACATGATTTTTTATATTACTTTCACAATTCATCATTTATTATGTTTTTAAAATACACTACGAGGGTAACTATATATATATTTTAATGGCCGGATTAATAGACGACTTTTGGTCTGGTTATAAACACAACACTGCTATTATAATGAACATTTTATATGTATATTAATTTTAGCAGAGTATTTTTATATATTGATACTTAATTGCTAATTATGGGTAAAAATTAAAAATGTATTTTTGCATTGTTGTGCTTAGGGTAGAAATATTATTATTATGAATTTTCGATAACTGATCTAGATACTTGTGTTGATTTAATTATAATAACTGATGAAATAGAATGTTAACGTGTGCAAAAAGTTGATCAAATGCTTTGTGTTACAATATACATATTTTTCCGTTTCCTTTTTTCTTTTTGATTTCAAAGTGTATGGTTAGAGTCCGTGGGATTATGTATTATTATTAGACATAACAAACACGCTAATCGAAAATGCTAAACAAAAAATATGTGCTGTTGAAATGCAACTTATGATTAATTTATGTATGTTTATGTTTTTTCATGTTAGCACTTTAAATATAGATTAAAGGGAAGTCATTTTTTCAGTTACATCACGATTAATTACTATTTAAACTACAGGAAGTGATGTATTAATTGTTTGAAAAAGTTTGGCAGGCGCCAAACGAAAGCGCTTATTTTATTGTGTGTATTTTCTAAGTTCTACTATTAAAACTTCGTTGGTCAAGTTCGTGGTCCGTGGATTTTTTGGAAAGTTGTTGCTGCTCTTATTGTCTTGGTTGATTTTTTGAGACATTTACTGTACTATGTTGTGTCCAGTGTTGGAGCCACTACTGATGGAATGACTCTCAAAGGTAAGAGGAGGGTGGATGGAAGGATTAAACAAATGAAATGATGCCCTTAAAGATGGCAGTGGCAAATTCCACTCTGAACTTGGAGAAGGTTGCAACGTGATAATGTTTGGTGAAGGTATGCACAGGGGACCAAAATGTCCTTAATGGCTACCCCTTTTATAAAAGCAGTAGATGTAGCATTACCCCTAGTGGAGTGTGAACTCACAAGGTCTGGAGGCTTCTTTACATGATGGCTGTAGCAACAGGACACTTTGGGAGCTCTATTAGGAGACTGACTGTTAAGAAACTGGTAACCCCTCAGAGCTACAGGCAAAGGCCACAAAAAGATAGTCAGATTTTCTGACATTTTTTGTTCTGTCCAAACAGTAATGCAGTTGCTTATGCACATCCAATGTATGGAGAATTCTTTCCTCCTTGTTTTGGGGGTTAGGAAATAAGGTAGGCAAGTGGATGGCCTGCTTTAAAGAAATTTCTGTAATCAATCACTTTAGGCATAAAGGAAGGATTGGTCCCAAGAGAGACTGTGTCTGGGTGGAAAGTGATGAAACATTCCACACACATAAGGGTCTAAAGCTCCCAAACACTTCTAGCCGAAGTAATGACTAGTAGGTAAGCTGTCTTCCAAGTCATGAATTTAGTATCTGCGGAGACAGATGGCTCAAAAGGTGGAGCTTCTCCAGAATGAAACGAAGATCCCACAGGGGAGCAGGAGGTTTCCTTGGGGTTCTAATGTGAATAACCCCACTCTAGAACTGTTTCATGATTGGACTGGAGAAGAGAGGGGGTTGAGTAGGTAGACAAGCTGAAATTGCTGAAGCATGAGTTTCTATAGAGGAATAAAAGTCCTTTTGCAAAAAGTCTTGATAAGTATGAAAGGATCAGAGGCATCTGAGCTTGCAGAGGGCCCTTGTCCCTTTTGTCTGCATCATATAGTGAATATCTTCTATTTGATGGAGTAAGATTTTCTTGTGCTAGGTCTCCAGACTTCTTTTAGAATGTCAGGACCTGTTTGTCGAGGGGTGTCCCCTCCATGGGATCAAGGTACCATCCAAGCTATCAATTTGAGAGTGTTCAGGTTGGGGTGTATAATGGTGCCCTTGTTGTGTGTTAACACATCTACTCATTGGGGCAGCAAACACAGTTCCTTTTTGCTTAGACCGAGCAATACAGGATACTGCTGCTGCCTTGAGCAATCTGCAGCTATTACAATGACCCTTGATCCTTCTTCCCTTATCTTCAGCAGTACCCTGGGAAGCAAGGGTATGGGGGGGGGGGCATAGAAGCATAGGCCTGTTCAAGAGAAGGAGAAGGTATCTGTTTTCCAGCCTGATCTTGTTTTGGTCCCTGAGCAAAACATTTTCAAGTGAGTATTTTCTTTGGTGGCAAAAAGGTCTATCTGTGGAACCCCCCATTCTTTGGCTATGATGAGGAAGAACTTCTCAATGCAGTTGCCACTCGTGAAGATCTGAGAGGATCCTGCTTAGGTGATCCACCAGCTGATTGGCTTCTCCTGGTAGGTACTGTGCCATGAGGTGCAGGCCTACAGAGTTTGCAGTTTCCAAAAGGACCATGACTAGGTGACAAAGAGGGTAGCAGTGAATGCTCCCTGCTTATTTATGTACCACATAACAGTAATATTATCTCTGTCTTTACCAGGAGCACTCCTGGTGTTCACTGGTCTTTGAAGGCAATCAGGCCTTTTTCGACTGCCAACAGTTCGTTTAGGTTGATGTGTTTGTTCTTGAACTGGGAGTCCCATTTGCCCAGAGTCTAGAAGTTGTTGTAGTGGGCTCCCCAGGCAATTTTCGAGGCATTTGTGGTCAATGTTTGGTTCTGAGGGATGAACCTGAAGGGAAGACATGGCCTGAGGGAGCATGCTCCAGCCCACAAGGCAAACTCTTTCCTGAGATAAAGGAGAAGCTTTATCCTGAAGTTGAGGGATTGAGAATGTTGACACCACACATTTCTGAGGTACCACTGCAGTTTCCTCATATGTTGTCTGGCTAGGGGGATTATGAGGATGCAAGAGGCCATGTAACCCAAAGCTCTGAGGAACTCTCCGACAGTGAGTTAGTTCCCGAAAAGGAGCTTTAAGAAGTACAAAGTTAAAAAAGTAAACCTGTCTGGAGGAAGGAAGGCTTTCTGAACTGAGGATTCAAGTAAAGCTTCCAAACACACAATCTTGTTGTGAGGATGGTCAGACTTTTGGGCATCAATGGTGAACCCCGCTGAAGCCAAGATCTCTTGGATGTAGAGCAGATCTGCTTTTAGCTTCCCTAGATCTTTTGCCTGAATGAGACAGTCGTCTAAGAAGGGGTACATCTGACTGCCCTTTGACCTGCAGAAGGCTATCACTAGGGCTAGGCATTTTGTGAAGACCCTGAGTGCAGGAGACAAGCCAAAGGGTAGAACCCAGAATCAATAAGGTCTCACACCTACACTGAAGCATAAGAAGATGATGTGATGATATGAGGTGCTGCCTTCTGTGTCACAGAGAGTACAGCTGTGCATGTGTAACATATAACAGCATAACTAGCTGATGTTTTGTAAAGTACTTTATGTCATTTGACTATCACACAGATTTGTACAGATGCTTGTGTTAAAAATGTATTTGCAAAGTTGCTTCTGTTAAAAATGCACCAATAGTGTGTCCTGCTGGACAGAAGAGAGCTATACATATCATATTATTATAACCAATTAAATGTATATTATTATAACCAATTAAATGTATATGTTTTAACAAAATTCTTGAAGGGAAGAGGTTAATCTCAGTCCAGCTAATTTCGAAATACAGGTTGAAAACTAAATGGATTGGTTTAGGCCATAAAGATTTTATCTTACAAGTCTGATTGCTGCCAGAGACAAAAATGTCTGGGAAAACCAGGACTAGGAATCTTACTGCATTGTCTTTAGGGGTGAACTAATTGCTACCCTGGAAGGGTGGAGGTTTTTGAAATTGTTTTATATATTTCAGATGCTGCAACAGATCTTAGCAAAGCTGGTGTGTGTACTATACCAGAGTTAGGTGACCAGATGTGATGTCATTCTATACAAACAATGAAATGATTTTTTAGATATTAGGGAGAGACATGATGGAACTCTCGCAGCAGCACTTCATTTTTCGGAACCTGACAGGAACGATCTCACACAGATATCTCACAGAGCCACAAACCTCATCTTGCAATGCTGTAGTAAGCAACTCAACACCTCATCTTACCTTGCTGTAGTAACTAACTTAATTAGGGAACAGTACTTAAATAGGAAACAGTAGTTCTTTAGTCGGTCAGGAAAATATCGTGAGACTAGTTAAGTATTGTTTTTCTGCATCTGTGTGAATCTATCCAACTGTGTTATTTTTTATATCTCCTGTGATTGAAACTCTGTTTACTGTAACCAGATATTCAGTATTCTCATGTTTTCAATATTATTATTTATTATTAAATATTTACATACCTTTCATTGTAGCTAGTCTTTTAGAAATACTTTTAACATCTTAGGAGGACTTATGCTTATTTTAGTGACACTGTGGCTGCTCCCGAAAACCTTGCTGCATTGGTCGAATGCTACCATTTGTATTAGTATTAATTTTATTCAGTACAATTGGGTACCCTTGTAAGAGCCTTAGAGTAACTGACTGGTGGCAGTGTAATTACCTTACAGTCTGGGCAGAGGGGGCACAGCTGGTAAATCTGTGCCAGCCTTTCCCAGGTGTGTGTGTGTGTGTGTGTGTGTGTGTGTGTGTGTGTGTGTGTGTGTGTAAGTAAATCAAATACCCAGGTGTGTGTGTCAGCTACTTGGAACAGGGACACAGAGCTCCAAAGTGGTCAGTGTGGAGTCTTGTTTGGGGCCTGGAGAGAGAGAGAGAGCGAGTCCAGCCCCAGGTCTGGAGTTGCTCCCTGTGTGCTCTTAAAGGAAATTGAGCTTGGTGCAGAGAGCTATATCTGAAAATACTCTATGTATCCATCTTTGTTCCTAGTGACCATCCCTCACCACTGTCAGTGGTGAGGATTGAGGCTCCTTGATTACTGGCCCGGAGTAGGGACTGCCACAACACCTGTGACATTTCTCTATAGGAATGTGGAGGTATGCAACTTAAGGTTACCATGAAAGCACTGGGAGAGATCATACGTAGTAGTTTTTGAAGTGTTAGAATTTTGAATTTTGCAGCTTCAAGAATCGGTTGAGCCTTGACAGGTCCAGAATCGGCCTCCAGTTACCCTCTGTTCTGGGGACTGGGAAAAGCCTTGAGTAAAAATGTCTTCCATGTAATGAGTTTAGTTTTGACTCCATAGAACCTTAGGTGCACAGGAACTGCATGTGCGTTAAGACCTCTGTCTTTTGGTTTGGTGGAATATCTGGGTAACCTGATCAAATTCAGACACTGTTTGAACTCGAGTTTGTAACCTCTTTGAATGATTTTCAGCACCCAATGATCCCTGGTAATGAGGGTCCAATCTTTAGAAAGGACAACTGTCATTCTAGTCTGAGAGAGGTTAGGGAGGGAGAGGTGGTACTTGAGGGGAGGGGAAAGGGAATGTCATGGAACAGTAATGATTACTCCCTGCTAGGTCCCTGGTGGCAGGATTCCACAAGCCTATTGGAATCTGCTTGCCACTGTCTCCAACACTGATGCTGCCTTTGACTCCTTTCCCTTTAAATTCTCGTATGTCTAGGTTTATACTGGGAGGTCAGAAAAGACCAGTGTTTGGTAGTGTAATTGCAGCTGAAACAAGGAGGTTGAACCTGAAAAAAGTCCTTGACTATTTGCAGGGACTTGGACTTATACTCCATCTTCTTAAGCACAGCTTCAGCCTTGGGGCCAAAAAAAAAAAATCTTTGTCCAAAGGAGCATCCAAAAGACTGGATTAGACATGTTCAGAGAGGGACTGTTCCCTCAGCCAGGCACATATTCTAATGATGGATCCTGTGGCTGCTGCCCTCCTGGAAGCTTCCAGAGCATCACAGCCACAGTGCAAGCAGTGCTTATTGAGAGCAAGAATTGTATAAATCTACCAGTTCCTTGGAGACTGCCTTATTTTCAGTCCCACCAATTTTTGTTTCATCTGGTCTAAAATGGTTTCCTGATACTTCACTATATGAAACTGGCAGTTCAAAGCCTTCATAATGAGGGTAGCAGAGGTGTAGACTCCCTCCAAACCTAAGGTTCTGCTTTTTTGTCAGTTGGCATGGGGTTTTGGAGGTACGAGCTTTAGCTCCCTTAAGGCCCCGAGTCACCACTTCAGGGTCTGCTACACAGTTCTTGAAAAGGTGTCTGTGGGAATCCAGAACCCTGTAAAATCCGTCAGATTTCCGAGGGGCAGGGAGGAGGAAATCTTGTTGCAATGAAGATTCCAGCAAGACATCATTCACCACCTCTAAGACTGGAGGGATAGCAAGAGGTTTATGCTCAGGGAGATTTAGAAATTCCCTAACCTGCTTGGATTGGAGGTAGTCTGTGCTTCCCATTTAAAATGTTCCCTCAGGGTACGTAATGTTCCCCATAGGAAACATCCTGGTGAGGGTCTCCTCAGAATCTAAATCTCCATAGGAAGCAATAGATAAACCTTCCTCAATTCATCATTATCATCTGCAAAGTCAAAAGAATCAGAAGACTCCTGGGGAAAATATCCCTCTTTCTTTTACCAGGAAAAGATTCAGGGGCAAAACCAAGGAGATCAAATCTTCAGCCAACCTAAGTCTTATTGACAGGCCTGAGTATGGGAGTGGAAGCCGGTAAGCCTCGGCTTGGGCAAGCAGGATGCAGCCTTTTTATGTCAGGCCTTAGGCCTGACGGTGATGTCTGCACTAGGGCCGGGATGTGGACAAACAGCTGAATCCCAAGGATGGTGAACCACAGCAATCTCCCAGATGTCTTGATGTTGGTCAGGGTATCCACCAGCTTCAGGAGGAGGAGGAGAAAAATCCTGTGGTAGTTGGGTCAGCCAAGGGCTTCCATGGCAGTAAATCCAATCAGTTATAACTGCAACAGTGAAACACTAAGAACATCTGTCCAAGAGATATAAAAATGTAAGAACAGAATGTAATGCAGGTTTCTGCAGCTATGCACCTTAAGTAAACACTGCATTATTTTTAAAACAGTCACTACTAGCTTACTGCCCCTTCTTTGTTACATTTAGGAGTTTTTTCTGTGACAAAATTTAAAACTCATAGTCCTAATTTTGAGTTGATACAAAGAGGAAAGGAAAGTGGAGACTGTCAGTCTTGCTGCAGTGGTGGGTGGGTGAGGGTGGGGTTTCTCTGACTTTTTACACTGATGCTTGTAGAAATGAAAGTATAAAAAACTGTCATACTTAAGATGAGCACCCATTCTAATCAGCAGTTAAATCAATTATGATTTGCTAAAAAGAAAACAAAAAACAATGCATAACAAGCAAAATAAGAAGTTATGTTCTTATCATAACATTCCATCTGTGTTGTTGATCTTCATTTATCCTTGATCTTTGGGACTCGATTCTGAGAGGAACCGGCTCGGCCATTATAAATGCTTGCACAAGCCAAAAGCTCTTGAGCTAAGTCTCTACCCAGAATACCCCTCTCCAGATTACCTCAGATCGAGTTTGAAGCTACAAAGGAAGACAGAAAAATAGCTATACAGACTTAAAGAGGCTATGTTCAAGGTTAGACCTGATAAAATAACCAGGGCAAGCGTTCGATCCTCCAAAGAGTCTGCAGGAGGGTGGGGTGTCAAGAATAAATGAAGATTAACAACACAGATGGAACGTTATGATAAGAACATAACTTCTTAAATCAATGTTGTCAATCTTCATTTATCATTGACCTTTGGGAAAGAGTCTCCAGCTACTTAGATCTTGGAAGATCTTATGGAAGGATATTCCTGTGAACCATACAGTCAAAGGAGGCTCCTCCCCTTGAAACCAGATCCAATTTGTAACAAGTGATGAAGGTATGTGGAGTAGCCCAGGTTGCTGATGTGCATATTTTAAACATGGAAGCCTTGGAATGGAAAACAGTAGATGTGGCTACTGCCCTAGTAGAATGTGTTCTCACTGGTGCTGGTAATTGGAGATTCTTTTTATTGTAGATAAAAGTAATGCAGTCTCTTAACCACCTTATCAAGGCGACTTTCCAAACAAATTTCCCCAGAGATGGAAAGAGACAAATAATTGATCCGATTTTCTAAATTCTTTAGTTCTGCTGAGACAGAAAAATAATTGCCTGTGAACATCCAGCAAATCCAAGCAATATTCACCTTTGTTGGAAAAATTTGGGAAGAAAACAGGTAAGTCAATGGATTGATTAATAGTTTCAAAGACCACCTTTGGGAGAAATGATGGGTTGGTTATTAGTGAAACCCTATCCTTATGAGCAATTAAATATGGAGGTTTTGAAGATGGTGCTTGCATTTCGGAAATTCTTCTGGCGGAGATAATGGCTATCAGAAAAATAGTCTTCCATGAAAAAAAGCCATTGTGGAAACTGGAAATAGCAGCTAGTTGGACCTTAACAGCAGAAGCAAAAGCTCCTTGTTCGAAAAGCGTAGCAAAAAATTCTGATACCTTTTCAAATTGTTCAGAGAAAGGATTAAGACCATTATTGTGCACCCCAAATAGAAAATCCTTTGTTGTGGTAAAGTTTACTGGTGGAAGGTTTATAAGAAGCCAATAAAAATTTTGGACTGGGGATGATAAATTTTTCTACCTGGTGATTAATGGAATTGGAGGAACCTGAGGTTCTGAAGATTGGGGTGTACCAGTCCCTGTTGGTGAGACAGAAGATCTGGAATTTGGTCCAGAGTCCATAGACAGTGAATTAGATAAGGGGACAAAAAGGGGAACCAGACATGACAAGGCCAAAAGGGGCAATGAGGATCACCTTGCTCTTCAACCTGATGGCTTTCTTTAAAATAAGAGGAATCAGTGGAAAGGGGGGAAAGGCACAGAGTAGTCCCGAAGGCCAATTATTAAGAAGAGCGTCTTTCGGGGACTCCCCATGAGGGGGGATTAAGGGAAAGTAGCTGCTGCACTTGCTGTTCAGGGGTGATGCAAATAGGTTGCAGCAAGACTGCCCCTAGTGACAGAAAATCTCCTTCACCACTCTGGGATTGAGAGACCACTCATGAGGCAGGAGGATGAATCTGCTCAGTTTGTCCGCTATCATGTTCCAGCTCCACAAGATGAGCTTTGCTGTCAACAAGTGGATGGAGGATATCGCCTACTGCCACAGAGCTTTCCGACACAGGGGGGTAAGACTTGGTTCCGCCCTGTTTGTTGATGTACCAGACTACTGACATATTGTCTCAATGAATTGCAAACATTCCTAGAGGGAAGACTGCTTGAAAGGTTTGAAACGCTAAGAGCAATGCCCTCAGTTCCACAACACTGACATACAGATTGGCCTGCATCGGGGAACAAGCGCCTTGGACTGTTCTGCCCAGATAATGCTCCTCCATCTCATCGGGGAGGCACCTGTGGTCATTACAGCCTTGGGCTGAAGTGGGAAGAAGGGATGGCCTAAGAGAATTTCCTCTGATTCTAGCCACTAGGATAAGTCCTTCTTGCAACGACTGGTGATTAAAATGAGATGCATTATTGGATGGGTGAGGATGGACAATTGGGAGGCCAAATGCCACTGTAGTAGTCTCATGTAAAATCTTGCTAATGGAGCTAAGGTGATGACTACTGCACTGACGCTAGAGTTTGAAGGACTAAATGTGCAGGTACCTTGTTGGAGAGAATGGCTTCCACTTGGGATCTTATCTTCTGTAGCCTGTGTGGAGGAAGTGAAGCTGTACAAATGGTGGTATTTAGGTGGGATCCTATGAACTCTTAAATCTTCGAGTGGGGCTTAGTTGGGATTTCGAATGATTTACTGTAATGACCAGACGAGCAGATAGGCACAGAACGAAATCTGTTGCTTGAAGCAGTAAATGCCTGAAGAGAGCAGTGATAAGCCAGTTGTCCAGATAAGGCAACACCCAGAAACCATGCAGTCTCAAGTGAGCTGTCACTGCTGCCAAACACTTAGTGAACACCCTGGGGACTGTGGTGAGGCCAAAGGGCAGCACTCTAAACTGAAAATGACCATCTCTCTCCTAGATGAAAGTGGAGGAACCTTCTGGAGCACTTGTCCATTTTTATGTAGTAATACATGCCCTGAAGGGTCTATACAGCACATCCAATCATCTTCCTGAACCATGACCATACACAATTTTCCCTGTTGAACAAACGTGTTCAGAAGGCTAAGATCTAAAACTGGTCAAGTCCCCCTGTCTTTTTTGGCACTAAAAAGAACCTTGAGTAAAATCTGGATCTTATCTGGTCTGGTGGGACTTCTTGGACGACTTTTTTTCAAGCAGCTTTTGAATTTCCAGAGCTGCTTGATCCCTCTGACTGGGTAGAACTTCAGGGGGGTTGTCTTCTTGATCTTGGAATGAGAATGAAGGGGATGAAGTAAACTCTGGCAATGATACTTAGCACCCAAGTATCTAAAGTTATATGCCGCCAGGCTCTCAAGTGCAAAGAGAGCCTTCCCCCGACTGCTTCCAGAAGTAACCAATTGGGCCCCCTTTCAGGAGTCCTGATAGGGCTTCCCAGAGAAAGAATCGCTGGAACCCTGATTTTCCGGGAGCCACTGCTACACGAGTACTGAAAAGGCCCTTGGGTATTTTTGAACTACATCTTCCTGCTCCTCTGGTTCCTATAGTAGGACAGTTGGGGAGCGGAAAAAAATGTATGCCCACTGCAGACAGGGTCTTTCCATCTTTCTCGCACCTGGCTAATGTTTCCCTGACTTTAGGGCCAAATAGGGAAGATACATCAAAGGAAGCACTGAGGAAAGAAGACTTAAATGGCTCTGCAAACTCACATAAGTGGATCCAGGCGTGTCACCCTATGGCAATGCCAGAACCCGCTGCCCTAGTCGTCCCTTCAGCTGCATGCACAATGTGCCTCAAGGACGAGTTGGAAATAGACTCCAGGGTAGCCAGTTGAGAGGCCACTATCTTGAACCTCCTCAGACACAGCTCCTACTAGGGTAACTGACAGCTCTTTGATAAGATCCCTCTGGAGCCTAGTAAATTGTGCAAGAAAATTCAAGGACCTTAAAGTGAAGGTCGATGATGCATACACTCGCTTTCCGAATCTGTCCACTGCCATGGGCTCTCAATTAGGGGGATGAACAGTGGAACTCTCTTCTGCAAGTTCCTTCTTGGTGGGTGCCGCAACCACCATGGCATCTACTGCTAACCCCTTAGCCCAATGCTGGTGGTCCTCTGGTGCTGTAAGAATCTTGTCCAGTCTCCTGGAGATTGGCTCTATGGAGTCAGGGGCCTTCCAAGCCCACTGCAAGATCAATTTAATAAGATAATCAGCAGGAGGGGTCACTCAAGAAGTTGATGGAGGAGCACCAAAAGCTTGCAGGTACACCGACACCTCAGAGGTAGGGTCTTTTGAGCTTCCAGTTACCCTTCTGTTTCAGAAGTTCTAGAATGTCTCCAATGGAGACGTCTTCTGGGGGGACCGAGGGGAACCCACCCCATCATCGAAGTCTATGTCTTCTGTAAAAAATTCTTCTGGGGAATCTAAGTGCTTCCTCTTACACATCTTTTTCCGAGGCGTCTGCTCAGTAGGGATCTCTGTGGAAGACTCAGAGGAAGAGGGGCCCTGTGCAGGGGTATCCTGTAGCTTCGGTGTTCGCTGCCCGAGCATGGAGGTTGGTGGCAGCTCTGGGTGAGAGGGAGTCCTGGGATAATACTCCGATAGGGGAGGCACCAGCTGAGAACCTGCAGAAGCCAACTGCCTCTCCATAAATTGGAAGGCAGGTCTCCCTGAAGAGGGATGGGAGCCCGGAACCAAGAAGAGCAACATCAGAACCATGGTCTCACCCTGCTCCGAGGAACCTGCCCCCGAAGCATAAGCTGAGGAACAGCTCATGCCAGCTGAGGTTCCAAGAGTGAACGACTGCACTGAACAAAAAGCTACAGCCAATCCGAGCCCCTCAGATCTGGGAGTGGAGCCATGGCCCTGGGAGCTCGCTGGTTCTGATGGAACCGAGGAACTCAAGGCAGACTCTGGAAATGAAGAAGTAAAGGCAGTCTACACTGGGGCAGTTGGAACCGGAGGTATTGGAGTTGTAATCTCTAAACCCTCAGAGAAGGTCAGAGGAAGAAGGTTTGGTGGAGTCCAGGGAAAGAAAGTCCCAACTCCAGAAGGAAGTGAGGCTTGGGAAGATACTGAAAGATCCCTAGCCACTAGGAGCTGATAAACCAACCTCACAATGTCGACTTCAGTCAGACCCCTGAAGGAATGGACAGAGAAGCCTGAGGGAGATTCCAGTCTGTCTAGAAATGGGCTTGGGAGCTGTCCCACAAAGGGATCAACTGAGGGGGAATATCTTGTCCTGGGAGGACTGATGAAACTCGATTGTGGCACCAGGGGGAGGGGGGTACTGGTTTCAAAATTTCAGATAGTGCCACAGGGGGAGCCGGAACTGAATGGGAAGCTCAAGTTATCAGTACTGAGTTGGCTGGAAACGAGACCTGTAGTGCAGAGGTTAGTTACCACAGATGGTGCCAAAGATGTCGGTTCCACAGATTTCTTAGCTTTAAGCTTTGGTTCTGCAGGAGGTGTGGGAGGCTATGGTTTGTATTTCTTGGCTGCCCGAGTGACTCCTCTTAAGTCCATGTTCTGATTTAGAGGGGGAGGAAGGTGAGGATATGTCAGACTGGGACACAGCCTTCCCAAAAGGCATTTTAAGATCAACTTACTTTTCCATTCTATGACGGCATGGTGACTGAATGTTTCACAAACTGTGCAATCCTGCTGCAGATGTGCCAGGCCCAAACAGTACACACAAGAATGCCCATCAGATTTGTGCATCTTCCTACCACAATCTTGATATTGTTTAAATCCAGTAGTCCCTTAGATTTGTCCACCGTGTTAATTACAGAAAGCAATTATCAACTGACAGCACTCACACGCACTAGGAAGCGCACACACAGAGGAAGGGAACGGCTACCAACAATGGTAGGCCAGAACTACCAAAAAAAAAAAAAAAAAAGTAGGAACAACACACTCACTCGCAGAAAAGAAAGTGAGGTAGAAAAAGTAAAAATAGAAAGGGGAAAAACTACCAACAATGGTAGGGGAGAACAGTGAAGTGTAAAGTGGGTAGCGCAACATTTAACTACAGATATATAAAGATATATATATATATATACATACTTATATATATATATATATATAAGAATAAGAAAATTATTTCAAGAAAGCTGAAAATTTTCACTTAGCTGATGAGAGAATCTGGCTAACATGTCTTGCGACAAGAGCTGCAAATGAGATCTGAGGTAATCTGGAGAGGGATATTCTCGGTAGAGACTTAGCTCAAGAGTTTTTGGCTTGCACAACTGCTATAACGGTTGAGCCGGTTCCGAGAATCGGAATAGAGTCTCAAAGGTCAAGGATAAATGAAGAGTGACAAAACCAGATCAAATCTTATAAGAATTAGTGCTAATGAAAAAGAAGATTGAAAACTTTTGCTGGTGTGAAGAAGATGCAAATCAGGTCTTTATGCAACACAAATGAAAAAGCAAATCACTAATTTAAAGTGATTTGTCACATATGAATGAATCTGTCTCTGTTTTCTTGGATAGTCTTTTTTTTCTCCTGTTCCTGGCCAGCAGAATCTCTAAGTTTGAAGATGTTCAATAGCAATTTTGTTGCCCACATTTTAAGTCTGATTTTATACAGTTTTGAGAGAAGTGGAAAATGGCTGTCAAAGTTTTAACAGAAGGCATGAGACGTGTTCTGCAGCCATATTAGGATTGGAACCATAAACTACTGTAAAGCCAGTTTATGGTGTTAAGATCTTTTTCCTGTTTTGGAAATTTCTGTTGAATTTACAGTGAAAGGGGTTTTTTTTTTTGAGCGGGGAGGGAGTTTATAATCTGGAATTTGCATGAAACCATGAGAAGCTAGTGATCACTAAAGATGAGAGGTAAAGAGGAGACAGCAAAGATTAGATTAGGGAAGTTTTGCAACTACAATGTCCAGTAAGGAAAGGTTACCATTTTATTAGACTGGGCCTTACTGGCTTTATAAGTATAGAAATGAGTTTGTTTCCTTCCAAGAAATCATTTACTTCAGCATATTTATGTTGAAATCTCTTGCTTTAAAAAAGCTCTTGAACAGTACAGACATTTAGGAGGAGGAGTTCATTAAAACTGTAGGAGGAGCTAGGAAGTTGGAGATAAATTAGTGCCAAATTAATATGGAAGATGTGGGAGCACAGCTTTGGCTAGTAGACATTTATGAAAGTGATCACTAAAAGAAACTTCTTTAGCTTTAACATGCATTTGGAAATTATTTTTTGTAAAAACATTATTCTGCTGCCATTCCTAATTCCAGGACAAGCACTGAATGTATAAATGAACCGTAACCAGGAAAATTGATAAAGGGTGGTACCTATTCCATTTTTGATCTTGCCAGTGTTTAACAGACAGGTCCAGGTGGGTGCTGTTGTGGCTGGGGAAAGAATGGAATGGGTTGTTACCATATGGACTAGGATGAGGTTCTATGCTCCCCTTCATCAGAATCAGGAAGGAGGAGGGTGGTTAATTTATTCGGGAATTTAGGATAGTTTTCCCTTGGAGGGACTGTAGTTGCATGCTGTGAAAGCAAATTAGTTAGGAGGGGTTGGAGAAACTGGGTTAATTATGGAGACGGGTTTGAGATGGTAGAGAGCACAGAGGTCAAGCCAATGAAATATTGAGGCTGGTTTGATGATAAAAAAAGAACAGTATAGATAAGGGGGCTATAAGATTTAGTGGTACTAAGTGGCATTTGAAAAAGTTTTGACAGTGTCCCTGAAAAAAATGGGAAGGTGAAGAAAATAGGATTGTTGGGCAGGTTACGATATTAACATTTTACAGGAGTAAAGTAATAGCGCTTTCTTAGACAGTAAAGACAAACAACAACTTAGGCTAATGAAACAGGCACTGAGGTAGAGTGTTTAAATCAATGAAGTTAGGTGGAACTGGAGAATTCATTCTGCAAAAGACTACAGAAGTGCCCAGAAGGAAAGAAAGGCATAATAAAGTTTGTCTGATATGAATGGTTATGCATCTTTAAGGAAGGTTTCCTAAGACGTATAGCCGGATATAAATATCTTTAAGGAAACAAACATACACACATAGGCCCAGTCTCTGACTTAGAGGCAGTCATCTTATATAATGAAGTTGAGCAGGTCCTAGAAAGCTTTGCTAATAAACGATGCTACAGCATTAATTGAATTTCAGCTGAACCTAATAAAATCTCACAAAAATTATGCTGCAACAGTGCTGCTTGCAATTTGCCGTCAAATTTGGAAAACACAACATTGGCCATTGCACTATAAGATTGATTTTTATTCAATCCCAAAAAAACGCCAGCATCAAAGAGTGTTCAAATTATCAAACTGCACTCACTTCATTCATGTGGATAGCAAGAGAATAGACCTTGCAAGCTAGACTTCAGCAATACATTCTGAGAACTGACTGATGTACAACTTGGTTATACAGCAGGTAAAAGCAACACACAATTGCCAACATCTGCTGGATATCACAGAAAACAAGGAAGTTCTGCAGAAACATTTACATCCACTTTACCAACTCTTCTACAGACCGTGTAGTCCATAAACTGTGACAAGTTCTAGGATAAATGGGGATACCAGGTCACTTATTTCTCCCCGAGGAATCTGTATGCAGGCTAAGACTAAGCAGCATAGTTCTATGTATTTATTTATTTACTTACTAATCAGATAAGTAAGCTGGTTGACTGAACCTTTTAAGAAATGACATGACCTCCAGACAAGTGTACAACTCAGAAAAAGGCATAGTTGAAATAGTTACAATTGGCTAACACTGTGGTGATTATACAAAGCATTGTACAATACAGAAAAACGACATGGAGATGCAAAATGTGTTTTTTTTGTAATGGAAAACAAAATGGCTTTAACAGTTTCACAGCAGAGATGTGAAAAGTACAGTTGTGTATAGTTACCATAAATGTAGATGTTCGAGTGTATTCACTGTTGCAGTCATTACATTTGAGGTATCTGCTTGCAGATAGTCCTCAGTCAGCCTGACTAACAATGTCTTGGGTCATGCATCGGTTGCTGTCCCTTTTTCCATGACATCAGGATGTCAGTGGTATAAAACATGCAGCCGACGCCATTACATCAGTTTTTATTGCCCCAGATGTCAGGTGCCCCCCCCAATGGGAAGTAATTAAATATAAAAGTACAAAGATATACCTCCAACAAAAAAGCAAATACACCAAAAAGGCTTTTAAGCATAGTAAAGGAAAGTAGAGGTATACCCAAAAGAAGTTAGGGGGCTGGAGAGAGGGTAACCAGGACTGCAACAGTGCATACACTCGAACATCTACATTTATGGTAAGTGTACACAACTGTACTATGTTCTTAGAGTTTCAATGTTGCAGTCGTTACATTTGGGTAGGTTCCCAAAGCTATGGTTGGGAGGAGGAATTTAGATAGCATTAGGACCAGCTATAAGGCCCTGCAAGACTGCAGTGGCAAAGCCAGCTCTGGATTTAGAGAAAATTGGCAAATGATAATGCTTGGTGAAAGTATTGACAGAATTCCAGGTAGCAGATTCTAGGATGTCCCTGGTAGGGACGCCTCTGAGAAAGGCTGTAGAGGTAGATGCAGCCCTGGTGGAGTGAGGTCTGATCCCCTGGGGATAGGTTTTCATGGTGCTTATAGCAGAAATGAATGCAATGGCGTATCCATTTAGAATTTTTCTGCTTTGAAATAGCCTTCTCCTCTGCCCCTGCAGCAAATGCCACCAGCAGTTGTTCAGATTTCCTTTGAGGTTTAGTCCTGTCCAAGTAGAATCTAAGTGGTCTGTGCACATTTAAGGAATGCAGTATCTGTTCCCCTTTATTCTGTGGATTGGGAAAGAAAGTTGGCAAATGAATGGACTGATTAAGAGCCACACTGGATACCACCTTGGGCATGAAGGATGGAGTGGTTCTGAGGGACACCCTGTCTGCATGAAAGATGATGAAAGGCCGATCTTGTCTCCTGAACCTGATTGAATTCTTCGAATCAGTCTCCACAGCCATGGACAAGGGTAAGGTGGTCCACACACCCGATCTAGACCTTGCCAAAGCCTTTGAGACCATCCCCCACGCTGGAATCATAGATAAACTTACTAAGCTGGGCATTAATCCCTATGTCACCCAATGGGTTGCTAACTGGCTTACTGACAGAACCCAGACTGTAAAAGTAGCCGACTCCAAATCCAGCTCCAGACAAGTGGAGTACCTCAGGGTTCAGTCCTGGGACCGCTCTTGTTTGGCATCTACTTCTCTGAAGTACAGGCCAACACTAAGGGACTCTGGCTAACAAAGTTCACAGATGACTGCAAACCGGGAGCTATTACTGAATCCCCAAATGATGTGGACACTCTACAAAAGGGCCTTACAGAAACAGATGCTTGGTGCCAGAGCCATGGGCTCAAGCTCAATGCCAAGAAATGTACAGTTAACCCCTTTGGGAAAAAACATGTACCCGTGAATTACCATATAGGTGGCAGTACACTAAACACCGAAAGTGTGATAACAGACTAAGGGACACAGGTGTACAGTGTGTCTCACCTTCGATAACCACATCGCCACAACAGTCAGGAAATCCTTCTATGTGGCACAACTCATCACTAAGGGCTTTTCATCCAGAAAAAAGGAGGTCATTGTCCCACTGTACTCATCCCTCATTAGATCCCATTATAGAATACAATGCCCCGTTTGGTATGTACCTCTCAAGACATCTACAACAACTGGAAAGGCCGCAGAAATACCTCACTAAAAGAATCATAGGCCTAAAGCAGATGCCCTACACTGACCGCCTTAAAAAACTCCAGCTATACTCTGTCGCATATCGTCTACTCAGAGGCGATCTTTGCTTAATATACAAGGCCATGTCAAACCCAGAGCTGTTGGACATGCTACACTTAAAGAAATCCAAATCCCACAGAGCTACATGCTCCAGGGATCTAAACCTTGTCATTACAATAAACAAAACATGCTGAAGGGATAGGTTCCTGACCCAGAGACTCCCCAGACTCAGGAATAAATTGCCCATACATGTCAAGCAGAGTGCCTCTTTGGCCCTCTTCAAAAGAAACCTTGACGATTGGATGGGAGAAAGGAAATTCACCCCGGGGATCACGTCAGACGCCCTGCTAGACAGGGGTCCAGAGAAGTAAATAGTGTGGGAATAAATAGCCATGGAATTGTTATGGCTAGGCTTGTATAGGCCCTAGGGTTGATAGCCTAGTACCAACCTATGAACTGCCATAAGAGCCTGTAATTCAGATACCCTTCTAGCTGAAGTGATTGTTAAAAGGAAAGCTGTTTTCCAAGAAAGAAATTTTTAAGTCTGCAGTAGCAGCTGGCTCAAAAAGAGGTAGAGTGAGTTTCTCCAAGACAAAGTTAAGGTCACAGGCTGGGGTTGGAGCTCTTCTGGGTGGTCTCAAATTTTTAGCCCCTCTGAGGAACTGCTTGAGCAGTGGATGAGAGAAGAGGGGAGGTTCTGTGTTATAATGATCTGAAATGGCTGAGGTGTGGATTTTAATGGAGGAAAAAGACAGGCCCTTGTGAAGCATCTCAGTTAAGTATTGTAAAATCTGAGGTAAATTGGGCGCTGCTGTGCTCATCCCTTGGGATTGGTTCTAGGCACAGAATCTTTTCCATTTTTTAGCATAAGATTTTCTAGTACTAGGCCTCCTTGCCTCTAAAATGATATCCATCACAGGTTTGCTGAGGGATGGTAAAGGAGAGATTAAGTAATTAGCCAGGATGCAAGGTTCAGTGTCAGAAGCGGAGGGTGCAGAATCTGGTTCTCCTGCTGAGACAGCAGGGAAGGAGTCTGAGGCAGGTGCCATGGAGATAACCATGACACACTGCGCAGGAGGGGGTACCAGTGTTGGCGCAGCCAGTCTGAAACGATCAAAATCATCCTTGGTTTGTCCTGTTTGATTTTTAGTAGTACTTTGGAGAGCAGAGGCAGAGGGGGAAGGCATAGACTGATAGGTTTTTCCAGCTGAAGGACAGAGCATCCACTTTTCAGGCTTGTTTGTGGGGAGTCCTTGTGCAAAAATTGTCCAATTGGTAGTTCTGGGGAGAGGCAAACAGGTCTACATCTGGGCCCGCCCATTTGCTTGTCAACATGTTGAAAATCCTTGGTTCCAATTTCCACTCGTGTGGATCCATGAGGTTTCTGCTTAGTCTGTCTGACCATGTATTTAATTTTCCTGGCAGGAATTGAGCTTGTAGGTGCACTTGGTAGCTCAAGGCTGTGTTCGATAATGCCACGGCTAGTCTGCAGAGGGGGTATGAATGTGTACCCCCCTGCTTGTTTATGTACCACATAACAGTGGTGTCTGTCTTTACCATTAGTTGTCCTGGAAGAATGTGGTCCTTGAAGGCTGCCAGAGCATTCTGTACAGCTAACATTTCTTTTTGATTGATATGCAGGTGCATTTGACTTGGGTTCCATTTGCCCTGAATGCACTTCCCTGCCAGGTGAGCCCCCCCATGCATAGTCTGATGCATCTGTTGTTACGGTTTGGGTGGCAGGGGGTGGTGTGAAAGGAAGTCCCTTGTTTTGCTGGCAGGCCTCTGCCCACCAAAGGAACTGTAGGCGCAGGCAAGGTATGATAGGAATCATTGTTTCTAGGTCATGAGAATGGTGACAACATAGGCTTTTTAGATACCACTGTAGTTTCCTGATATGCAGTCTTGCATATGGAATTAGAAGAATGAAGGAGGCCATGAACCCCAAGGCTTGCAGTATTTGTCTTGCAAATAGCAGGGTTTTTGCGGCCACTTGTTTGAAGTAGGCTGTCAAATTAATTTGTTTCTCTGGCATGAGGTATGCCATCAGGGAAGTTGTATTCAAGCTTTCTCCCAGGAATATAATTTATTGACAGGGTACCAGGTGTGATTTCTTTTCGTTTATGGTGTACCCCAGACAAGACAGAACCCTTTGTACAAAGGCCAGATGATTCAAAAGTATGTCCTGGCTTTCTGCCTGAATTAGACAATCATCCAGGTATGGGTATATTTGAATATTTCTTTGCCCGCAAAATGCAATAACTGGAGCTAGGCACTTTGTGAATTCCCTGGGCGCAGTAAATAAGCCAAAGGGGAGTGCAGAGAAAGTACAGTTGTGTACCTACCATAAATGTAGATGTTCGAGTGTAATGACTGTTGCAGTCATTACACTTGGGTTATCCTGCTGGCAGGCAACCCGCAGTCGGCCTGAATTCCAAAGTCCTAGTCCGGCGTCAGTTGCTGTCACCTCTTCCCTGACGTCAATGCGCCAGGGGTATAAAAGATGCAGCCGACGCCATTTTCTTCAGTGTTTCTTGCCCCAGATGTCAGGTGCCCCCAAAAAGGTAGGCTAAAAATTCTGCTTATAAAAAAGCATGCAGTAACATAATCATTACCCTCATCTACAAGCAAATACACCACGTAGGTTGTATAGAATAGAGAAGTATAGATAAGTCCCAGCAATGAAAAAGGGGGATGGAGGGAGGGTAACTTGGACTGCAACAGTGAATACACTCGAACATCTACATTTATGGTAGGCACACAACTGTACTATGTTCATCGTGTTTCACTGTTGCAGTCATTACACTTGGGTTGAATCCCAAAGCTGAGGTTGGGAGGCTGGGCCTAAATAGAATTAGGAGTGGCTATGAGGCCCTGCAGAACTGCAGTGGCAAAGCCTGCTCTGGATTTAGAGTAAAGAGGTAAGTGGTAGTGCTTTGTAAAAAAGTGTGCACTGAAGTCCAAGTTGCAACCCCCAAAATATCCTTGGTTGGTACTCCTCTGAGGAAGGCTGCTGAAGTAGCTGCTGCTCTGGTTGAATGTGGCCTAATGCCCTTAGGCACTGATTTGCCATGTTGTGAATAGCAGAAACGAATGCAGTGGCCTATCCATTTTGAAATAGTCTGTTTTGAAATGGCCTTTCCTTGTGATCCTGCAGCATATGCCACTAAAAGTTGCTCAGTCTTTCTGAAAGCTTTAGTTTTGTCCAAGTAGAAGCGTAACTGTCTGTGTATGTCCAAAGAATGCAGAAGTCTCTCCCATTTATTCTGTGGGTTTGGATAAAAGGTACGCAAATTAATGGTTTGGTTAAGAGCCACACTGGACACTACCTTAGGCATAAATGTTGGGTTTGTCCTTAGAGAAACCCTGTCTGGATGGAAAATAATAAAATGTTCCACAGTCATTAATGCCTGTAACTCTGAGACTTCTTGCTGAAGTTATTGCTAGGAGCAGAGCTGTTTTCCATGATAAGAATTTTATCTCAGCTGCATTGGCTGGCTCAAAAGGAGGCAGTGTGAGCTTTTCCAAGACAAAATTGAGGTCCCATGCAGGTATTGGGTGCTCTCCTTGGAGGTCTTATGTTTTTGGCCCCTCTGCGGTACTGCCTTAGCAGTGGATGTGAAAAAATAGGTGGGTCCGTATTGTAATGAGCTGAAATGGCAGAGGCATGGATCTTAATTGATGAGAAGGATAGGCCTTTGTCCAGCATCTCAGTTAGGTATTGTAAAATCTGAGGAATATTTGGTACAAGCATGTCAATTCCTTGTGCTTGGTTCCAAGCACAGAATCTCTTCCATTTTCCTGCATAAGATTTTCTGGTGCGGGGCCTCCTGGCCTCCAAAATAACATCCATAACTGCTTTAGAGAGAAGGGTGTTCTGAATGGTTACATTATCCGCATGCAGCCAGATTTAGGGTTCTGAGTTGGCTGTGCATGATCTGATTGTTTTGTTGGGTCAGTAAATGAGGAGTTTGAGGTAATGTCCAGGCTGGACCTTGAGACAAGCTCTTTAGGATTGGGTACCAATGCTGGCGTGGCCAATCCGGGGCAATCAGTATCATTTTTGGCTTCTCTTGTCTGACCTTTAGGAGTACCTTGGGGAGTAGAGGCAGTGGAGGAAAGGCATATACACTAAGGGTTTTCCAGCTGAAAGACATCGCATCCACTTTCCATGCTTGTTTGTGATAAGTCCTTGTGCAGAATCTCTATAGTTGGCAGTTGTGAGGGGAGGCAAACAGATCTATGTCTGGGCATCCCCATTTCCTTGTTATCATGCTGAAGATTTGAGGATCTAGTTTCCACTGGTGAGGATCCATGAGGTTTCTGCTTAGTTCGCCTGCCAGAGCATTTGTCTTTCCTGGCAGGAATTGTGCTTGTAGGTGTACTTGATAAGTCAATGCTGTGCTCCACAAAATCATGGCTTGTCTGCAGAGGGGGTAAGAATGTGTGCCTCCCTGCTTGTTTCTGTACCACATGACTGTAGTATTGTCCGTCTTTATCAGCAGCTGTCCCGGATGAAGTAGATCCTTGAAGGCATTCTGTACAGCTAGCATCTCTTTTTTGACTGATGTGAAGATGCCTTTGGCTTGCGGGCCATGTGCCCTGAATACATTTTCCTGCCATGTGGGCCCCCCAGGCATAATCTGATGCATCTGTTGTTAGTGTCTGCCTGGCTGTGGGTAAAGTGAATGGCTGTCCCTTGTTGTGGTGACAGCCCTGTGCCCACCATCGAAACTCCTGTTGCAGGCAGGGAATGACAGTAATTAATGTTTCCAGGCTGTGGTAATGTTGAGTCCAAACACTTTTTAGATACCACTGTAGCTTCCTCATATGCAGTCTTGCATATGGAATTAGCAGAATGCAGGATGTCACGAAGCCCAAAGCCTGCAGAATTTTTCTTGCAGATAACTGGGTCTTTATTGCCATGCTTTCGAAGTAAGAAGTCAGTTGCCTTTGTTTGTCTGGCGTGAGATAAGCCATCTGGGCAGTTGTATTTAAGCTTGCACCCAGGAATATTATGTTTTGAGAGGGTACTAGTTTTGATTTCTTTTCATTTACTGTGTACCCTAGGCAAATTAGTAATCTTTTTACAAACGCCAGATGCTGTAGTAGAATGTCTTTGTTCTCTGCTTGAATAAGGCAGTCGTCCAAGTAAGGATATATTTGAATTCCTCTTTGTCTGCAAAATGCAATTACTGGTGCCAGGCATTTTGTGAAGACCCTGGGCGCAGTAGATAAGCCAAGGGGCAGTGCAGAGAATTGGTAGTGCATTGAGCCAGCTATGAATCTGAGGTATCTTCTGCAAGATTGTCTGATTGGGACATGCAGGTATGCCTCTTTGAGGTCCAAAGTTACAAGCCAAGCCCTCTTGCCCAGCATGGGCAGAAGCTGCTGCAGAGTCAACATTTTGAATTTTGGAACGTCCAGAAAAGTGTTTAGAATAGACAGGTCCAGAATTGGTCTCCAGGCTTTGTCCTTTCTGGGTACTAAGAAAAGTCTCGAGTAAAATCCTTGTCCCTGCTCTTGTTGTGGAACTGGCTGAATTGCCCTCATATCCATGAGAGATGAAACTTGCTTTTGTGCCTCTGCCCATTGATTGTGTGGCAGGTCTGGCATACCTTTTGCCTTTGGAAGGGTGTGAAAGTGGAACCTGTAGCCCTGAGAGACTACATTTAAGACCCATTTGTCCTGGGTGATCAGGTGACAATTTTTTGAAAAAAGTGCTAGCTTTCCCCCTAAGGGTGCTGCCAAAAGATAAGTGCTTGGCATTGGCAGAGGAAAGTCATTGGGACTGTTTCCTATATGGCTGTGATTTGTCTTCTCCGCTTTTGCAGGTAGTAGCACCCCATTGTTTGGGCCTGTATGAGCCCTGGGATTGTTGTCTGCCTCTATGGCATCTAAATCTGCCTCTTTGAGGCCTGTCTGATACTGGAAAGGACCAATTATTAGAAGGCCAGTTCCTGCTAAATCTGGGTGGCTGTACCTGTAAGAAATCCTTTACTGTCTGTATAGATTTCGCTTTATCCTCCATTTTCTTCAACACCTCTTCTGCCTTAACACCAAACAAAGTATCATGCTGTAATGGAGCATCCAATAAAGTATGCCTTCTAATAACAGAACCTGTAACAGCGGCCCTGCAAGAAGCCTCCAGTGAATTAAAACCACATTGCAAAGTATGCTTTCCCACTTGTTCAGCTGCATGCAATAAATCCTGCATTTCCTTATTTTCAGAACATTCAGAATTTGTCAACATTTTCTGTTTTAGCAGTGACATTAAGTATTGCTGATATTTAAGCACATGAAACTGACAATTTAAAGCCCTTACAGCCAAGGTAGCAGAAGTGTAAACTTTCCCCCCCCATCTGTCCAGTGCCCTAGAATCCCTATCCGAGGGAACAGGGTTTTTTGCAGTAGAGGCCTTGACCCCTTTGGGACCCTGAGATACAGTTTCTGGGTCAGCAGCAGGGTTTTTATATAGAAATGTATGAGTCTGGAACCCTGTAGTATCTGTCTGGCTTAACAGGTGCAGGAGATAAAGAGTCGGGGGACAGGCCGGACTCTGAAAATACATCATCTACAATGTCTAGAACAGGTGGGATAGCACGAGGTCTGTGCTGAGGTAGTAGAAGAAAATCTCTGAGCCTTTTCTTAGATTCTGAGTAATCTTGGCTCTGCCAGTGGAAATGCTCCCTCATGGTATGCAGGGTTTCCCCAAAAGAATAATCCTCAGGTGGAGAAGCTGAAGGAATAGATTCTTCAGCATAGGAATACTCATAGGGAGGCAGAGAGTATCCCTGTTCTGAAGAGGAGTCAGAGGAAATGGAAACCTAATCAGAAGAATCATATTCTGTGTCTTGCCTAGGCCTCTTATCAGGAGGGGGATGGGAGCCCCTGATCAAAGTAATTAGGTCTTCGGCCATTTTAAGCATCTGTTTCTTAGGCATGGAAGTCTGTCCAGGAGAATGCTGTACTTGTTTCTTTGTCTTTAAAGCTGTTTTAGTCTTTGCCTTGGAAGCTGAGGTTGGCTTAACATGTAACTGTGTAGGTCTGAAAACACCCTCAGAAGCCGATGCCTGCTCAGCGGCTCCGGACCCATCTGATGGCATAGTTTCCGAGTGTCCAATACCTTGAGTATCCAGAGGCCTAGCTGTCTCCACGTGGGAGTCAGTAGTGGGCGTCAGGGGCTGCGAAAGCGCCTCACTGAGAACCTGTGAACTGGCGACAGGCCTAGCGGAGGCCTCGTCGTCTGTTTTGGACCTCGGATGCCTGTCCTTTTCCTTGCATTTTTTATAAACTCCTGTCGTCGGCTGTTCCGATGGCATTATATAATTAAACTTTCGGCCAAAGTAATGAAAAGCAAAATCGTACCGACGCTTAATAGTGCGTTGGTTAAATCTAGCACAAAACTGAGAGCTAGCAACGTCGTGGTCAGGGCCTAGGAAAGGAATACAGTAAGAATGAAAATCCTTATGAGGTATTTGCTTCCCACAAGAAATACAATTGTTAACTTTTTCTGACATCGGTCTGGAGCAAGAAAAAAGTTTCCCCAACGGGGTACTTAGCTTTATTGAAGACTTTGGATCTGAAATTTGAATTCGAAAATCTCAGGAGATGGCCGACCGGCACTTGCGAACTGTTTTTGCTTCAGGCACCGCGCGGCAAGAAAGACTGAAGAAAATGGCGTCGGCTGCATCTTTTATACCCCTGGTGCACTGACGTCAGGGAAGAGGCAACAGCAACCGACAATGGACCAGGACTTTGGAATTCAGGCCGACTGCGAGTAGCCTGCCAACAGGATAACCCAAGTGTAATGACTGCAACAGTGAAACCTGCTTTGAAGCGGCGGTATCTTCTGCAAGATTCCCTGATTGGGATGTGCAGGTATGCTTCTTTTAAATCTAGTGTTGCCAACCAGGCATCTTTGCCTAGCATTGGAAGCAACTGGTGAAGAGTCAGCATCTTGAATTTTGGAATCTTCAAAAAGGTGTTTAGAGTAGACAGGTCCAAGAATAGGACACCATGAATTGTCTTTTCTGGGCACCACGAAAAGTCTTCAGTAGAAACTTTGTCCCTTTTCCTCTTCTGGTACTAGATGAATAGCCCCATGCTTAAGAGGGAAAGTACTTGTTTTTGGGCCTCTGCCCACTGATTTGGGGGTAGATCTGGCCATCCGCTTGGTGTTGGCAACGTGTTGAAGTGAAATCTGTATCCCTGGGACACTATATTTAAAACCCATTTGTCCTGGGTAATGAGATCCCAATTCTTTGCATGAAGAGCAATATTTTCCCCAAAAGGGGCAGTCAGTTGAGAAGTGCTTGGAAATTTTAAAAGGAAGTCATTGAGATAGTTTACCATAGTGGGGAGTCTTATTATTCCTAGATTCGGAAGTGGAGGCCCCCCACTGCTAAGTTGTGTGTGTCTCCTGGGACTTAAATCTGGGGTTTTTGCTGTCTCTGGGTTTGGCTTGAGAAGACCTGGAAGGGGCTGGAAAGGACCAATTCTTAGAGGGCCAGTGCCTACTAAATCTAGGAGGCTGAACTTGTAAAAAATCTTTAACAGTTTGCATAGATTTAGCTTTATATTCCATCTTTTTAAGAACTTCCTCAGCCTTGTTGCCAAACAGGCGGTCCTCATTTAAAGGAGCATCCAACAATTTAGCTTTAACATGATCGGGCAAAGATTGCTCTTTAAGCCAAGCATACCTTCTGAGCACAGACCCAGTAACAGCAGCCCTGCAAGAGGCCTCTAAAGAATCAAAACCACATTGCAAAGTATATTTTCCAACTTGTTCAGCAAAATGCATTAAATCCTGTAATTCTTTATTTTCCACACAGTCAGGAATCAACATCATTTTCTGTTTAAGCAGTCCGATAACATGTTGCTGATACTTTAACATATGAAACTGGCAGTTTAAAGCCCTAATGGCCAAGGTTGCAAAAGTGTAAACCTTCTTACCCCATCTATCCAGTGCCCTGGAGTCTATATTTGAAGTGGTAGGACTTTTAGCAGTAGAAGCCTTAATGCGCTTGGGCCCCTGTGAAATAGTCTCGGATCTGCAATAGGATTTTTAAAAAGGAACTTGTGGGACTCGGGGACCCTGTAGTATCTGTCAGGTTTTCTGGGAGCAGGAGGCAGGGAATCAGGGGCCAAACTAAATTCCAAAAAAGCATCATCAACAATGTCTAGCACAGGAGGAATAGCTAAAGGCCTATGCTGAGGTAAGAGAAGGAAATCCCTAAGCCTCTTTTTTGAATGAGAAAAATCCTGGCTTTCCCAGTGGAAATGGTCCCTTAGAGTATGTAAGGTTTCCCCAAAAGAAAAATCCTCAGGACGGGAAGCAGAGGGAATGGAGTCCTCTGCATCAGAATCTTCATAACTAGATAAGGACAAATCCAGATCATCAAAAGAATCAGAAAAGTACAGTTTTGTACCTACCATAAATGTAGATGTTCGAGTGCTAATACAGCTGCAGTCATAACAGATGGGTTTTCCTGCCGTCAGGCGGGTCCTCGGTCGGCCGAATTCCAAAGTCTAGGTCCGGCGTCGGTTGTCGTCGCTTCTTCCCTGACGTCAGGGCGACAGGGGTATAAAAGAACCAGCTGACGCCATTTTCTTCAGTTTTTCTTGCCCCAGATGTCAGGTGCCCCCAAAAGGAAGGCAAAACATAAATTTATGTAATAAAGCAAATGCAATATATTCAAAAAACAGTAGTTGCAAGCAAATACACCATAAAAGAATACCCCAATGAGGTTGCATGAGGAGGTGTTAGCCATAAGGCCTGTCTCAAGAGGGGAAGGAGGGAGGGAAACCTGGACTGCAGCTGTATTAGCACTCGAACATCTACATTTATGGTAGGTACAAAACTGTACTATGTTCATCGCGCATACAGCTACAGTCATAACAGATGGGTAGAATCCCAAAGCTAATAAAGGGGTGGTAGGCACTAAGTGGAATTAGGTGGAGCCAGGATGCCCTGAAAGACTGCAGTGGCAAAGCCCACTCTAGTTTTGGAGTATAATGGTAGGTGATAGTGCTTGGAGAAAGTATGTACAGAACTCCAAGTGGCTGCTTCCAAAATATCTTTGGTAGGAACCCCCCTGAGGAAAGCTGCAGAGGTAGCTGTGGCCCTTGTGGAGTGAGATCTGATGCCTGTAGGTACAGTTTTACCATGAAAAGAGTAACAAAAGCGTATGCAGTGGGCTACAAAAGCGTATGCAGTGGGCTATCCATTTTGAGATTGTCTGTTTGGAAATAGGCTTCCCTTGAGCACCTGTAGCATAGGACACAAAGAGTTGCTCTGATTTTCTGAAAGGCTTTGTTCTGTCCAAATAATAACGGAGCTGTCTGTGAATGTCCAAGGAATGTAGTAGCCTCTCCCCTTTGTTTTGTGGATTAGGGTAAAAGGTAGGTAAGTGGATAGCCTGATTCAAGGCTACCTTGGATACTACCTTTGGCATAAATGAAGGGTTGGTTCGTAAGGAAACTCTGTCCTGATGGAAAATGATGAAAGGCTGCAAAGCCATGAGGGCTTGTAGTTTCGAAACCCTGCGTGCTGAGGTGATAGCTAGAAGGAAGGCTGTTTTCCATGACAAATATTGCAGATCCGTTGAAGCAGCTGGCTCAAAAGGAGGCAGGGTTAGTTTTTCTAGAATGAAATTGAGGTCCCAAGCAGGTACTGGTTGCTTCCTTGGGGGTTTTATATTCTTAGCCCCTCTGAGGAACTGTCTTAAGAGAGGGTGAGAGAATAAAGGAGGATCAGTGTTGTACTCTGCAGAAATGGCTGAGGCATGGATTTTGATGGAGGAGAATGAAAGTCCACTGCTTAGCAGCTCGGCTAGGTACTGTAGTATTTGAGGTAAATTCAGTATTCCAGGATTCTGACCCTTTTTCTGATTCCAGACACAAAACCGTTTCCATTTTGCGGAGTAGGCTTTTCTAGTAGAAGGCCTTCTAGCCTTCAAAATGACATCCTGCACCTCCTTGGAGAGTAGGGTCTGCTGTGAATTTAAGGAATCCTCCATACGGCTAGATTGAGTGTTTTCAGCTGACTGTGAAGAGTTTTGAAGTTGTGCTGAGTCAGTAGAAGAGGCATTAGAGGCAGGATCCATGGTGGGGAATGCGTCAGGCTCCTCAGGAGTGGGTACCAGTGTTGTCTTGGCCAGTCTGGAGCAATGAGAATCATCTTTGGTCCGTCTGCTCTGGCTTTTAATAGAACTTTGGCCAGCAGCGGAAGAGGTGGGAAGGCATAAACCGTCATTGTTGTCCAACTGAAAGAGAGTGCGTCCACTTTCCAGGCCTGTAGATGAAAGGTCCTTGAGCAGAATTTTGTCAATTGGTAATTTCTGTGGGTGGCAAAGAGATCTATGTCTGGCCTTCCCCATGCTTGAATTATCATTGTAAAAACTTTAGGATGCAACTTCCATTCGTGTGGATCTGTCATATTTCTGCTCAGGATGTCTGCCAGTGTGTTTTCCTTCCCTGGCAGGAATTGTGCTTGAAGTTGGATTTGCAATTCCAGAGCCATGTTCCAAAGGGACATGGCTAGTCTGCACAGGGGATATGAATGAGTTCCTCCCTGTTTGTTTGTGTACCACATCACCGTGGTGTTATCTGTTCTTATCAATAGCTGTCCTGGATGCAGTAGGTCTTTGAAAACCATAATAGCATTTATTACTGCTGGCATTTCCTTTTGATTGATGTGTAGGTGCTTTTCTTTTTGTGACCACTTGCCCTGAATGCACCGATCTGTCATGTGCGCCCCCCAGGCATAGTCCGAGGCATCTATTGTGATGACTTGATTTGCTTGAGGCTTGCAGAATGGGAGACCTATATTTCTTTGGCATGCTTGAGCCCACCACAGAAATTCCTTTTGAAGACATGGAATCAGTGGTATGATTGCTTCCAAACTGTGGCTGTGTTGAGACCATAAGTTTTTTAGGTACCATTGAAGTTTCCTCATATGCAGCTTTGCACATGGGATTAGCAGGATGCAAGATGCCATGAAACCCAGAGCCTGCAGGATTTTCCTTGCAGTCAGCCTGGTGAAGGTTGCCAGTTTTCTGAAGTATTGAGTTAATTGCCCTCGTTTCTCTGGCGTGAGGTAGGCCATCCGGGTGTTTGTATCCAAGCTGGCACCCAGGAAAATTATTGTTTGAGAGGGTATTAGTCTTGACTTCTTTTTGTTGACTGTATATCCCAGAGATTTCAACAACATTATTACAAACGCCAGGTGTTTCAGAAGAGTGTGTTTGCTGTCCGCTTGGATCAGGCAGTCGTCCAGATATGGGTATATTTGTATCCCCTTGAAGTCTGCAGAAGGCAATTACTGATGCCAGGCATTTCGTGAACACTCTGGGTGCAGTAGATAAGCCTAAGGGCAATGCAGAGAATTGATAATGGGATGAACCTGCAAGAAATCTGAGGTATCTTCTGCAATCTTGCCTGATTGGGACATGCAGGTATGCCTCCTTGAGGTCCAATGTTACCAGCCAAGACTCCTTGCCCAGCATGGGAAGAAGCTGCTGTAATGTGAGCATCTTGAACTTTGGTACGAGTAAATATATGTTTAGGGTGGATAGGTCCAAAATAGGTCTCCAATCTTTGCCCTTCCTTGGTACCAGGAATAGTCTGGAATAAAAACCTTGACCCTGTTCTTGTGCAGGTACCTCTTGAATAGCTTTCATGTCCATGAGATATGAAATTTGTTTTTGTGCCTCTGCCCTTTGATTGTGTGGCAGGTTTGGCATGCCTCTCATTTTTGGAAGGGTGTGAAAGTGGAATCTGTAGCCTCTGTCTATAATGTCCAGGATCTATTTGTCTTTTGTGACAATATGCCAATTTTTCGAAAATAATGCCAGTTTTCCGCCTAAAGGTGCTGCCATTTGAGCCTTGCTTGGCATGCAAAGGGAAAGTCATTGGGTCTGCTTTCTGAATGGCTGTGAACTATCCTCACCCCTCTTGGTGTAGGTGTTTGCCATTGTCTGCCTCTAAATGATCCTTGAGATTGCCCTCTACCTCTCGGGCCTGTATCTACCTCTTTGAGGTCTGTCCGTGGCTGGAAAGGACCAATTTTTGAAGGCCAATTTCTACTGAAGCGTGGCGGTTGTACCTGTAGGAAATCTTTCACTGTTTGCATTGATTTTGCCTTTTCCTCCATTTTCTTTAATACCTCCTCAGCTTTAACACCAAACAATACATCTTTTGAAGAGGTGCATCTAGTAATTTAGCTTTGACATGATCTGGTAAGGTTTGCTCTTTGAGCCAAGCATGTCTACGTATGACTGATCCTGTAACAGGAGCTCTACAAGAGGCCTCTAAAGCATCAAAACCACATTGCAAGGTATGTTTACCCACTTGCTCTGCACTATGCAACAAATCCTGCAACTCCTTCAAGTCTGGTTGTTCAGGTTGTGACATTTTGCTTTTCAACTGAGATAACAAAAACTGTTGATACTTTAACATATGGAACTGACAGTTTAATGCCCTCATGGTTAAAGTGGCCGAGGTGTATACCTTTCCCCCCACCTTTCTAAAGCTCTGGAATCTCTCTATGAAGGTAATGGATTTTTGGCAGTGGAGGCCTTAATTCCCTTGGGACCCTGTGAAATAGTTTCTGGGTCAGCCGCATGGCTTTTGTATAGGAATTGGTGTGAATCAGGAACCCGGTAATACCTGTCAGGCTTGACTGGAGCTGGAGGTAAAGAATCTGGGTTAAGGCTGGCCTCTGAATACACATCATCTAGTATGTCCAAGACAGGAGGAATAGCCAGAGGCCTGTGCTGAGGGAGCAAGAGGAAATCCCGGAGCCTTTTCTTGGAGTCTGAGTACTCTTGGCCTTCCCAGTGGAAATGTTCCCTCAAGGTATGCAAGGATTCCCCAAAAGAGTAATCCTCAGGGGGGGAGACAGAGGGAATGGACTCCTCTGCATCAGAATCTTCGAAAGGGGAGTAAGAATGTTCCTGGTCCTCAGAATGTTCTGAAGTAATGGAGTCCTGGTCCGAGGAAGGGTATTCTTCCTCCACTCTGGGCCTTTTGTCTGAGGGGGGTTGAGAACCCCTGATAAGAGTAATCAAATCCTCAGCCATTTTGAGCATCTGCTTTTTAGGCATGGGGCCTTGAGAGGTGCCCTGTGGAGCTTGTCTTTTAGAATGCATGGCTGCTTTAGATTTAGTGTAAGGCTTAATGGAAAAAGAAGAAGGCGGCCTGAAAACATCTTAAGAGGTGGCAGGCCTGTCTGAACTCTGAGATTCCCCGCCAAGAGTGACTTCGGTATCTGTAGTCGGGGTGTGGGCCGAAGAGCCTGCGACCTCGGCACAGAAGACACCGCTAATGAAGTGTCATCGGTAGTCAGGGGCTGTGTAGGCGCCTCGCTGAGAACCGGGGCAACCTGTAGTCGGCTTTAGCGTGGTGTCAGTAAAGTCGCGGACCTCGTATGTCGGTCCTTATCTTTACGTCGTTTATTCAAAATTGGAGTCGGAGTATCCAACGACATGTAATTAAACTTTTTGCCAAAATAGTGTTGGGCGAACTCCGCCCGACGCTTCATAGTGCGTCTGTTGAATGTAGCACAGAAACGGCAGGCCGAGACGTCGTGGTCTGGGCCTAAGCAAAGTATAGGGAGGGAATGGAAATCCTTATGCGGTATTTGCTTCCCACATGAAATGCAATTATTAACTTTGTCTGACATCGGTCTGAGGCAAGAAAAGTTTCTCCAACGGGGTACTTGGCTTTCAAGAAGTCTTCGGTTGAAAAATATTCGTAATCTCAGGAGCTGGCCGACCGGCACTTGCAAACTACTTCTGCTTCAGGCACCGCGCGGCAAGAAAGACTGAAGAAAATGGCGTTGGCTGGTTCTTTTATACCCCTGTCGCACTGACGTCAGGGAAGAAGCGATGACAACCGACGCCGGACCTAGACTTTGGAATTCGGCCGACCGAGGACCTGCCTGACGGCAGGAAAACCCATCTGTTATGACTGCAGCTGTATGCACGATGAACATCAACAGAATCCTGATCAGAAGATTCATAATCAACTTCAGTCCTAGGCCTCTAATTAGGGGGGGGGGGTTGGCTACCCCTGATTAGAGTTATTAGATCTTCAGCCATTCTTATCATTTGTTTTTTAGGCATAGAGGCCTTGAGCATGTGGCCTGGGCATCGGTTTTTTAGGCATGGATCGAGATTTAGGCCTAAGTAAAGAAGGAGGCGTTGGTTTAATATGCAAGTCTGAAGGCCTGAATACACCCTCAGAAGACAGTGCCTGCACAGCGGCTCCAGACCCATCCAAGGTAGAGACAACTGCGGGTTGCATAACTGAAACATCTCGCGGCATACTGGACTCTGAATGGGTCTCAGTAGAGGCCTGCGAATCAGAAGTAGCGGGTATCAGGGGCTGCGAAAGCACCTCACTGAGTACTCGCGAACTGGCGACTGGCTTAGGATAAGCGCCGTCGGCAGTTTTGGACCTCGGCAGCCTGTCTCTGTCTTTATCTTTGCGTTTTTTTCGGAATCCCAGTACACGGATGGCTAACCGATGACAATTCTGGATAATTAAACTCAGAACCAAAATATTTAGAGGCAAAAATATACCAACGACGGATAGTGCACTGATTAAATAAAGCACAAAACAGACAGCAGTGTACGTCGTGGTCAGGGCCTAGGCAAGGAATACAGTACAAATGAAAATCTTTATGGATTAATTGCTTTACACAAGTAATGCAATTATTAACTTTTACTGATATCAGTAAGGAGCAAGAAAAAGTTTCCCCAATGGGGTACTTAGCTTTAGTTGAAGACTTCGGTTCTGAAACTCAAAAACGAAAATTTCAGGAGTCGGCCAACCGGCACTTGTGAACTGCTTCTGCTTCGGGCACCGCACGGCAAGAAAGACTGATGTAATGGCTTTGGCTGCATGTTTTATACCCCAGACGACCTGACGTCATGGAAGAAGGGACAGCAACCGACACAGGATCCAAGACTTTGTTAATCAGGCCAACTGAGGGCTACCTGCAAGCAGATAACCCAAATGTAATGACTGCAACAGTGAAACACGAAGAACATCATCTCATTTCCACACACAACCTACCTAGAGCATGAGTATAAAATGTAGTAATGACATGCACTGTAAAACATCTAATCTGTGCACACACAGTATCTAGAGCATATGGTGACATGCATCCCAACAATGGGCCAACTCATCTATCCCCACCCAGAAATATGCTGTCTACCCTTAACTATCCCACTTACATCACCTCATATAAATCAATACCAGAAGCATAAGGAAGGTGTGACCGTGGTGGTGCAGGGGTTGACATTGTTGCCTAACAGCAAGAGGTTCTCTGGTTCGATTCTTGGCTGGGGTGCTTTCTGTGCGGAGTCTGCAGGTCCTCCCTGCGGTTGCATGGGTTTACTCCGGGTGCTCAGGTTTCCTCTCACATTCCAAAGACATGCAGTAAGTGGACTGGACAATCTAAATTGGCCATAGGTGTGAATGTGTGTCTGAGTGAGTGGTACGGATGAACTACCACAGCAGGGGTAGCCACCTGGCGGTGTAAACTTTGGCTAATGATTGTCACTGCAGAAGTGACATCCCGACTCCATGTGCAAAAATGGGAAAAAGCGATTCAGGAAGGATGGATGGAGAAAAGCATAAGGAACAAACCTCCAGAATTCCATGGTTCAATGGCTATGCACTCCCCCGACATTTTAGCAACTGGAGAAAACTGGCTAAAAAAATGAGGTAAAAGATCCACAATTTCCACCCCTGGCTACTATGTACATTGACTAGACAGAACAAACAAAAAAGCAGACATAGTTGCTATAATCTGCACAAAAATTTCCCTCGAATTATCACTTTTTCCTCACAATATTTCACAATTTCATAATGCAGAAAAGCGAATCTCACTACAGAAACTCACTAACTAGAAATGCCTTGCCATTATAAGCTTATGCATACTCCTGAATCTGTACTGAAGACTTTGTATACTGGATCTTGGATAAAATCCCATGGGGAAACAGATATCCTAGGTGGCCTACATGCAGACTAGATGATAATCACTTCAGCACCTACAAATACCATATATCTACGTTTTCACCCAGCTTATCAACTTCCTAAGCAGACATAACAAAATCCATGAAATATTCAAAACTTGACTGGCTGGAGCCTCATTTCCACACCAAACAGTATTACAGCCTTTAGTACCCTTCCAGATTCCATGAGTTACAACCTGCCTGTACTTGTAATCAAGACAGATAAAACACTCCCCTAAAACACACCATTAAAAACAAGTTAGAAATCTCACTAAGTTCCAGCCACATAACTTTAAAAAAATACCCTAATGCACTAACTGGGATGCACTTAAAAATCTACCACTAGATTCTGCAGTCTCAAATTTTAACACAGCCTTTCTGAATGTCAACACTCATGCTCCACTTCGAACTAAAAGAGTTAAAAGCAAACCCTGCACCATGGCATCTACCAATACTAAAGTCCTCAAAGAAAGACAGGGACAACTCTTGGAAAGTCAGAGCACAATATAAAAGAAGAAAAAAACTGAAATATTGCAGACACCTTTGGACCAGAGTCAAGCAGTGTACTAGATCGGATAACAAAAATCTTGCAAAATTTTTTTAGAACAGAAGTGACTACAATCCAAAGCAATTCTGGAAATCAATAAACAATATTCATCTTGATACTTCAAGGGTGCAACTTCTACTGAACTTTCAAATTATACATCCACAGCAATCCCCTCTGCCCCTGCTACAAAGCTGACTAGTAACTGGTCAGATTTCCTAAAGGGCTTAGTCCTATCCAGGTAGAATCTGAGCTGTCTGTGCACATCTAAAGATGCAGGATCCTTTCCCCCTTATTTTGAGGTTTAGGGAAAAAGGTGGGCAAATGAATAGATTGATTGAGAGCCACACTGGACAACACTTTAGGCATGAAAGTTGGGTTAGTTCTGAGGGAGACCCTGTCAGCATGAAAAATGATGAATGGTTCCACAGTCATGAGTGCTTGTAGCTCAGACACTCTTCTAGCTGAAGTGATGGCCAAAAGCAAGGCTATTTTCCAAGAGAGAAATTTTAACTCTGCTGAAGCTGCAGGCTCAAAGGGGGTAGCGTGAGCTTAAAGTTAAGGTCCCAAGCAGGGGTAGGGGATCTTCTGGGAGGCCTTAAGTTGTTAGCGCCTCTAAGGAACTGCTTGATGAGAGGGTGTGAAAATAGAGGTGGCTCTGTGCTGTAATGAGCAGAGATGGCAGAGGCATGGATTTTAACAGAAGAGAAGGATAGGCCCCTGTGAAGCAGGTCTGCTAGGTAATCCAGGATGAGAGGTACGGAGGGCTGTACTGGTTCAGATCCTTTATCCTGGATCCAGGAGCAATACCTTTTCCACTTGTCAGCATAGGATTTTCTAGTGCTGGGTCACCTGGCTTCACGTATAACGTCCAGGACTTGCTTGCTTAGGCTGGCCACTGGAGGAGAGGTCAAGAAATAAGCCAGGCTGTCAGGTTCAAGGTCTGCAACTGTGGATGCAAGAACTCTCCCTTCTGCTGGGACAGGAGAGTTGGAATCTGAGGGAGGTGCCATGGAGGCAACGGTGACAGACTGCACAGTAGTGGGTACCAGTGTTGGTGTGGTCAGTCTGGGGCAATCAGGACTGCCCTTGGTCTTTCCTCCCTCATTTTGAGTAACACCCTGGTAAGAAGAGGTAGAAGGGGAAATGCATAGATTGAGAGGTTTACCCATTGGAAGGATAAGGCATCCAATTTCCAGGCCTTGCTGTGAGGTTCCCTGGTGCAGAATTTGCTGAGCTAGTGGTTGTTGTGGGAAGCAAATAGGTCCACCACCGGGGTACCCCATTTCTGGGTTACGAGGCTGAAGGAGTTGTGGTTTAACTGCCACTCGTGTGGGTCTAGGAAATTTCTGCTTAAGTTGATTGCCAGAGAGTTTTGGTTGCCTGGCGGGAATTGTGCTAGCAGGCGAATCTGCATGGCTGAAGCTATCTGCCAAAGGGCCATGGCTAGCTTGCATAGTGGGTTCCTCCCTGCTTGTTGATGTACCACATCACTGTGGTGTTGTCTGATTTGATTAGTAGAGGCCCCGGAGAGAGTAGGGGTCTGAAAGCTGTCAGAGCATGCTGAACATCTAGTATCTCTTTTTGGTTGATGTGCAGATTAATTTGATTTGGGCTCCAGTGGCCCTGAATGCATCTGCCATCCAGGAGTGCACCCAAGGCATAGCCTGATGCATCTGTGGTTAGGGTCTGGGCAGCATGGGGTTGTGAAAAGGTAAGTCCCTTGTTGCGGTTGCATGCTGCTGCCCACCAAAAAAAATCTTTCCGTAGACAAGGTATCATAGGTATAATAGTTTCCAAGTCTTGAGAATGTTGACACCAAAGGCTTTTTAAGTACCACTGAAGTTTCCTCATATGCAGTCTGGCAAATGAAATTAGTAGAATGCAGGAGGCCATGAACCCCAGAGCTTGCAGGAGTTTCCTTGCAGATAACTGGGTTATGGGGGCCAGTTGAAAGAATCAGCCTGTCAGATAGGCTTGTTTTTCTGGAGTAAGGAATGCTATCTGGGACGCTGCATCTAGGTTTGCTCCCAGGAATACAATTTTCTGACTGGGGACTAGTTTGGATTTCTTTTCATTTACAGTGTACCCCAGTGAGGTCAGTAGCTCTTTTACAAATGTCAAGTGCTGTAACAGCTTTTCCTGACTGTCTGCCTGAATCAAGCAGTCGTCCAAGCAGGGGTAAATTTGAATATTTCTTTGTCTGCAAAAAGCAATGGGTGGAGCCAGGCAGTTTGTGAAAACTCTGGGAGCAGTGGATAAGCCAAAGGGAAGTGCAGAGAACTGATAATGCATAGATCCTGCCCTGAAACTTAGACATTTCCTGCAAGAGTCTCTGATTGGGATGTGGAGATAGGCCTCTTTTAGGTGTAGTGTAGAGTGGCTAACCAGGCATCTTTGGATAGCATATGAAGAAGCTGCTGGAGGGTGAGCATTCTGAATTTTGGTACCACCAGGAAGGTGTTTAGAATGGACAGATCTAGGATTGGGCCTCATGTGCCCTCTTTTCTGGGTACCAAAGTCTGGAATAGCAACCTTGGCCTATCTAGTCTGCAGGAACAGGCTGAATTCCCTTCATGGAGAGCAGGGAATGAACTTGGTTTTGTGCCTCTGTCCACTGGTTTGGAGGAAGATCTGGGAACCCTTTTGGGGTTGGCAGTGTGCGGAAATAAAATGTGTACCCCTGGGACGATGTTGAGGACCATCAATTGTTGGTGACGGAAGCCCAGTTTTTTGCACGGGAGGCAAGTTTTCCTCCTAGGGGCACAAGCAGGTGGGCAGAAGTAAGAGGTGGAGTTGAAAAGTCATTGTGAATTCTTTCCATAAGGGGGTGGCTTAGCACTCCCTGTTTTAGAAGTGGAGGTACTCCATTGTTTAGATCTATGCATTCCCTGGGCCTGCTATCTGGGGGGTCTGCTTCCCCTAGGGCTAGTCTGAGTCGGCGTAGAGGGGGCTGGAAAAGATCAGTGTTTTGAGGGGCAATGCCTACTGAATCTCAGAGGCTGCACTTGCAAAAAGTTTTTAGCTATCTGCATAGATTTAGCTTTTTCTTCCATCTTTTTTAAATCCTCTTCTGCCTTGTTGCCCAACAGACTGTCTTTGTTCAGTGGTGCGTCCAATAATTTTGATTTGACATGGTCTGGCAAGGTCTGATCCTTAAGCCAAGCATGCCTTCTAAGTACAGAACCTACGACTGCTGCCCTGTATGATGCTTGTGGGGCATCAAACCCACACTGTAGGGTATGCTTAGTAACTTGGCTTGCAGAATGCATAAGGTCCTGTAATTCTTTATTTTCTGCATAGTCTGGAAAGGTAGATAATTTTTGTTTATTAAGTTCCAGAGTATGTTGCTGGTATTTCAGCATGTGGTACTGACAATTTAATGATCTAATGGAAAGAGTTGCAGAGGTGTATACTTTTTTACCATCTGTCTAAATCTCAGGAATCTCTGCCCGAAGGGGTGGGATTCTTAGCTGTGGTTGCTTTTATTCCTTTAGGTCCTTGGGAGAATACCTCTGGGTCAGCAGTAGGGATTTTTGAAAAGAAATTTGTGTGAGTCAGGGACGCTGTAATACCTGTCGGGTTTCCTGGGAGCAGGAGGCAGAGTATCAGGAGTTAAACTGGATTCCATGAAAACATCATCCACAACAACATCCAGAACAGGAGGAATAGCTAAGGGTCTGTGCTGTGGTAAATCTAAAAAATTCCCCAAGTCTTTTTTTGGACTGAGGATAATCCTGCCATTCCCAATGGAAATGCTCTCTCAAGGTATGCAGGGTTTCACCAAAAGAAAAATCCTCTGGAGGAGAGGCAGAAGGAATTGATTCCTCTGCATCTGAATCCTTATAAGCAGATAAGGGCATGTTTTCATAATCAGAAACCTCAGAGTCTTTGGACTCTTTATCAGATAAAGCTGATGGGGACAAGTCTCTTTTTCTTTTAGAAGGGGTAGGCTGGCTTCCCCTAATCAGCATGATAAGGTCTTCCGCCATTTTAAGCATTTGAGATTGAGACATGGAAGCAGGTGCTTGAGCTTGGGTCGTCGATTTTTTAGGTGTAGTTCCTACCCTTGGCCTTAGAAACTTGGTAGTTTTAGAAAGAACAAAAGACGCAAAAGAATTTGTTGGTTTGTGACGAATATTGGTAGTGCAAAGAACTTCCTTGGAAGCCGGTGCCTGCACAGCGGCTCCGGACCCATCCAATGTAGAGACATCCACAGGTCCGTAGTGAAAGAAGAGCCTCGAGGCATACCGGACTCCGAATGGGTCTCAGTAGCGGCCTGCAAATCCACAGAAGCGGACATCAGGGGCTGCGAAAGCACCTCACTGAGTACCGGTGAACTGGCGACTAGCTTAACGGAAGCATCGTTGGCAGTTTTGGACCTGTGCGGTCTGTCTCTGTCTTTATCCTTACGTTTTTTCAGAAGATCGGTAGTCAGACGGCTTACCGAAGCTATTTCGGAATACGGAGATAGAGAGCAAAATTATTTAAATACGATAAGGGCCCAGCGATGTACACTTCTGGTGTTGAACAAAGCACAAAACGGACAGCGAGGAGCGTCGTGTTCTGGGCCTAAACAGGTGACGCAATAAGAATGGAAATCTTAGTGTGGTATTTGCTTTCCACAGGCGAGCTAATTGTTAACTTTTTCTGACATCGGTTACAGCAAGAAAAAAGGATCCCCAACGGGGTACTTAGCTTTAGAAGACTTCAACTTCAATTTCGGAAACAAAAACTCAGGTAGCGGCCGACCTGCACTCGTGCAAACTGCTTCTGCTGCGGGCTCCTCGGCAAGAAAGACTGATGTAATGGTGTCGGCTGCCTGTTTTTATACCACTGATGACCTGACTTCAATCCTGGAGCAATATCAACCGACACAGAAATACTAAGCCTCTGGTATTCGGGCCGACTGACGGCTACTCCTGGCAATTTAACCCAAGTGTGATGACTGCAACAGGGAAACACGAAGAACATCATGGCTAAATATGGCTCAACTTTATCTTAATCCCAAGATGACTAAACTAATCTTACAGCTCTTTGTCTAAAACACTCTCTTCACTATATAAAAAGTACAGTTTTGTACCTACCATAAATGTAGATGTTCGAGTGTATACCCTGCTGCAGTCATCACACTTGGGTTATCCTGCCGTCAGGCGGTCCCGCAGTCGGCTCGAATTCCAAAGTCTTGGTCCGGCGTCGGTTGCTGTCGCTTCTTCCCTGACGTCAGAGCGCCAAGGGTATATCAGAGGCATCCGACGCCATTTTCTTCAGTTTTTCTTGCCCCAGATGTCAGGTGCCCCTAATAGGTAGGCAAAAAAAAAAAAAAAAAAAATATATATATATATAAATATATATATATGTATATATACACACACAGACACACACACACACACACACACACATAGCTATATGGAAAAAATAAAACAAAACCCTTAGGCACAAGCAAATACACCACAGAGGTAGTATAGAATAGAGTGGTAGAGATAAGTTCAGCTAGTTCAGAGGGGATGGAGGGAGGGTAAAGTACAGTTTTGTACCTACCATAAATGTAGATGTCCGAATTGGATAGCATCTGCAGTCATAACAACTGGGTTGTCCTGTCGTCAGGCAGCCCTTCAGTCGGCCGGATTCCAAAGTCCGGGTCCGGCTTCGGCTGATGTCGCACTTCACCCGACGTCATCTCTGTTGGTCTTCGGGTATAAAAGCATCAGCCGACGCCATTTTCTTCAGTGTTTCTTGCCCCAGATGCCAGAAGCCCTATAGAAGGCTATAAAATTTTGGATAGATGCCAATGTTTCCAAAAGATAGAGGTAAACACAAAAATAAGCATGCATGTACATAAATACAAACAAATACACCATGAAAGAAATCCCCCCACTAGCTAGCTATTAGAAGGGTAAACACCCTAGGAGTACCACAGAGGGGAAGGAGGGAGGGTAATCCTGACTGCAGATGCTATCCAATTCGGACATCTACATTTATGGTAGGTACAAAACTGTACTATGTCCTTCATGGATGCATCTGCAGTCATAACAACTGGGTAGAATACCATAGCCAACTATGGGAGGAGGATAAAAGTAAATTATGGTGTGTTTAGGATCCCTTGCAGAACAGCAGTGGCAAACCCTGCTCGGGATCTGGAATATAGAGGTAAATTATAATGCTTGGCAAATGTATGCACGGAGGTCCAAGTAGCCGCCTCAATAATGTCTTTGGTAGCCACTCCTCGTAAGAAGGCTGTGGTAGTGGCTGTTGCCCTTGTAGAATGAGGTCTTATGTTCTGTGGAATTGGCTTTCCATGGAAGGAGTAACAGAATCGTATGCAATTTCCTATCCATTTGGAGATTGTCTGTTTGGAAATAGCTTTTCCTTCCCTTCCTGTTGCATAGGCTACGAAAAGTTGGTCAGTCTTTCTGCTATTTTTTGTTCTGTCCAAGTAGTAGCGTAGCTGTCTATGTACATCCAAGGTATGCAGTATTCTTTCCCTCTGTTTTGTGGGTTGGGAAAGAAGGTAGGCAGGTGGATTGCCTGGTTTAAAGACACTCTGGATACCACCTTAGGCATAAATGTAGGATTAGTCCTCATGGACACTCTATCTTGGTGGAAGATTAGAAAGGGTTGCACTGCCATTAAGGCCTGTAGTTCTGAAACCCTCCTTGCTGAAGTAATTGCCAGTAGGAAAGCAGTTTTCCATGACAGGTGTTGTAGGTCTGCTGTTGCTGCTGGTTCAAACGGTGATAGTGTCAATTTTTCTAGCACAAAGTTCAAGTCCCAAGCTGGCAATGGTGGTTTCCTTGGAGGTTTTACATTCTTGATTCCTCTGAGGAACTGCCTGAGCAAAGGGTGTGAAAAAATAGGTGGATCAAAGCTGTATTCTGCTGAAATAGCTGATGCATGAATCTTGATGGAGGAGTAGGACAGGCCTGAATGAAGTAGTTCGGCCAGATACTCCAGAATGTTAGGCATATCTATGTTTGATACATCTTTTCCTCTTTCAGAACTCCAAATGACAAACCTTTTCCATTTCCCAGCATAATTCCTTCTAGTTGAAGGCCTGCGTGCTTCAAGAATAATGTCTTTAACTCTTTGTGAAAGTTCTGTATTAGCAGCTGCTATGTGATGTTCCATGCAGTCAGTTGCAGCGTTTTAGGTTTGGATGCATGGTGCTGAAGTTGTTCTGAGTTAGCATCAAAGGCATCAGGGAATTGGCCACATATTGTTCGAGACATGCTCCTCAGCAGTGGGTACCAATGCTGTCTTGGCCAGTTTGGAGCTATCAGGATTATCCTTGGGCGTTCCTCCTTGATTTTTAGTAGTACTTTGTGTATCAAGGGAAGAGGTGGGAATGCATATGCTGTTAGGCCTCTCCAGCTGAAGGAGAGCGAGTCCACTTTCCATGCTAGTGGGTGGAATGTCCTTGTGCAGAAGTTTTGAGCTGGTGATTGAGAGGTGATGCGAATAGATCTATCTGAGGCATTCCCCATTTCTTGAGATGGTCTTGAAGATATCCGGGTGCAGCTGCCATTCGTGGGCATCCGATGTGGTCCTGCTTAACATATCTGCTAGAGTTTTCTTTTCCTGCCACAAATATTGCCTGTAACTGGATGTTGTAGCTGAGTGCCAGGGTCCACAGCTCCAAAGTCATTCTGCACAGGGGGTAAGAATGAGTGCCTCCCTGTTTGTTGATGTACCACATGACTGTGGTGTTGTCTGTCCTTATCATCAAGTGGTCCTCCTTGAGAAATGGTCTGAACTTTTGGATTGCCAGTTTTACTGCCAGCATTTCTTTTAGGTTGATGTGCAGGTGAAGTTGGTCCTGTGTCCACAATCCTTATGCGCATTTGTCCAGCATATGCCAGCCCATCCTAGGTCTGAAGCATCTGTTGTGATGGTCTGGCTTGCTTGACCCTTGAAAGGGCAGGCCTGGGTTTGACTGGCATGCCTGAGCCCACCATAGGAACTCCTGTTTTAAGCATGGTATTAGTGGGATTTCCGTTTCTAGGCTGTGTCTGTGTTGGGACCATAAATTCTTTAGGTACCACTGTAGTTTTCTCATATGTAGTCTGGCAAATGGAACCAAGATTATGCATGATGCCATGAAACCCAAGGCCTGCAGTACCTTTCTTGCTGTTAACTTGTTCAGTTTTGTTAGTGCCAAGAAGTAAAGAGGAGTTCTTTTGTTTTTCTGTAGTTAGGAATGCCATTTGTCTTACTGTGTCCAATTCCGCCCCAGGAAAGTCCTTGTCTGGGATGGTATCAGTCTTGACTTTTGTAAATTGACTGTGTATCCCAGTGCTTGAAGCAAGTAAATGACCCTTTGTAAATCTGTTGTCAGCTTGCTTTTGTTGTCTCCTTGTATCAGGCAGTCGTCCAGGTATGGATAAATTTGAATTCCCTGTAGTCTGCAATGGGCGATTACTGATGCCAGGCATTTTGTGAATACTCTGGGCAGTAGATAAGCCAAAGGGCAATGCTGAGAATTGATAGTGCTCTGATCCTGCAAGAAATCTGAGGTATCTTCTGCAGATTGGTCGAATGGGGACGTGCAGGTATGCCTCCTTGAGATCTAGAGTTACCAGCCAACACTCCTTGCCCAGCATGGGAAGAAGTTGCTGTAGGGTCAGCATTTTGAATTTTGGGACAATGATGTAAGTATTCAGGGTGGACAGGTCTAGAATTGGTCTCCAACTTTTTTTTTCCTTTCTTGGAACTAGGAATAGTCTGGAGTAGAACCCTTTCCTTGCTCTGCTGTTGGCACTTTCTCCACGGCTCTCATGTTTGCTAACTCCATTATCTGTTGTAGAGCCTCTGTCTTTTGATTTGGAGGTAGATTTGGCATTCCTCTTTTGTCTGGTAAAGTGTGGAAGTGGAACCGGTAACCTTGATCTATGGTTCGTAAAATCCACTTGTCCTTTGTTATGTGGTGCCAGATTTTTGAAAATAAGGTTAGCTTTCCGCCTAGAGGAGCTGCTATTTGTTCCCTGGTAGGCGGGTTTAGGATTAAGTCACTGTGGCTGTGTTGATGTAGTGGCAGGTGTTGAGTCTGTGCCTCTGTTGTTACCTTGCCACTGTCGTCCTCTGTAGGCACCTCCTCTGGATTGCTTTCTGCCTCTGCTGCGTCTATTCCTACCCCTTTGAGGTCTTGTGGAGTCAGGAAAGGACCAATTTTGGCAGGCCAGTTCCTGCTAAACCTTGGGGTTGAACCTGCAAGAAATCTTTAACTGTCTGGACTGATTTTGCCTTTTCTTCCATTTTCTTCATAACCTGCTGGGCAGGTGTACCAAACAAACTTGTTTTATCCATAGGAGCATCCAGCAATTTAGATTTAACATGATCCGGTAAAGCTTGCTCCTTTAGCCATGCATGCCTTCTAATTACAGTGCCAGTCATGGCTGATCTAAATGAAGCCTCCAGTGCATCATAGCCACATTTTAAAGAATGGTTACTAACTTGCTGTATGTTATTTACCATTTCTAATACATATTTCTTATCAAGAGATTCATCAGTGGTTAGCTTTTTAGTTAACTGATCAAGCATAAACTCTTGGTATTGTATCATGTGAAACTGACAGTTTAAAGCTCTAGCTGAGAGAGTGGCTGAAGTGTAAACCTTTTTACCCCATCTGTCTAATGACCTTGCTTCCCTTTCAGAAGGAACAGGGTTTTTAGCTATGGTCGCGGCTACTGTCTTGGGACCCTGGGAAATAGTTTCGGGGTCTGCAAGAGGGGCCTTGTAAAGGTGGTGATGAGTATCTGGCACCCTGTAAAATCTGTCTGGTTTGGCAGGGGCTGGGGGTAAAGAATCTGGAGCGGAGCAGACATCATTGAAAGCATCATCCACCACAGAGAGAACAGGAGGTATAGCTAAGGGCCTGTGCTGTGGAAGGTGCAAAAAGGTCCTAAGTCTTTTCCTGGAGTCTGAAAAATCCTGTTGCTGCCATTGGAACTGTTCTCGCATGGCATGCAAGGTTTCCCCAAAGGAGAATTCTTCTGGTGGGGAAGCAGCTGGAATGGATTCTTCAGCATCAGAATCTTCAAAATTGGAGAAAGGAGCCTCTGGCTGGTCAGTTATGTCTGATTCATCAGCAGAATCATCAGAGGACACTGGCTCATGGGGCTCTGCCCTAGGTCTCTTCTCTTGGGGCTGAGAGGCCCTGTCTGGGTGAGATTGAGATCCTCTAATTAATGAAATTAAATCTTCTGCCAAAGTAAGCATTTGAGAACTGGAAGAGGGCCTGGTTGAGGGGGATTTAACAGGCACTGTTTTAGTAGTCTTGGCTGCTTTAGCCCTGGCGAAGGCCTTGATGGACATGGCTGCTGGAGGCCTAGCAGCACCACGTGCTGGGGTAGAGACATCCAAGGGAATGGTGTCTGATAAGTCAGTGGTAAGCACCGTAGTGGGTAAAATTTCTGAGGCCGATTCAAGAGTGTTAGCAGGTACCTCAGTTGTAGAGATAGATTCAGCTGTATTTTGATCAGTTTTCTCGGTTTCGGCCGAAACCGAGACACTCGATTTGCTTAACCATGGTTTCGGCGAAACCGCGGACCCGAAAGTGTCGGTCTTTTCTTTGCGTTTTTGGCAGAATCGTAGTCGGAGGATCCGGCGGCATAATGTACGCAAAGTCAGAACCGAAAAACTGTTCTGCAAACTCCGACCGGCGTCTAAGCGTCGTCGGTTGAAAGAAGCACAGGACGAACAGGCTGCTACGTCGTGGGCTGGGCCTAAGCAAGGCAGGCAGTAAGAGTGGAAATCTTTATGAGGTATTTGTTTCCCACAGGTTAAACAATTATTAACTTTTTCTGACATCGGCTGAGGCAAGAAAGAGTCCCCAACGGGTACTTAGCTTTAGAAGTCTTGAAGTAGTATTCGGTAGAAGTAATCTCTGGATCCGACCGACCGGCACTTGCGAACAGCTTCTGCTTGGCCACGCGGCAAGAAAGACTGAAGAAAATGGCGTCGGCTGATGCTTTTATACCCGAAGACCAACAGAGATGACGTCGGGTGAAGTGCGACATCAGCCGAAGCCGGACCCGGACTTTGGAATCCGGCCGACTGAAGGGCTGCCTGACGACAGGACAACCCAGTTGTTATGACTGCAGATGCATCCATGAAGGACATCCTGGACTGCAGCAGTGTATACACTCGAACATCTACAATTATGGTAGGTACAAAACTGTAGTATGTTCATCGTGTTACCCTGCTGCAGTCATCACACTTGGGTAGAATCCCAAAGCTAAGGATGGGAGGTGGAGTCAAACAGGGTTAGAGGAGGCTAGAAGGCCCTGCAAAACTGCAGTGGCGAAGCCAGCTCTAGTCTTAGAGTAAAGTGGTAAGTGGCAATGTTTGGTGAAGGTGTGTACTGAACTCCAAGTTGCAGCTTCCAGAATATCCTTGGTTGGCACCCCCCTGAGGAAAGCTGTAGATGTAGCTGCTGCCCTGGTAGAGTGGGGCCTTATGGTAGCAGGAACTGGTTTTCCATGGTGGGTGTAGCAAAAACGTATGCAATGCCCTATCCATTTGGAAATGGTTTGTTTTGAGATAGCCTTTCCTTGTGATGCTGTAGCATAGGATACAAAAAGCTGGTCAGATTTTCTGAAAACCTTAGTTTTATCCAAGTAGTAACGTAGCTGCCTGTGAAAGAAGATGGGTAAATGGATGGTTTGATTTAGAGCCACACTGGATACCACCTTAGGCATGAAGGAGGGGTTAGTTCGTAGAGAAACTCTGTTGAAAAATGAGGAAAGGCTCTACTGCCATTAGTGCCTGAAGCTCTGAAACTCTTCAAGCTGAAGTGATTGCTAGCAGCAGGGCAATCTTCCATGATATAAACTTTAAGTCAGCTGAGAAAGCTGGCTCAAAAGGAGGTAGCGTGAGTTTTTCCAGAACAAAGATGAGGTCCCAAGTAGGTGTTGGTGCTCTCCTGGGAGGCCTAATGTTTTTGGCCCCTCTGAGAAACTGCCTTAAGAGTGGATGTGAAAATAAGGGAGGATCCATGTTGTAGTGAGCAGAAAAGTACAGTTTTGTACCTACCATAAATGTAGATGTTCGAGGATTCCATTGCTGCAGTCCTGACTATTGGGGTATAGTCCGCGTCCCGTCGGCCCGAATACCAGAGTATAAGGCTGACGTCGGTCAGGGCGCATTAGACTGACGTCAGTACGTCAGGGTACTAATGCGCATGACCGACGTCATATCCTCAGTCTTTTCTTGCCCCAGATGTCAGAAGACCCTAAAAAGACAAGTCCCAAAACAACCTGCACCAAAAACATGTACAATATATACAACAATATATACAAAAATATATACATGTAAACTCACCTACACAACCACCCCTAAATACAGAGGGGAAGGAGGGAGGGTAAATTGGACTGCAGCAATGGAATCCTCGAACATCTACATTTATGGTAGGTACAAAACTGTACTATGTTCTTCGTCTTCCATTGCTGCAGTCCTGACTATTGGGTAGAATCCCAAAGCAGAGGTAAGGGAGGCTGGCAAATTATAAAGTAGTAGGAGCTGACAACATGCCTTGTAAAACAGCTGAGGCAAAACCAGCCCTAGACTTAGAGTAGATAGGAAGGTGATAATGCCTAGAGAAAGTATGCACTGAACTCCAAGTAGCTGCTTCCAGAATATCCTTAGTTGCCACCCCCCTTAGAAATGCTGTTGAAGTGGCAGTAGCCCTAGTGGAATGAGGCCTAATCCCAGCTGGAATCTCCTTGCCATGATGGGAATAACAAAATGCAATGCAAAAGCCAATCCACCTAGAAATAGTTTGTTTTGACACAGGCTTGCCCTGAGAACTCAAAGCAAAAGAAACAAACAACTGCTGAGACTGCCTAAAATCCTTAGTCCTGCTTAAATAATAACGCAATTGCCTGTGTACATCTAAAGTGTGCAAAATCTTTTCCCCTTTATTTTGAGGATCTGCAAAAACGTAGGCAAATGAATAGTTTGGTTTAAAGCCACACTAGAAACCACCTTAGGCATAAAAGAAGGATTAGTGCGTAATGATACCCTATCCTTATGGAAAATCAAAAGGGCTCCACTGCCATAAGGGCCTGCAACTCAGACACCCTTCTTGCAGAAGTAATAGCCAACAGAAAAGCAGTCTTCCATGACAAATATTTCAATTCAGCAGTAGCTGCAGGCTCAAAAGGTTGTAGAGTAAGTTTTCCAACACAAAATTGAGATCCCAAGCAGGAGTAGGAGCTCACGGGGGTCTTATATTCTTTGCCCCTCTAAGAAACTGCTTGAACAAAGGATGCGAAAACAAAGGTGGGTCACAATCATAGTGAGCTGAAATTGCTGCAGCATGAATCTTTATGGAAGAGAAGGACAAACCTTTGTCCAATAATTCAGTAAGATATTGAAGAGCCACACTCAAATTAGGCTCTGAAATCTCCAAATTCTTTGCTGTACTCCAAAATAAAATCTCTTCCATTTTTCTGCGTACACTCTCCTTGTACTAGGTCTTCTAGCTTCCATAATCACATTTAAAACTTGTTGAGGAAGTTGAGACCTGCTGTGTTTCAACACAGAATATGCCAGGCTGTTAGATGAAGAGAGTGAAGCTTGACATTGAGCAGATGACCGTCCTTCTGAGATAACAGATGAGGAATCAGAGGTAAAGGCCATGGAGGCTTCTTTACCAGACTCCGTAGTAGTGGGTACCAGTGTTGCCGAGGCCAATCTGGAGCTATCAAAATCATCCTTGGCCTGTCTTGTCTGACCTTTAATAGTACCTTTGGAAGAAGAGGTAGAGGTGGAAAGGCATACACATGAAGGTTTTTCCAACTGAAAGACAGAGCATCCACTTTCCAAGCTGTGTGATGAAACCCCTTTGTGCAATACTTTGGCAGCTGGTGGTTTAGTGGAGAAGCGAACAGATCTATGTCTGGAGTTCCCCATGACACTGTCAATTTCTGAAATACATGAAGATCCAGTTTCCACTCGTGGGGATCCATGATTTGTCTGCTTAACACATCTGCTAAGGAGTTCTGTGCTCCTGGCAGAAACCTTGCCTGAAGAGTTAGTTGCAAGCTTAGCAGTCTCCCATAAAATCATTGCTTGCCTGCATAGAGGATAAGAATGTGTTCCCTCTTGCTTGTTGATGTACCACATGACAGTTGTGTTGTCTGTTAGAATCAACACCTGCCCTGGAAGAAGTAACTCCTTGAAAGCCATTAATGCAAACTGGACTGCTAACATCTCCTTCATGTTGATATGTAGATGCTGTAGTCTGGCAGGCCACTTGTCTTGTATCCACTTTCCATTTAGATGAGCTCCCCAAGCAATGTCCGAGGCATCTGTCGGTAAAATCTGACTTGCCTCTGGCCGGGTCACAGAGAGTCCCTTGTTTAGGTGACATTCCTGAGCCCACCACAAGAATTCTTTTTGAAGGCAAGGTATTATTTGAATGACAGTGTCGAAATCCTGGCAGTGCTGTGTCCATACATTTTTGAGATACCATTGTAGCTTCCTCATATGCAGTTTGGCATTGGGAAGCACCAGAATACAAGATGCCATGAACCCTAATGCTTGAAGGACTGTCCTTGCAGTCAGCACGGACTGATGAGATAGTTGATGGAAGTAAAGTGACAGACTCTTTTGTTTGTCCGGGGTTAAAAAGGCCATCTGGGCTGCTGTATTCAGTCTCACACCCAGAAAGCACATGTCTTGAGAGGGTACTAGACTGGACTTTATTTCGTTCACAGAATACCCTAGGCATCTTAGCACTGCTATAACATATTCCAGATGCTGTAGAAGGTCTTCCTTTTCTTGAGCCAGAATCAGGCAGTCGTCCAAGTAAGGATAGATTTGAATTCCTTGAAGCCTGAAGTAAGCTATCACTGGAGCCAGAACCTTTGTGAATACTCTGGGCAGTAGATAAGCCAAAGGGCAATGCAGAGAACTGATAATGAGAATTTCCAGCTCGAAACCGCAGATACTTCCTGCAACTTAGCCTTATAGGCACATGAAGGTAAGCTTCCTTGAGATCTAAAGTTACCATCCAGTGATCTTTGCCCAGCAGAGGTAAAAGCTGTTGTAATGTCAACATCTTGAACTTGGGAATGTCCAAAAACGTGTTGAGGAGAGATAAATCCAAAATTGGTCTCCACGTGTTCCCCTTCTTTGGTACAAGGAACAGGCGAGAATAAAATCCTAGGCCCCTTTCTGATACAGGGACTGGCTGAATGGCCCCTATGTGAAGTAACTGTAAAACTTGCTTGTGAGCCTCTTTTCTTTGTAGAGGAGGAACGTCTGGCATGCCTTTGAAAGGGGGCATTGTATGGAAATAAAATCTGTAACCGTGGTGAATGATATCCAACACCCATTTGTCTTGAGTAAGTAAATCCCAATTTTCTTTGAAAAGAGACAGTCTTCCTCCCAAAGGAGCTGCCAAACGTGAATCTGCTGGCAGCTGAAAAAACAGGTCATTGGGTCTGTTTACGAAAGGACTGACCCCTGCCCTCACCAGAAGTCTGAGCAGGTGAACTCGCTGTTCTAGGCCTAAAAGAACCTTGAGCCCTGCCCCTACCACGTCTAGACCTACCCCTAGACTGGGAATCATAAGCAGGATATGTCCACCCCTTAGCAGGCCAATTTCTACTAAACTTCGGTGGCTGCACCTGCAAAAAATCTTTAACAGTTTGCATAGACTTAGCTTTGTCCTCCATTTTCTTTAAAACTGCTTCCACAGGCGAACCAAACAACACATCAGACTGTAAAGGAGCATCCAAAATCCTTGTCTTAACATGCTCAGCTAAATTCTGATCCTTCAACCAGGCATGCCTGAAGAACAGAACTGGTAGCAGCCACCCTCGAGGAGGCCTGTACAGCATCAAAACCACATTGCAAAGAATGCTTACCCACTTGTTCAGACACATGAACCAAATCCAGCAACTCTTTACACTCAATACCTTCCGCCAAAGCATCCACCTTAGATTTCAATTGTGAAAGGAGATAATTCTGATATTTTAGCATGTGAAACTGACAATTCAAAGCTCTCATGGCTAGAGTGGAAGAAGTATACACTTTCTTTCCCCACCTATCCAAAGCTCTTGCCTCTTTATCAGTGGGAACAGGATTTTTAACCACAGAAGCCTTTACACCCTTAGGCCCTTGAGAAATAGTTTCTGGGTCCGCCCTAGGACTCTTAAACAAATATTTATGAGCTTCGGGCACCCTATAATACCTATCAGGCTTAACAGGAGCAGGAGGCAAAGAGTCAGGGTTCAGGGAAGCCTCTGCAAAAACATCTTCCACCACATTCAACACAGGAGGAATAGCTAAAGGCCTATGCTGGGGTAAAACAAGAACTCCTAAGCCTTTTCCTGGAGTCAGAGTAATCCTGGCCTTCCCATTTAAAGTGCTCCCTCATGGAATGCAAAGTCTCTGAAAATGAGAAATCCTCAGGTGGAGACGCTGAAGGAGTGGAATCATCCACATCAGAATCAGAATAAGTAGGATACTCCTGCAAATCTTCCACAGAAGATTCTGAAGCCTCTGAACACTGTTCAAAACTATCAAACTCGGTTCCACCCTAGGCCTCTTATCAGGCGCGCGCATAGAACCCCTAATCATAGTAATCAAATCTTCTGCCATTTTAAGCATATGTTTCTTACGTACAGAACCCGAAATGCTAGGAGAAGCCCCCACTGAAGCTGAAGTAGGCCTACCTCTCAAAGAAGTTTTGGCAACAGAAGGAGAGGCCCTAACTACCTTGGGAAGAGAGGGAAGAACAGTCACCTGAGAAGCCCCTCAGCCTGGCCTACCTCCTGAGAAGGCACATCCTGTAAGAGTATAGTTTCTGCCTGGGACTCCATGGAAACTCCTGGCAAAACCTCCGGCTCCACTGAGCCTTCTAAAGAACCGTCGTCCAGGACTGCGGTTCCTCAACCCTAGGCTTCACTGTTTTATCCTTGCGCTTCTTGGAGGCGGGGCGGAGCATCCGGCGGCATTTTATAATTGCAACGCTTCCCAAACACTAACCTGGCACAGTCTAACCTCCTCTTAATAGTGCGTTTGTTAAACCTAGCACAAGAGCGGCAACCAACAACGTCGTGCTCAGGCCCTAAACAAGGTATACACAAGGTATGATAATCCCTATGAGGTATCTGTTTCCCACAAGAAATACAGTTATTCACTTTTTCTGACATCCGGTAAAATACTGAGGCAAGGAAAAACTAAAATGTTCCCAACGGGTACTTAGCCAACTCTGTTTCGGTCTGAAACTCCGGTTTCGGAAATATTTCAGTACGCCAACCTGCACTCGCAAAACTGCTTCTGCATCGGACCATGCGGCAAAAAAGACTGAGGATATGACGTCGGTCATGCGCATTAGTACCCTGACGTACTGACGTCAGTCTAATGCGCCCTGACCGACGTCAGCCTTATACTCTGGTATTCGGGCCGACGGGACGCGGACTATACCCCAATAGTCAGGACTGCAGCAATGGAAGACGAAGAACATTGGCTGAGGCATGGATTTTAATAGATGAAAAAGAAAGCCCTTTGTGTAACATCTCAGTTAGATATTGCAGAATCTGAGGTATATCAGGCTGAAGGGTATTTTGGCCATTAGCTTGGTTCCAGGCGCAAAACCTTTTCCATTTGTCTGAGTAGGCTTTCCTGGTGCTGGGCCTCCTGGCCTCCAGAATAACTTCCGTAACAGCTTGTGAGAGAGGAGTTTACTGGTTGCTTAGGTGATTTGCCATGCAGCCAAGTTTAAGGATTTGAGCTGGCTGTGTAGAATCTGATTGTCTTGCTGTGTGAGCAGGTGGGTAATTTGTGGTAGAATCCATGGTTGGCCCTGGGCCATATTCCTTAATAGTGGGTACCAGTGCTGGCGTGGCCAGTCTGGGGCAATGAGTATCATTCGGGGTCTCTCCATCCTGACTTTCAGAAGCACCTTTGTGAGAAGGGGTGGTGGAGGAAAGGCATATACTGTTAGCATTTTCCAACTGAATGAGAGTGCGTCCACTTTCCAAGCTTGATGGTGAAAAGTCCTTGTGCAAAACTTTGTTAGCTGATAGTTTTGAGGGATGGCAAACGGGTCTATGTCTGGGAGCCCCCATTTTTGAGTTATCATTGCGAATACTTGTGGATCCAGTTTCCACTCGTGGGGATCCATGATGTTTTTGCTTAGGTCGTCTGCCAATGTGTTCTTTTTTCCTGGCAGGAATTGAGCTTGTAATTGAACTTGGTAAGCCAGTGCTGTGTTCCATTGCTTGCCTGCATAGAGGGTAGGAGTGTGTACCCCCTTGTTTGTTTATGTATCACATTACTGTAGTGTTGTCTGTTCTTATGATAAGCTGTCCTGGATGCAAGAGGTCCTTGAAGGCTGTCAGAGCATTTTGTACAGCTAGCATTTCTTTTTGATTGATGTGCAGATTCCTTTGATCTGCTGTCCATAAGCCTTGAACGCACCATACTGCCATGTGTGCACCCCAGGCATAGTCCGATGCATCTGTTGTCATAGTTTGCCTGGTTGGGGGTAGGGTGAAAGGCTGACCCTTGTTGAGGTGACATATCTGTGACCACCACAGAAACTCCTGTTGAAGGCACGGAATGAGATTTATCATTGTTTCCAAGCTGTGGCTGTGCTGAGTCCATATGCTTTTTAGGTACCATTGTAATTCCCTCATATGCAGTTTTGCAAATGGTTTTAGTAGATGCCATGAAGCCCAAGGCCTGCAGAATTTTTCTTGCAGGGAGTTGGGTCTTTGCTGCCATTGTTCTGACGTATTGAGTTAATTGTAGTTGTTTGTCTGGCGTCAGATAAGCCATCTGGGCCATTGTATTCAAGCTGGCACCCAGGAATGTCATATTTTGTGAGGGCACTAGTTTTGATTTCTTTTCGTTTACGGTGTACCCTAGGCAACTTAGAAGATGTTTTACAAAAGCCAGGTGTTGTAAGAGAATGTCCTTGCTTTCTGCTTGGATGAGACAGTCGTCCAGATATGGGTATATTTGAATTCCTCTTTGTCTGCAGTATGCAATTACTGGTGCCAGGCATTTTGTGAAGACCCTGGGCGCAGTAGATAAGCCAAAGGGCAGTGCAGAGAATTTGTAATGGGTTGAACTTGCAATGAAACAGAGGTATCTTCTGCAGTTTTGTCTGATAGGGACATGCAGGTATGCCTCCTTGAGGTCCAACGTTACTAGCCAAGTTTTCTTGCCCAACATGGGAAGAAGCTGCTGTAGTGTTAGCATCTTGAATTTGGGTACTTGCAAGAAGGTGTTTAAAATTGAAAGGTCCAGAATGGGTCTCCAAGCATTGTCCTTTCTGGGGACTAGAAACAGCCTTGAGTAAAATCCTTGGCCTTGCTCCTGTGTAGGTACCAGTTGAATGGCTCTCATGTCCATGAGAGCTGTAATTTGTTTTTGTGCCTCTGCCCATTGATTTTGTGGCAGGTATGGCATTCCTTTTATCCTTGGCAAGGTGTGGAAATGGAATCTGTATCCTTGTGAGATAATGTCTAGGACCCATTTGTCCTTTGTGACGATACGCCAGTTGTCTGCAAAAAGTGCTAATTTTCCTCCCAAGGGAGCTGCCAAGAGGGTTTTGCTTGGCAGTTTGAGGTTTAAGTCATTGTGTTTGCCTTCTAGTGGTTTGGGACCTGTCTTCTCCTCCCTTCTGTGTTGTAGTGCCCCATTGGCGAGGTTTGTAAGGGATTTGTGCTTTTCCTCTGCCCCTTAGGTGCCTGTATTTACCCCTCTGTGGTCTGTCAGATGTTGGAAAGGACCAATTTTTTGTTGGCCAATTTCTGCTGAAGCGTGGGGGCTGTACCTGTAAGAAATCTTTGACCGTCTGCATAGATTTTGCCTTATCCTCCATTTTCTTTAAAACCTCCTCTGCTTTAACCCCAAATAAGACATCCTGCTGTAAGGGTGCATCCAGTAACTTTGCTTTAACATGATCAGGCAGAGATTGTTCCTTTAACCAAGTATGCCTACATATAACAGACCCAGTAACAGCTGCTCTAGAGGAAGCTTCCAAGGCATCAAAACCACATTGTAAAGTATGTTTGCCCACCTGTTCAGCTGCATGCAACAGATCTTGCATTTCCTTGAATTCAGACTGTTGAGGGTGCGTGCTCCTCTTTTGTTTTATTTCAGACATTAGGAATTGCTGGTATTTAAGCATGTGAAATTGACAATTTAGTGCTCTCATAGCTAGAGTAGCTGAGGTGTAAACCTTCTTCCCCCACCTATCTAGTGCTCTGGAGTCCCTTTCTGAGGGTACAGGATTTTTAGCCATAGAAGCCTTAGCCCCTTTGGGACCCTGGGAGATTGTCTCTGGATCAGCAGCAGGGCTTTTGTAAAGGAATTTGTGTGAGTCAGGCACTCTATAGTATCTATCTGGTTTGGCTGGAGCAGGAGGCAGAGAATCTGGATTTAGACTAGATTCTAAGAAGACATCATCCACTATGTCCAAGACTGGGGGGATAGCAAGTGGTCTGTGCTGGGGGAGTAAAAGAAACTCTCGGAGCCTTTTCTTTGAGTCAGAGTAGTCCTGACCTTCCCAGTGGAAATGTTCCCTCATGGTGTGTAAGGTTTCCCCAAAGGAGTAATCTTCAGGGGGAGAAGCTGAGGGAATGGAGTCTTCAGCATCAGAATCTTCATAAGGTGGAAAGGAGTAGTCCTGTTCCTCAGAGGAGCCTGATGAAACAGACACCTGATCAGAGGAGGCATAATCCTCCTCTTGTCTAAGCCTTTTGTCGGGGGGGGGGGTTGGGGAACCCCTGATCAAAGAAATCAAATCTTCAGCCATTTTAGGCATGTGTTTCTTAGGCATACGGCCTTGACCTGGAGACTGAAGTGAAGGCTTTTTTGGTTTTAGAGGAGTCTTAAGCTTAGCATAAGATTTTATGGTGAGGGTAGTCGGTCTGAAGACACCTTCAGAAACCGAAGGTGTTTCTGCAGCACCAGATTCCCCTACTGCAATGTCGTCGGTAAGGCCTAAGGAAAATGGCTGCGTCGGCCTAGAACTCTCTGCTGGGGGATCCGATGCGGTCTGGGGATCCAATTCAGCGGTAGCCAGGGGCTGCGTAGGTGCCTCACTGAAAACCGGCGACCGGGCCAGCCGAGGCCTCGGAGTCTGGCTTGGATCTAGGCTGCCTGTCCTTATCCTTGCGATTTTTATGCACGCCGGTAGTCGGTTGCTCCGACGGCATAGTGTAATTAAATTTTCTACCGAACTAGTGTAGTGTGAAATCAAAGCATCGCTTTATAGTTCGCTTATTGAACCTAACACAAAACCGACAACCAGTGATGTTGTGGTCTGGGCCTAGGCAAGGTATACAAAAAGAATGAAAGTCCTTATGAGGTATTTGCTTCCCACAAGAAATGCAATTGTTAACTTTTTCTATCATTGGACTGAGGCAAGAAAAGGTTCCCCAACGGGGTACTTAGCTTTGAAGACTTCGGACTGAAACTCGATTCGAAAATCTCAGGTGTCGGCCGACTGGCACTTGCGAACTGCTTCTGCTTCGGGCACCACACGGCAAGAAAGACTGAAGAAAATGGCGTTGGATGCCTCTGATATACCCCTGGCGCTCTGACGTCAGGGAAGAAGCGACAGCAACCGACGCCGGACCAAGACTTTGGAATTCGGGCCGACTGCGGGACCGCCTGATGGCAGGATAACCCAAGTGTGATGACTGCAGGAGGGTAACATGAGGAACATCCAAAATAGAGCCTGACTCCCATACTAAACATCTTGGGGGTCACAAAAGATGACAGAATGAGATTTGAACATCATGTAATCCAAAGAATAAAGAAAGCCCAGCAAAAGCTTGGCTTACTACAGAGGGTCAAATGCCATCTTACTGACACAGCGAGAAAACACAAAGCCATAACCTTTCAATTAGCATTCTCACTCCAATATGCCTTCCCAGTACTTATCAATCTTCAAACTACCCAAAATGGAACAAAGCTAAAACAAAGAGACTATATTTACAGCTAACCCTCAATGAAAAAATCACTACTACTAAAACATCTTAACTGATTTAGTATTCACAACATCTAGCACTGACACAACTGATAGTAACCCAGACTTACAGATCAAACCAGATAAATGTCCTGCTCTACAATCTATTAGTCACCCCTTCTCCCCAAACAGGGAGTTCAGATCTGTAGACAAATCACTGCTTGCTCTTTCTAAATCCTTTAACTCAGCAGGTAAAGTACAGTTGTGTACACTTACCATAAGTGTAGATGTTCAAGTGAATTCACTGTTGCAGTCATCGCATTTGGGTTATCCCCGCCAGGGTAACCCTCGGCTGGCCCGAACACCAGAGACTTAGTATTTCTGCGTCGGTTGCTGTCGCTTCAGAACTGACGTCAGGTCGTCAATAGTATAAAGTAAGGCAACCGATGCCATTACATCAGTTTTTCTTGCCTAACATGTCAGGGGCCCCCCCAAGTAGGAGCCAGGTTCTGGCGGAAGAACCCTAGCAGTGAAAAATAAACATCAAAATGTCCCTTGTAAGGAAAAAGAAGAAATGGGAATGGAGGGAGGGAAACCAGGACTGCAACAGTGAATACACTCGTACATCTAAATTTATGGTAAGTGTACACAACTGTACTATGTTCTTCATGTTTCACTGTTGCAGTCATTACATTTGGGTTAATTCCCAAAGCTGAGGAAAAGGGTGGAGGCACTCAAGGAAACTAGGGGCTGGCTAGGATATCCTGCAAGACTGCAGAGGCAAACCCTTCCCTGGATTTGGAGAAGAGAGGCATGTGGTAATGCTTGGTAAAAGTGTGAACAGATGTCCAGGTGGCAGCCTCCAGGATGCTCCTGGTGGGGACTCCTGAGGAAAGTTGCAGATGTGGAAGCTGCTCTGGTAGTGTGTGTCCTGACCCCCTTGGGGGGGAGGCTTTCCATGTTGTTTGTAGCAGAAGTTGCAGTGTGCTATCCATTTGGAGATGGCTTTGCCTTCTCCCCCTGTAGCAAAGCTAACCAGCAATTGATCAGACTTTTTGAAGGATTTAGTCCTATCTAGATAGAATCTGAGTTGTCTGTGCACATCTAAAGAGTGCAGAATCCTGCCCCCCTTGTTCTGGGGATTAGGAAAAAAAGGTGGGCAAATGAATGGATTGGTTGAGAGCCACACTGGACACCACCCTGGGAATGAAGGATGGGTTAGTTCTGAGGAATACTCTGTTAACATGGAAGATGATGAAGGGTTCCACAGCCATAAGCACTTGCAGCTCAGAGACTCTTCTGGCTGAAGTGATGGCCAGAACGAATACCGTCTTCCAGGAGAGAAATTTTAGCTCTGCAGAAGAAACTGGTTCAAAAGGGGGAAGGGTGAGCTTTTCCAGTACAAAGTTAAGGTCCCAAACTGGTGTTGGTGCCCTTCTGGGTGGCCTCAAGTTGCTAACCCCTATTAGGAACTGTTTGATCAAGGGGTGTAAGAAAAGGGGCTGCTCAGTGGGAAAATGAGCAAAAAAAGCAGAGGCATGAATTTTTATAGAGAAGAAAGAGAGACCACTGTGTAGTAGGTCAGCTAAGTAATCCAGGATGAGGGGGAGGGAGGGCTGTGCCATATTGGCTTCCTTAGCCTGGATCCAGGTGCAGAACCTTTTCCATTTGTCAGCATAAGACTTTCTGGTGAAAGGGCATCTGGCCTCACAGATAACATCTAGAACCTGTTTACAGAGGTTGGCAGATTGGTTCTGGGTTAGGGAATAAGCCAAGCTGCCAAACTGTGTGTCTGCAATTGGGGATGCATGAATTCCCCTTTCCTCTGGGTCAGAAGGTTTGGAATCTGAGAAAGATGCCATGGGGGCAGTGGGGATAGGCTGCGCACCAAGGAGTACCAGTGCTGCCGGGGCCAGTCTGAAGCTATAAGAATGGTCCTTGGTGTTTCCTCCTTTATTTTGAGCAATACCCTGGGGATGAGAGGTAGTGGAGGAAAGGCATAGACCGCTAGATTGACCGAGGGGAAGGACAGGGCATCCACTTTCCAAGCCATGCAGTGACACTCCCTGGTGCAGAATTTGCTGAGCTGATGGTTGGTGTGAGAGGCAAAGAGTTCGACCTTCGGGGTGCCCCATTTCTGACCTATTAGGGCGAAGATTCTTCTTTTGAGCTGCCACTTGTCTGGGTCCAGAAGATTTCTGTTTAACTGATCTGCCAGAGAGTTGAGAGAACCTGGTAGGAATTGTGCTAACAGGTGTAGTTGCATGGCAGAGGCTGTGTGCCAAAGGGTCAAGGCCAGGCTGCATACAGGGTAGGAGTGAGTCCCTCCCTGCTTGTTGATATACCACATCATAGTGGTGTTGTCTGTTTTGATCAGGAGAGCCCTTGGAGAGAGAAGGGCCTTGAAGGCTATCAAGGCGTGCTGCACAGCCAACATTTCTCTTTGACTGATGTGCAGAGGGATTTGCTGCGGGCTCCATTGGCCCTGTATGCACCTGCCGTCCAGGTGAGCACTCCAAGCATAGTCTGAGGCATCTGTGGTGAGGGTCTGGGAGGCAGGGGGTGGTCAGAAAGGCAGTCACTTGTTGTGGGAGCATGCTGTTGACACCAAAGAAAATCTTTTCTGAAGCAAGGAATTATAGGTAGAAGGGTTTCCAGGTCTTGACAGTGTTAACACCAAAGGCTTTTTAGGTACCATTGAAGTTTCCTCATATGCAGTCTGGCATATGAAATGAGTAGAAGATGCTATGAACCACAGAGCTTGCAGGATCTTCCTTGCAGATAGCTGGGGTCTGGTGGCTAGCTGAGAGAAGTAGGTGGCTGTTAGGAAAATTTGTTTCTCTGGAGTAAGGAATGCCATCTGGGATGCTGTGCCCAGGCTTGCTCCCAGGAAGATTATCCTTTGGGTGGGCACCTGTTTGGATTTCTTTTCGTTGCTGTGTACCTTAAGGAGGTTAGTAAGGTCCTTACAAAGGCCAGGTGCTTGAGCAGCTTTTCCTGGCTGTCTGCCTAAATAAGGCAGTCGTCTAAGTATGGGTGAATTTGAATATTTCTTTGTCTGCAAAAGGCAATGGCTGGAACCAGACATTTTGTGAAAACTCTGGAAGCAGTAGATAAGTCAAAGAGAAGCTCAGAGAACTTAAAGTGTTGACAGCCTGCCCTGAAATTGAGATATTTCCTGCATGTTTCCCTGATAGGAATGTGGAGATAAGCCTCTTTTAGATCTAGGGTGGCTAGCCAAGCGTCCTTGGAGAGCATGGGTAGCAGCTGCTGGAAGGTAAGCATTTTGAATTTTGGGATCACCAGGAAGGTGTTTAGAATGGATAGATCGAGGATGGGGTGCCAGGTGCCCTCTTTTCTGGGTACCAGAAAAAGTCTGGAATATAAACCTTGGCCTATCTGTTCTGCAGGAAAGTACAGTTTTGTACCTACCATAAATGTAGATGTTCCGAGTACTCATACAGCTGCAGTCATAACAGATGGGTTATCCTGCCGTCAGGCGGGTCCTCAGTCGGCCGAATTCCAAAGTCTAGGTCCGGCGTCTGTTGTCGTCGCTTCTTCCCTGACGTCAGTGCGGCAGGGGTATAAAAGAGCCAGCCGACACCATCTTCTTCAGTTTTTCTTGCCCCAGATATCAGGTGCCCCCAGAAGGAAGGCAAAACATAAACTTATGTAATCATGCAATATAGAATAATCAAAAAACAGTAGTTTGCAAGCAAATACACCATAAAAGAATAGCCCAAATAGGTTGTATGAGAAGGTGTTTGCCATAAGGCCTGTCCTAAGAGGGGATGGAGGGAGGGAAAACCTGGACTGCAGCTGTATGAGTACTCGAACATCTACATTTATGGTAGGTACAAAACTGTACTATGTTTATCGTGCATACAGCTGCAGTCATAACAGATGGGTAGAATCCCAAAGCTAAGTAGGGGTGGCAGGCACTAAGTGGAACTAGGAGGAGCAAGGATGCCCTGCAAGACAGCTGTGGCAAATCCCGCTCTAGATTTTGAGTAAAGTGGAAGGTGATAGTGTTTGGAGAAAGTGTGCACTGAACTCCAAGTGGCTGCTTCCAAAATGTCCTTGGTAGGAACCCCCCTGAGGAAAGCTGCAGAGGTAGCTGTGGCCCTTGTGGAGTGGGACCTGATGCTTGAAGGCACAGCTTTTCCATGAAATGATTAACAAAAGCATATGCAGTAGGCTACCCATTTTGAGATTGTCTGTTTGGAGATAGCCTTTCCTTGAGCACCTGTAGCATAGGACACAAAGAGTTGCTCGGATTTCCTGAATGGCTTTGTCCTGTCCAAATAATAACATAGTTGTCTGTGAATGTCCAAGGAATGCAGTAGTCTTTCCCCTTTGTTTTCTGGGTTAGGGTAAAAGGTAGGTAAGTGGATAGTCTGATTCAAGGCTACACTGGATACTACCGTTGGCATAAAGGTAGGGTTGGTTCGTAAGGAAACTCTGTCCTGAGGGAAAATGATGAAAGGTTGTACAGCCATGAGGGCCTGTAGTTCCGAAACCCTGCGTGCTGAGGTGATAGCCAGAAGGAAGGCCGTTTTCCATGACAAATATTGTAGTTCTGTTGAAGCAGCTGGCTCAAATGGAGGAAGGGTCAGTTTTTCCAATATGAAGTTGAGGTCCCAAGCAGGGACTGGTGGTTTCCTTGGGGGTTTTATATTCTTAGCCCCTCTGAGGAACTGTCTTAAGAGAGGATGAGAGAATAAAGGAGGATCTGTGTTGTATTGTGCAGAAATGGCTGAAGCATGGATTTTGATGGAGGAGAAGGAAAGTCCACTGTTTAACATCTCAGCTAGGTACTGTAATATTTGGGGTAAATTTATTACCCAAGGATTCTGGCCCTTTTTCTGATTCCAGGCACAAAACCGCTTCCATTTGGCGGAGTAGGCTTTTCTAGTAGAAGGTCTTCTGGCCTCCAAGATGACATCCTGCACCTCCTTGGAGAGGAGGGTCTGTTGGGAAATCAAGGGATTCTCCATGCGGCTAGATTTAGGGTTTTGAGCTGGCTGTGAAGAGTTTTGAAGTTGTGCTGGGACAACAGAAGAGGCACTAGAGGTAGGATCCATGGTGGGGAATGCGTCAGGCTCTTCAGGAGTGGATACCAGTGTTGTCTTGGCCAGTCTGGAGCAATGAGAATCATTTTCGGCCTCTCTGCTCTGGCTTTTAATAGAACTTTGGGCAGCAAAGGAGAGGCGGAAAGGCATAGACTGTCAATGTTGTCCAATTGAAAGAATGTGCGTCCACTTGCCAGGCCTGTGGATGATAGGTCCTTGAGCAAAATTTTTTCAGTTGGTAATTTTTGTGGGTAGCAAAGAGATCTATGTCTGGCTGTCCCCATGCCTGAGTTATCTTTGCGAAAACTTGAGGATGCAACTTCCATTCGTGTGGATCTGTCATATTTCTGCTTAGGCTGTCTGCCAGTGTGCTTTCCTTCCCTGGCAGGAATTGTGCCTGAAGTTGGATTTGCAATTCCAGAGCTGTGTTCCAAAGGGTCATGGCTAGTCTGCACAGGGGGTGTGAATGAGTTCCCCCGTTTGTTTATGTACCACATCACTGTGGTGTTGTCTGTCCTCATCAATAGCTGGCCTGGATGCAGTAGGTCTTTGAAGGCTATAATAGCATTTTGCACTGCTAGCATTTCCTTTTGGTTGATGTGTAGGTGCTTCTCTTTTTGGGACCATTTTCCCTGAATGCACTGATCTGTCATGTGTGCCCCCCCAAGCGTAGTCCGCGGCGTCTGTTGTGATGATTTGATTTGCTTGAGGTATGCAGAAAGGGAGACCTATGTTTCTTTGGCATGCTTGAGCCCACCACAGAAATTCATTTTGAAGACATGGAATGAGCGGTATAATTGTTTCCAAACTGTGGCTGTGTTGAGACCATAAGTTTTTTAGGTACCATTGAAGTTTCCTCATATGCAGCTTTGCACATGGGATCAGCAGGATGCAAGATGCCATGAATCCCAGAGCGTGCAGGACTTTCCTTGCAGTCAGCCTGGTGAAGGTTGCCATTTTGCTGAAGTATTGAGATAGCTGCCCTTGTTTGTCTGGCGTGAGGTAGGCCATCTGGGTGTTTGTATTCAAGCTGGCACCCAGGAAAATTATTGTTTGAGAGGGTATTAGTTTTGATTTCTTTTTGTTGACTGTGTATCCCAGGAAGTTCAACAGTTTTATTACAAACGCCAGGTGTTTCAGAAGTATGTCCTTGCTGTCCGCTTGGATCAGGCAGTCGTCCAGATATTGGTATATTTGTATTCCTTGAAGTCTGCAGAAGGCAATTACTGATGCCAGGCATTTCGTGAACACTCTGGGCACAGTAGATAAGCCAAAGGGCAATGCAGAGAATTGATAATGGGTTGAACCTGCAAGAAATCTGAGGTATCTTCTGCAATCTTGTCTGATAGGGACATGCAGGTATGCCTCCTTGAGGTCCAATGTTACCAGCCAAGACTCCTTGCCCAGCATGGGAAGAAGCTGCTGGAATGTGAGCATCCTGAATTTTGGTACCTGTAAATATGTGTTTAGGATGGATAGATCTAAAATAGGTCTCCAATCTTTGTCTTTCCTTGGTACCAGGAATAGTCTGGAATAAAACCCTTGACCTTGTTCTTTTGCAGGTACCTCTTGAATAGCTTTCATGTCCATGAGAGCTGAAATTTGTATTTGTGCCTCTGCCCTTTGATTTTGTGGCAGGTTTGGCATGCCTCTCATTTTTGGAAGGGTGTGAAAGTGGAATCTGTAGCCTCTGTCTATAATGTCCAGGATCCATTTGTCTTTTGTGACAATATGCCAATATTTTGAGAATAATGCCAGTTTTCCGCCTAAAGGTGCTGCCATTAAAGCTTTGCTTGGCAGGTAAAGGGGAAAGTCATTGTGTCTGCTTTCTGAATGACTGTGATCTATCTTTACCACCTTTTGGGGTTGGTGCTTGCCATTGTCTGGCTCTGAATGATCCTTGAGATTGCCCTCTACCCCTCGGGCGCCTGTATCTGCCTCTTTGAGGTCTGTCCGTGGCTGGAAAGGACCAATTTTTTGAAGGCCAGTTTCTGCTGAAACATGGAGGTTGTACCTGCAGGAAATCTTTCACTGTTTGCATTGATCTCGCCTTTTCCTCCATTTTCTTTAGTACCTCCTCAGCTTTAACACCAAACAATACATCTTTTTGAAGAGGTGCATCTAGTAATTTAGCTTTGACATGATCTGGTAAGGCTTGTTCTTTGAGCCAAACATGTCTACGTATGACAGACCCTGTAACAGCAGCTCTACATGAGGCCTCTAAAGCATCAAAACCACACTGCAAGGTATGTTTACCCACTTGCTCTGCACAATGCAACAAATCCTGCAACTCTTTTAAATCTGGTTGCTCAGGTTGTGTCATTTTGCTTTTCAACTGAGATGATAAAAACTGTTGATACTTTAACATATGGAACTGACAGTTTAATGCCCTCATGGTTAAAGTGGCCGAGGTATACACCTTTTTCCCCCACCTTTCTAAAGCTCTGGAATCTCTCTCTGAAGGTAATGGGGTTTTTAGCAGTAGAGGCCTTAATTCCCTTGGGACCCTGTGAAATAGTTTCTGGGTCAGCAGTATGGCTTTTGTATAGGAACTGGTGTGAATCAGGAAACCCGGTAATACCTGTCTGGTTTAACAGGAGCTGGAGGTAAAGAATCTGGGTTGAGGCTGGCTTCTGTGTATACATAATCTAATATATCTAAGACAGGAGGGATAGCCAGAGGCCTATGCTGGGGGAGCAAGAGAAAATCCCTGAGCCTTTTCTTGGAATCTGAGTAATCTTGGCCTTCCCAGTGAAAGTGTTCCCTCAAAGTATGTAGGGTTTCCCCAAAAGAGTAGTCCTCAGGGGGGGGGGGGAGACCCGAGGGAATAGACTCCTCTGCATCAGAGTCTTCAAAAGGAGAATATGTATATTCCTGGTCCTCAGAATGTTCAGAGGTAATAGAGGCTTGATCTGAGGAAGGGTAGTCTTCCTCTAATCTGGGCCTTTTGTCCGAGGGGGGTTGAGAACCCCTGATAAGAGTAATCAAATCCTCAGCCATTTTGAGCATCTGTTTTTCAGGCATGGGGCCTTGAGAGGGGGTCTGTGGTCCTTGTTTTTTAGTTTTCATGGCTGCTTTAGATTTTGTGAAAGCCTTAATAGAGAAGGAGGAACACCTGAAGACACCTTGAGAAATGGCAGGCCTGTCTAAACTCTGAGTTTCCCCGCCAAGAGTGGCGTCGGTAGCTGTAGTCGGAATGGGGGCCGAGGAGCCTGCGACCTCGGGCACAGAAGACACCGGTAATGGAAGTGTCATCGGTACTCAGGGGCTGCGTAGGCACCTCGCTGAGAACCGAAGAACCGGTAGTCTGCCTTAGCGTGGTGTCAGTAGAAGTCGCGGACCTCGTATGTCGGTCCTTATCTTTGCATCTTTTACTCAAAACTGGAGTCGGAGTATCCGACGACATAATATAATTAATTTTTTTACCAAAAAAGTGATGGGCGAACTCCGCCCGACGCTTAATAGTGCGTTTGTTGAATCTAGCACAAAAACGGCAGGCCGAGACGTCGTGGTCTGGGCCTAAGCAAGGAATACAGAAAGAGTGGAAATCCTTATGCGGTATTTGCTTCCCACATGAAATGCAATTATTAACTTTGTCTGACATCGGTCTGAGGCAAGAAAAGTTTCCCCAACGGGGTACTTCGCTTTCAAGAAGACTTCGGCTGAAATATTTTCGTAAATCTCAGGAGCTGGCCGACCGGCACTTGCGAACTGCTTCCGCTTCGGGCACCGCGCGGCAAGAAAGACTGAAGAAGATGGCGTCGGCTGGCTCTTTTATACCCCTGCCGCACTGACGTCAGGGAAGAAGCGACGACAACCGACGCCGGACCTAGACTTTGGAATTCGGCCGACCGAGGACCCGCCTGACGGCAGGATAACCCATCTGTTATGACTGCAGCTGTATGCACGATGAACATCATACTTTACTGCCCTCATAGAGAGCAGAGAAAGGATTTGCTTTAGAGCCTCTGCCCACTGGTTTGAAGGTAGACCTGGGAAGCCTGTTGGGGTTGGGAAGGGTGTGGAAGGAAAATGTGCATCCCTGCGACACTATGTTCAGAACCTAGTGGTCGTTGGTAATGGTGGCCCAGGTGCTTGCGTGAAAGGAGAGTTTTCCTCCTAGGGGTAAGTGAAGGTGAGCAGACGGGGTGGGGTGGGGGAGGTGAGTCATTGAGAGTTCTTACCATAAGGGGGTGGCTCAGAACTCCCTGGTTTTGAAGTGGAGGTAGTCCAATGCTTAGATCTCTGCATTCCCTGGGGCTGCTATCGGGGGGGGGGGGTCTGGTTCCCCAGGGCCTAGGCTGGTGTGGCTTACTGAGAGCAGGAAAGGACTAGTGTTTGGTGGGACAATGCCTGCCGAACCTAGGTGGATGCACTTGCAAGAAATCCTTAACTGTTTGCATAGATTTTGCTTTTTCTTCCATCTTTTTTAAGACCTCTTCTGCCTTAGTGCCAAATAAGTTATCTTTGTGCAAGGGGGCATCCAGCAATTTAGATTTGACGTGGTCTGGCAGGGGCTGTTCCTTAAGCCATGCATGCCTTCTAATGACAGATCCGGCGACTGCTGCCCTGCAAGAAGCTTCTAGGGCATCAAAACCACAGTGCAAGGTGTGTTTAGTTACTTGACTTACAGAATGCATTAACTCTTGTAGTTCTTTAGATTCAGCCCAAGCAGGAAAGGAAGACATTTTTTGTTTAAGGAGTTCCAGGGTATGTTGCTGAAATTTCAGCATATGGAACTGACAATTTAGTGCCGTGATAGCAAGAGTAGCTGAGGTGTATAATTTTTTACCCCATCTGTCCAGTACTCGGGAATCTCTATCTGAGGGGGTGGGATTCTTAGCACAGGTTGCTTTAATCCCTTTAGTTCCTTGAGAAATTACCTCAGGGTCAGCAGTAGGATTTTTAAAAAGAAATTTGTGACAGTCAGGGACTCTGTAGTACCGGTCTGTTTTTCTGGGTGCAGGAGGGAGGGTGTCAGGAGTCAAGCTGGATTCCATGAAAACATCCTCCACAACATCCAGGACTGGGGGGATGGCCAAGGGTCTGTGCTGTGGAAGATCTCGGAATTTCCCCGAGTCTCTTTTTTGACTGAGGGTAGTCTTGCCTCTCCCATTGGAAATGTTCCCTTAAGGTATGCAGGGTTTCCCTAAAGGAAAAAACCTCTGGTGGAGAGGCTGAAGGAATAGAATCCGCTGCATCAGAATCCTCATAAGTAGAGAGGAGTTGTAGGTCTTCATATTCAGATGCATCAGATTCATCTGACTCTTGTTCAGACAGAACTACAGGGGACAGATCACTTTTCCTTTTGGATGGGGTAGCTTGACTTCCCCGGATCAGCCATTTTAAGCATTTGAAACTGAGGCAAGGAAACAGGCTTCTCGGTTTCTTGGGTGTGGTTCGTACCCTGGGTCTTAGAAACTCGGTAGTTTTTGAAAAAACGGTAGTCGCGAAAGAAGACATCAGTTTGTGTCGAGCATCGGTAGTGCGAAGGACTTCCTCTGAAGCCGGTGCCTGCTCAGCGGCTCCGGACCCATCCAAGTTAGAGATGACCGCAGGATCCTTAGTCAAAGAAGAAGGGTTTTGCGGCATACCGGACTCCAAAATGGTCTTGGCAGCGGCCTGCGAATCCACAGAAGTGGACATCAGGAGCTGCGAAAGCTCCTCACTGAGAATCGGGGAACTGACGACTAAACGGATGCGTCGTCGGTAGGTTTGGACCTGTGCAGTCTGTCTCTGTCTTTATGTTTTTTCGGAAGATCTACTTACCGAAGCCATATCAGAATTCGAGGACTGTAAGCGAAAATATCTGGCTACAATAAGGGCCCGAAGACAGATAGTTCTGGCGTTGAACAAAGCACAGACGTGACAATGGGGGATGGCGTGGTCTGGGCCTAAATAAGTGACGCAGTAAGAATGGAAGCCTTGGTGTGGTATTTGCTTTCCACAGGCGAGAGAATTATTAACTTTTTCTGACATCGGTTAGTGCAAGAAAAAAGGATCCCAAAGGGCTACTTAGCTTTAGAAGACTTCAACTTCAATTCGGTACAGAAAAACTCAGGTAGCGGCCAACCGGCACTCATGTGAACTGCTTCTGCTTCGGGCTCCACAGCAAGAAAGACTACTGCAATGGCATCGGCTGCCTTACTTTATACTACTGACGACCTGACATCAGTCCTGAAGTGGCAGCAACCGACGCAGAAATACTAAGTCTCTGGTATTCGGGCCAGCCGAGGGCTACCTTGGCAGGGATAACCCAAATGTGATGACTGCAACAGTGAAACACGAACATCTTACTTTTCTCAACCTCTGTTTCAAAAGCATGGAACTCCATTCTTCTCTCTCTCCAAAACAAACCAGCAACCTAAACTCCTTTAAAACTCACCCAAAGCAGCATCTGCTGAGTACATGGTCATGCTCCTGTTCATATCCTGGTTGAATCAACTTAGTTAACCTAGCCTAAGAATTAGAACTCAACAAGCTACTACTTTCCAATTCAATGAAAGGTATATGAATTCACCTATTTCCTCAGCCCGTTCTGGCCTTTACACACAACATCCTCATACACTATTGTCCCCCATTCTTCTCCTCCCACCTGTAACATTCATGGTCTCTAATAAACACTTTTAATTTTTTTCTCCTTCTCCTTTACCAACTCTCACAGTATTTTTTCACTCATATTTCCTGTTTTTTCTCTTTTCTTACCTTTCTCACCACACCCCTTCTTTTCCTACTGTTGGCATACCAGCTCCAATATTTTATATACAGTAATGAGTACTCCTTTTAATTTTTCACCTCACATTTTATTCTCCACATATATTTCCATGTAACTTTAGTATAATTACAGCTCCATCAGTTCATTATATGACACTATCACAAAACTACATAATAATGCATAGTTTTAAAATTGTGTGCAACACTATATAATACACCTTTCTTCCTTTTATACTTTGTACTGTTATTTTACATGACACTGCATTGTTTTACAACTCTCAAGTGTAATCGTTAATTGTAAATTTTATTTTTCTACTGGAGCTTTTCTCCCTGGGCCTCCCTCCACTGAAAGAGTGTCTTTTTAGACCAAGTAAGACTAACACTGTACACAAATGCCAATAAATAAACAATAAATAAAATAAACAGACAATGCACAACAGAAAAGACAAATATCTAATACATAGTTACAGAGTTCTACTTTGAGCAGTTAATACTAGAATCACAAATACATGATTTTATAGCTTTACTATATATTCAACACATACCTTGCTGAGGTAAACCTAACCCATGTCCTTGAAACACATACATTAATTTTCTTAAAAGTGATTTGTTCATATTAATATGTACATTGTGGCATTTAGGGAGTTAATTGTCATGATGCATTTGTACTATATTCATTCTTGTTTCATTTGAACCATTTTTAATAAAAAAGCTTTGTAAACATTTTTTATCAAACCAAGGCCCAAATAAATTGAGTGTATTCTTAAGTGACGTCAACTTAGGAATAAGATGAGGTGTGTTCATTAAAGTCTATGGACGCTTGTTACTTCTTAACTTGACATCACTGAGGTTGAAGTCTACTAGTTATCCTTGGTGGAATAAGCTTGGGTAAAGCGTCAGTTTTAAAAACTTATTGAAAGAAAAAGAGCAGTCGAAAATGTTCACAGACAGAGCAAAGCTACTCTTCTGCACTTTTTGGACTACATATCATCGGGCAAAGCAAGTTTTAGTTTAAGAACAAATCCCTTTAAGAAGAAAATTCCCTTAGTTTTGTTCTGAAAGATGTCAAAATTACCCGACTTCTGATGCCACCTGAATCAGTGATGTTGGGCCTTATCTTGAAAAACATCTCTTTCTCTTGAAGCTATACCAAATTGGGGGGGGGGGGTGCCTTGCTCGGGACTCTTGTCACTGTTGCTTCTGAAAGGGCAGTTACTGGTTTTGACTGGCAGCTTTGAAGGCAGAGGTGACTTTACATAATATTTTGTTGGCCAGATTAGGCATGCTAGACTTGCCAGAATTTCAGGGAAGACCTGAGTTGAGTCAGACTGTCTAAATGAAATGTGTCCAGTACACTGGAAATTCCTAAAAATCCAAGACATGGAAAATGAGTAGGTAACGACCCTCAAAGTGAACAAGATGACTGTTCAGCACTTTCGTTTCTTAAATAAGAAACTTCCTCAGAATACACTTACCAATACACAGATCACTTTAAATACATCTCTAAAAGACCTCCCACCAATCACATCAAATATTTTAAAACTAAAGCCTGGGTGTTCTGTTGGTTCTGGGTTTGGACTGAGAAGGCCTGGAAGAGGCAGGAAAGGACCAATTCTTAGAGGGCCAATGCCTACTAAATCTGGGAGGTTGCACTTGCAGGAAATCTTTAACAGTTTGCATAGATTTAGCTTTTTCCTCCATCTTTTTAAGTACTTCTGCTTTGTTGCCAAACAGGCGGTCTTGGTTTAAGGGAGCATCCAGTAATTAAACTTTAACATGATCTGGCAAAGATTGCGCCTTAAGCCAAGCATGCCTTCTAAGTACAGACCCCAGTGACAGCAGCCCTGCAAGATGCCTCCAGTGAATCAAAACCACATTGCAAAGTATGTTTTCCAACTTGTTCAGGAGAACGCATTAAATCCTGTAATTCTTTATTTTCAGCAATCAGGAATCATCATTTTCTGTTTAAGCAAACCGATAATATGCTGCTGATACTTTAACATATGAAACTGGCAGTTTAAAGCCCTAATGACCAAAGTCGCAGAAGTGTGTATCTTCTTATCCCATCTATCCCACTCTGGAATCTCTATCAGAGGGGTAGGATTTTTGGCAGTAGTAGCCTTAATGCCCTTGGGTCCCTGTAAAATGGTCTCAGGAGCCGCAGTAGGATTTTTAAAGAGAAACTTGTGAGAGTCAGGTACCCTGTAATACCTATCAGGTTTTCTGGGAGCAACAGGTAAAGTGTCAGGGGCCAGGCTAGATTCCGAGAAGGCATCATCTACAATGTCCAGTGCAGGAGGGATAGCTAAAGGCCTGTGTTGATGCAGGAGTAAGAATTCCCTAAGCCTCTTTTTGGAGTCAGAGTAATCCTGGCTTTCCCAGCGGAAATGCTCCCTAAGAGTATGCAAGGTTTCAGCAAAAGAGAAATCCTCTGGAGGGGAAGCAGAGGGAATAGAGTCCTCTGCATCAGAATCCTCATAGGTAGATAAGGGCAAATCCTGGTCATCAGAGAAAAAGTACCATTTTGTACCTACCATAAATGTAGATGTTCGAGTGTATTCACTGCTGCAGTCATTACACTTGGGTTATCCTGCCATCAGGCGGTCCCGCTGTCGGCCAGAGCTCCAAAGTCTTGGTCCGGCATCAGTTGCTGTTGCTTCTTCCCTGACTTCAGTGCGCCAGGGGTATATAAGATGCAGCCAACGCCATTTTCTTCAGTTTTTCTTGCCCCAGATGTCAGGTGCCCCCAAATAGGTAGGCAATACATATTGCTAATAAAACATACATAAAAAATAAAAACAATACCTTCAGTTACAAGCAAATACACCACATAGGTTGTATAGGTAGAAAGGTATAGATAAGTCCCAGCTAAGAAAGTGGGGATGGAGGGAGGGTAACCTGGACTGCAGCAGTGAATACACTTGAACATCTACATTTATGGTAGGTACAAAACTGTACTATGTTCATTGTGTTTCACTGCTGCAGTCATTACACTTGGGTTGAATCCCAAAGCTGAGGTTGGGTGGCTGGTCCTATAAAGGATTCGGGGTGGCTATAAGGCCCTGCAGCACTGCAGTGGCAAAGCCAGCTCTGGATTTAGAGTAAAGAGGCAGGTGGTAATGTTTGGTAAACGTATGCACTGAACTCCAAGTTGCAGCTTCCAAAATATTCTTGGTAGGTACTCCTCTAAGGTAGGCAGTTGAAGTGGCTGTTGCCCTGGTGGAATGTGGCCTAATATTGCTAGGTACAGTTTTTCCATGCTGTGTGTAGTAGAAACGGATACAGTGTCCTATCCACTTTGAGATGGTCTGCTTTGAAATAGCCTTTCCCTGTGATCCTGCAGCATATGCTACAAACAATTGCTCATTTTTCCTGAAAGCTTTTATTTTGTCCAAGTAGAAGCGTAACTGCCTGTGTATGTCAAATGAGTGCAGAAGTCTCTCCCCTTTATTCTGGGGATTTGGATAAAATGTTGGCAAGTGAATAGTTTGGTTAAGAGCTACACTGGATACCACCTTTGGCATAAATGTAGGGTTTGTTCTTAAAGAAACCCTGTCCTGATGAAAAATGATGAAAGGTTCCACTGCCATTAGTGCCTGTAACTCTGAGACTCTTCGTGCTGAGGTTATTGCCAGAAGCAGAGCAGTTTTCTGTGACACATATTTTAATTCTGCTGAATTGGCTGGCTCAAAAGGAGGTAAAGTTAGTTTTTCCAAGACAAAGTTGAGGTCCCAAGTTGGTGTTGGTGCTCTCCGGGGCGGTCTTGTGTTTTTAGCCCCTTTGAGGTACTGTTTTAGCAATGGAAGAGAGAAAATAGGAGGATCCGTGTTGTAATGAGCTGAGATGGCAGAGGCATGGATCTTAATGGATGAAAAAGAGAGGCCTATGTCCAGCATCTCCGTTAAGTATTGTAGAATCTGAGGAATATTTGGAACAAGAGGGTCAAAGCTTTGAGCCTGGTTCCAGGTGCAGAATCTCTTCCACTTTTCTGAATAGGATTTCCTGGTGCTGGGCCTCCTGGCCTCCAAAATGACATCCATAACAGCATTAGAGAGAGGTGTTGGTTGCTTGGCTAAGTAATCTGCCATGCAGCCAGGTTTAAGGTTTTGAGCTGGCTGTGCAGGATCTGACTGTTTTGTTGAGTCAGAAGATGGGGGATTTGAGGTAAAATCCATGCTGGGCCTTGTGCCAAGTTCTTTAAGATTGGGTACCAGTGCTGGCGTGGCCAGTCTGGGGCAATCAGGATCATTTTTGGCCTTTCTTGTCTGGCTTTTAGGAGTACCTTTGAAAGGAGAGGCAGTGGTGGGAAGGCATAAACTTTTTGGGTTTTCCAGCTGAACGAGAGAGCATCCACTTTCCATGCTTGTGTGTGGCAAGTCCTTGTGCAGAATTTCTAAAGTTGGCAGTTTAAAGGGGAGGCAAAAAGATCTATGTCTGGGCACCCCCATTTTTTGTGATCATGCTGAATACTTGTGGATTTAATTTCCACTCGTGAGGATCCATGATGTTTCTGCTAAAGTCGTTTGCCAGAGTATTTTTCTTTCCTGGCAGGAATTGTGCTTGCAGATGAACTTGATAGGTCAGTGCTGTGTTCCACAAAGTCATAGCTTGCCTGCAGAGGGGATAGGAATGAGTGCCCCCTTACTTGTTTATGTACCACATAACTGTGGTGTTGTCCATCTTTAGTAATAGTTGTCCTGGATGCAGAAGGTCCTTGAAAGCAGTCAGGGCATTTTGTACTGCTAGCATCTCTTTTTGATTGATGTGAAGATCCATTTGGTCTGCGGCCCACTTGCCCTGAATACATTTTCCTGCCATGTGTGCTCCCCAGGTGTATCTGAAGCATCTGTTGTTAGTGTCTGCCTGGTTGTGGGTAAAGTGAAGGGCTGTCCCTTGTTGTGGTGACATGCCTGTGCCCACCATCGAAACTCCTGTTGTAGGCAGGGAATAAGTGGTATTACTGTTTCCAAACTGTGATAGTGTTGAGTCCACTTTTTAGGTACCATTGTAATTTCCTCATATGCAGTCTGGCAAATGGTATTAGTAGTATGCAGGATAGCCATGTACCCCAAGGCCTGCAGAATTATTCTTGCAGGGAGTTGGGTCTTTGTTGCCATCAATTGAAAGTACTGAGTCAGTTGTCTTTGCTTGTCTGGCGTGAGATAAGCCATCTGGGCCATTGTATTTAAGCTGGCACCCAGGAATATTATCTCTTGTGAGGGCACTAGTTTTGACTTCTTTTCGTTTACTGTGTACCCTAGGCAAATGAGCAATCTTTTTACAAACGCCAGATGCTGTAGAAGGATGTCCTTACTCTCTGCTTGAATAAGACAGTCGTCCAAGTAGGGATATATTTGAATTCCTTTTTGTCTGCAAAATGCAATTACTGGTGCCAAGCATTTTGTGAAGACCCTGGGTGCAGTAGATAAGCCAAAGGGCAGTGCAGAGAATTGGTAATGCATTGTGCCAGCTATGAATCTGAGGTATCGTCTGCAATTTTGTCTGATTGGGACATGCAGGTATGCCTCTTTGAGGTCCAAAGTAACAAGCCAAGCCTTCTTGCCCAACATGGGAAGAAGTTGCTGTAGTGTCAACATTTTGAATTTCGGAACATCCAGGTAAGTATTTAGAGTAGACAGGCCGGTCCAGTATGGGTCTCCAAGCTTTGTCCTTTCTGGGGACCAAGAAAAGTCTTGAGTAAAATCCTTGTCCTTGTTCTTGCTGTGGCACTTTTTGAATAGCTCTCATGTCCATGAGGGCTGTAATTTGCATTTGTGCCTCTGCCCATTGATTTTGTGGCAGGTCTGGCATTCCTTTTGACCTTGGTAGAGAGTGAAAGTGGAACCTGTAACCTTGAGACACAATGTCCAGAACCCATTTGTCTTGGGTGATTATATGCCAATTTTGTGAAAAAAGAGTTAGTTTTCCCCCTAAAGGAGCTGCCAAAAGGTAAGTGCTTGGCATGTGAAGGGGGGAAGTCATTGGGACTGTTTCCTATAAGGTTGTGACTTGTCTACTCCTCCTTTTGGGGTAGAAGCACCCCACTGTCGTGGTCTGTAAGAGCCTTGGGGCTGAGATCTGCCTCTTTGTGGTCTGTCTGACACTGGAAAGGACCAATTTTTAGAAGGCCAATTTCTGCTAAATCGAGATGGCTGTACCTGTAAGAAATCCTTCACTGTTTGCATAAATTTTGCCTTATCCTCCATTTTCTTTAATACCTCTTCTGCCTTAACACCAAACAAGATATCATGCTGTAAAGGAGCATCCAATAATTTTGCCTTAACATGATCAGGTAAACCTTGTTCTTTTAACCAAGCATGCCTTCGAATCACAGATCCTGTAACTGTGGCTCTACAAGAAGCCTTTAATGAATCAAAACCACATTGCAGAGTATGGTTTCCCACTTGTTCAGCTGCATGCAATAAATCCTGCATCTCCTTGTAGTCAGGACTTTCTGAGCTTATAAGCATTTTCTGTTTTAACAGACATTAAATATTGTTGGTATTTAAGCATGTGGAACTGGCAATTTAAAGCCCTTACTGCTAAAGTTGCAGAAGTGTAAACTTTCTTCCCCCATCTATCTAATGCTCTTGAATCCCTGTCAGAGGGAACTGGATTTTTAGCAGTGGAAGCCTTTACCCCTTTGGGACCCTGGGAAATAGTTTCTGGGTCAGCAGCAGGGTTTTTATACAGAAATTTGTGAGAGTCAGGGACTCTGTAGTACCTATCTGGCTTGACTGGTGCAGGGGGCAAAGAATCAGGGGTTAAACTGGATTCAGAGAACATATCATCCACAATATCTAACACGGGCGGAATACAAGGGGCCTGTGCTGAGGCAATAAGAGAAAATCTCTATGAGCCTTTTCTTGGATTCTAAATAATCCTGGCTCTCCCAATGGAAATGCTCCCTCATGGTATGTAAAGTTTCCCCAAAAGAGTAATCCTCAGGAGGAGAGGCTGAAGGGATAGATTCTTCAGTATCAGAGTCCTCATAGGGGGGAAAAGAGTATCCCTGGTCTGAAGAGGAATCAGAAGAAATGGAAACTTGGTCAGAGGAATCATAGTCTGTATCCTGCCTAGGCCTTTTATCAGGAGTGGGATGGGAACCCCTGATCAGAGTAATTAGGTCTTCGGCCATTTTGAGCATCTGTTTTTTAGGCATGGAGACCTGTCCAGGTGAATGCTGTACTTGTTTCTTTGTCTTTAATGGAGTTTTAGACTTGGTTGTTGTTTTGATGCTAAGCTGTGAAGGTCTGAAAACCCCCTCAGAAGCTGATGCCTGCTCAGCGGCTCCGGACCCATCTGAGGGGTTAATTTCCACAGGCCCAATACCTTGAGTTTCCAGAGGCCCAGAAATCTCCACGTGGGAGTCGGAGGCGGCCTGTGGCTCTGAGGTAGCGGGTGTCAGGGGCTGCGAATGTGCCTCACTAAGAAACTGCGAACCGGCAACTGGCCTAGAAGAGGCTTCATCGTCAGTTTTGGACCTCGGATGCCAGTCCTTATATTTGTCTTTGCGTTTTTTGTGTATTCCGGTCATCGGTTGTTCCAACGGCATGGTATAATTGAACCTTCGGCCAAAATAATGGCGAGCAAAATCAAACCAACGTTTAATACTGCGCTTGTTAAATCTAGCACAAAACCGACAACTAGTGACGTCGTGGTCTGGGCCCAGGCATGGGCTACAGTAAGAGTGAAAATCCTTATGAGGTATTTGCTTCCCACAAGAAATACAATTATTAACTTTTACTGAGATCGGTCTGAGGCAAGATAAACTTTTCCCAACGGGGTACTTAGCTTTATTGAAGACTTCGGTTCTGAAATTCGAATTTGAAAATCTCAGGAGTCGGCCGACCAGCACTTGCGAACTGCTTTTGCTTTAGGCACCGTGCGGCAAGAAAGACTGAAGAAAATGGCGTCAGCTGCATCTTATATACCCCTGGCGCACTGACATCAGGAAGAAGCGACAGCAACCGACGCCGCACCAAGACTTTGGAACTCTGGCCGACTGCGGGACCGCCTGACGGCAGGATAACCCAAGTGTAATGACTGCAGCAGTGAAACACGAACATCAGAAATTTCAGAATCCTGGTCAGAAGAATCAGAAAGAAAATCAGTCCTAGGTCTCTTGGGGAAGGGTGGCTTCCCCTGATTAGAGTAATAAGGTCTTCAGCCATTCTTATCATTTGTTTTTTAGGCACAGGGGCCTGACCATGTGGTCTGGGCATCGGTTTTCTAGGCAAAGATTGAGTTTTAGGCCTTGAAAAAGAAGAAGATGGTGTCGGTTTAATATGCAAGTCAGTAGGCCTGAATACACCCTCAAAAGCCGGTGCCTGCACAGCGGCTCCAGACCCATCCAAGGTAGAGACATCTGCAGGTTCCACAGTCGAAGCATCTCGTGGCATACCGGACTCTGAATGGGTCTCAGTAGAGGCCTGCAAATCTGAAGTAGCGGGTATCAGGGGCTGCGAAAGCACCTCATTGAGTACCGGCGAACTGGCAACTAGCTTAGGAGAAGCGTCGTCGGCAGCTTTGGACCTATGCAGTCTGTCTCTGTCTTTATCTTTGCGTTTTTTCAGAATGTCGGTAGTTGGGTGACTTACTGAAGCTATTTCTGGATAATTAAAGTACCAAAATATTTGGCTGTGTAAATGAACAGACGAAGAATAGTACGAGGTTTGAATAAGGCAGAAAACCGACAGTGAGGAATGTCATGGTCTGGGCCTAAGCAAGGAATGCAGTACGAATGAAAATCTTTATGAGGTATTTGCTTTCCACAAGAAATACAATTGTTAACTTTTACTGACATCAGTTTAGAGCAAGAAAAAGGATCCCCAATGGGGTACTTAGCTTCGTTGAAGACTAAGGATCTGAAACTCGAAAACGAAAATTTCAGGAGTCGGCCGACCGGCACTTGCCAACTGCTTCTGCTTCGGGCACCGCATGGCAAGAAAGACTGATGTAATGGAGTCGGCTGCATGCTTTATACCCCTGACTACCTGACGTCATGGAAGATGAGACAGCAACCGACGCAGGACCCAAGACTTTGATAATCAGGCCGAATGAGGGCTACTGCAAGCAGATAACCCAAATGTGATGACTGCAACAGTGAAACACAAATAACATCTGGTATGCAAAGGCACACTTCGTCTTGGGAGGCAGCTACTGCTGTGGGCTCAGAGTCAGTGCGGACAAATGGGGGTATTCCCAAGGGTAGGCCACCCCCCAAGGACCAGCACACTGGCCTGTTCCTTGGCAATCAATTCTTCCTGGAGAACAGAGGTCGATACGGATTCCAAGGCAGGACTTAATGGTCATTAAGCCTGTAAACACTTGAGAACCATTCTGGCAAACCAAATGGGCCAATTTTGTGATGCCAGAGGAACCACAGAGCAAGGTCCTGGTGGGAAGAAAAGGAAGCAAAAAAAAAAATCAATACCATTTTAAACGTTCGATGTATGTAGTCCTTCTCGCCTCACATTCTTACCTGTGGGTTCGGAGCCAAATATCGGCTGCGACTCGGCCGATTTTTACTAGCTCAGAGTCTCTCATTGGCTGGGCTAAGAGGGTATCCCATGGTGCACTGCTCCCTATCCCCAGATCTAGTTTGCTGCGAAACAATATATACACTTCATACACACCTCACATGCATATAAAACAGTCACTAAAGAAGGGACTCAGCAGGTGACAACCTATACTCCAAATCTTATGCTCCAAATCCTCCAGGCAGGGGGAAGGTGGGAGGGTAAGTAAGAATGTGAGGTGAGATGGACTACAAACATCGAACGTTATGGTGAGTACATAACTTCTTGATGTTATGTTATCTCGCCTACATTCTTACCCGTGGGACAGCGTCCCTAGCATCTACATCCTGGGTGGCTCATAGGAATATACTCCTGAGAAATGTGGAACCAAAGGAAGATCTGCCCCTGGAAACCACGTCCAATTTGTAATGAGAAACAAAGGTGTGGGGAGAAGTCCAAGTAGCTGCAGCACATATATCATCCATTGACAATCTAGCTTGAAAGGCTGTGGAAGTGGAAACAGCCCGCGTAGAATGTGCCTTGACTGGAAATGGCAAATTTTTATCACCTGCCTGATAGATGAAAGAGATGCAACTGGCTATCCATCTAAACAGTGTAACCTTGGATATCGGAGAACCCAATTGGTTTTCTGAAAAGGACACAAAGAGTTGGTCAGACTTCCGGATATCTTTTGTCCGGTGTAGATAGAAGCGTAACTGTCTATGCACATCCAATTGAAATCTAAATTCTGCCTTGTTAGAGAAGTAGGGAAAGAATACTGGCAGCTCAATGGACTGATTAATGTTAGACACAGAAGCCACTTTAGGAAGAAACGATGGGTTTGGTCTAAGAGAGACCCTATCTTTGTGAAAGATTAAATATGGGGGCTTGATGGAGGGGGCTTGAATTTCCAAGACCCGCCGAGCTGAAGTGATTGCTATTAAAAAAGCTGTTTTCCATGTTAAGAATTTTAACTCACAGGTAGCTGCAGGTTCGAAAGGTGGCAGTGTGAGTGCTTGGAGAACAAAACTGAGGTCCCAGGGCATGACGGGTTCGGACACTGAGGGACGAAGTAACAGAGTACCTTTAAGGAATGCTTTGCATAGTCTGTGGGCCATAATGAGAAGTTATGTACCTACCATAACGTTCCATGTTAGTTGTCTACTTCTCGCCTTCTTTCTTGCTGGATGGGTTTGGAGCCGACCCTCGGCTCTAACTCGGCCTATACTAAAGCTCGAGAGCTATTTATAACGGCTCGAGGCTACCCTATGTCCCACAATGCTAGGCGCCAACTACCCAGATCTCGTTTGATAGCTGAAACCATAGCAGTTCTGCTCTCCAACAAAAGGAGGAGAGGAAACCTCACTCGAAAATCACCTAGACCTATAGCTACCAGTAGGGATAGCCAAGGGGGCAAAACTGAGGCAAGAAGAAGATCCCCAAGGATCCTTAAGTCTGTCCAGGCTAGGGGGATGGGGGGTGGGATGCAAGCAAGAAGGCGAGAAGAAGGCAACTAACATGGAACGTTATGGTAGGTACATAACTTCTCAATGTTGTTGTCAATCTCGCCTTCATTCTTGCTGGATGGGACCGCGTCCCTAGCACCTTCACCCTGGATGGCTCATCGGAACAGACTCTTGAGAACGGTTGAACCAAAATTAGCCCGGCTTCGGGAGGCCATGTCTAATTTGTAATGAGAGATAAAGGTATGAGGAGAGGCCCAAGTGGCTGCCGCACAAATGGAATCTATTGGTAATCTAGCCTGAAAAGCTATTGAGGTGGCTAATGCTCTAGTTGAGTGAGCCCTGAGCCTCGATGGTAGCTTTTGGCGTCTGAGCTGATAGATGAAAGTAATCACAGAGGCCAGCCATCTAGAAAGGGTTACTTTGGAAACTGGAAGGCCTTTCTTCCCTGCCACATAAGATAGGAAGAGCTGCTCTGACTTCCTAGCTTGCTTGGTTCTATCCAGATAGTAACGGAGCTGACGATGAACGTCCAGAAAATGCAGCTTTTGTTCCGCTCTGTTGGAGTAGTTGGGGAAGAAAACTGGAAGATCGATAGTCTGGTTTAGATTCGCCTCAGAAGAAACCTTGGGTAAAAAGGATGGATTAGTCCTGAGGGACACTCTGTCTTTATGGAAAACTAGATAAGGTGGATGAATGCAAAGGACCTGAAGTTCTGATACTCTTCTCGCAGATGTTATGGCGACTAGAAAAAGAGTTTTCCAAGATAGCAATTTCAAGGAGCAGGAAGCCGCAGGTTCAAAGGGGGGAAGAATCAAGGAAGTTAGAACCAGATTTAAGTCCCACTGCGGTGGGGGGTCCCTGACTGGGGACTTAAGCAAAAAGATACCTTTAAGAAAAGTTTTACAAAGCTTATGGGACATGATACTGAAGTCCGAAAAGCCTGCATGAAAGTTCGAAATAGCCGCTAACTGTACTCTGATGGTGGAGGAAGAAGACCCTGAGTGAAACAATTCGGCTAGGAAGTCTAGAACTGATTGGATAGGGGTAGTAAAAGGATCTATATTTCTAGCTCCTGCCCAGAAGGAAAAACGCTTCCACTTGCTGGCATAAATCCTCCTGGTGGATGACTTTAGGGAAGCTATAAGTATGTCACGCACAGAATGGGAAATAAGGGGAAGCCTGGCTAGGGTTGGAATTGGAGCAACCAAGCTGTGAGGTTGAGAGATTGGAGGGAGTGGTGCAGCTGTCCCGACTGATGGGTCAAGAGATCTGGCAGTGGGTCCAGATGCCAGGGCTGCCCCAAGAGGTAACGATGCAGGAACGGAAACCATATCTGACGAGGCCAGTAAGAAGCAATGAGGATCATGGTGGCTCACAGCGGTAGCTTTCTGAATCAATAGAGTGATTAATGGAAAGGGGGGAAAAGCATACAGAAGTCCCCGGGGCCAATCGTGGACTAGAGCATCTCTGGGGGGGGTGGCCGGGAAGAGAGTGAAGAAGTCGTGGCACTTGCTGTTTTGAGGTGTTGCAAAAAGGTCGCAGCAAGGTCGACCCCATCTCTGAAAATTTTTTTCCACTACTGCTTGTTTGAGAGACCACTCGTGTGGCATGAGAATGGCTCTGCTCAACCTGTCCGCTATGATGTTGGACTTCCCGGGGATGTGCGTTGCTATCAGAAACCGCTGAGAGGAGATCGCCCACTGCCAAAGTCTGAGAGCCTCTCGACATAAGGGATAGGACTTGGTTCCACCCTGCTTGTTGATGTACCACACTACGGACATATTGTCCGTCTGAACTGCAATAGTCCCGATAGGAAGAGAGTCCTGAAGGGCTTGCAACGCTAAAAGTACTGCTCTCATCTCCAAGACATTTATGTGCAGGTGGCACTCGAAAGGTTGCCATGTGCCCTGGACCGTCCTGCCCTGAAAATGCCCCCCCCCCCGATCATGGAGGCATCCATTGTCACCGTGGTGACGGGGGGAGAAGGAACAAATGGTCTGCCCTGAAGGACTTGAGGGGAGACCATCCACCAAGAAAGGTGTTTCTTGCAAGACAGGGTTATTAAAATGTTGTGTGACATTGGAAGTTGTTGAAAGGACCACTGGGAAAAAAGCATCCATTGAAGGATCCACATATGAAAGCGAGCTAGGGGAAGTAGAGTAATGGCTGCCGCCATGAGACCTAATACCTTCAGGACAAACCTGGCTTGGATTTTGCTGTTCTGAAGAAGGATGTGAACATACCCGCGAATATCTAGAACTCTTTGCTTGGTTAGTTTTGCGGAAAGCCGGACTGTGTCCAAGGTGGCGCCTATGAAGGTAATAGACTGACAAGGCAACAAGGCAGACTTTTCGAAATTTATGGAAATACCTAGCCCTTTGCAAGTTTGAATGGTGTAATCTCTGGAGAGGAGAAGTTGACGCCTGGTGGTGGCAGTGAGGAGCCAGTCGTCTAGGTATGGAAACACCTGGAATCCTTGATTCCTCAGATGAGCCGTAACTGCTGCCATGCATTTGGTGAACACTCGGGGGGCTGTAGTGAGACCAAAGGGCAGGGCTCTGAACCGATAGTGACTGGCTCCCAGCCGGAAGCGGAGAAACCTCCTGGAGCGCCTGTGCATCTTGATGTGGTAGTACGCATCCTGAAGGTCTACTGAGCACATCCAATCGTCCTGATCCAGAAAGGGTAGAATGGACTGTAGCGTGACCATCCGGAACTTCGTTCTTCTTACAGACTTGTTTAGTCTGCTGAGATCCAATATTGGTCTCCAGTCCCCTGTCTTTTTTGGTACCAAAAAGAACTTGGAGTAGATTCCGGATCCTTGTTGGTCTGCTGGGACTGGCTGGATGGCTCTTTTTGTTAGCAGTTTTGATATTTCTAGTACTGCTTGTTCCCTTAGACTGGGTGGAACGTCTGGGAGGGGTCCTTTTGGCTGAGCTGGGGTGTGGATAAAAGGAATTTTGTAACAATCGGATATGATCGACTGTACCCATTTGTCTTGGGTGAGTGAAAGCCAGGCTTCTGGGTACAGTGATAACCTTCCCCCGACTGTCTCCGAAGGCGGACAGTCGGGCAGCTTCTCAGGGATGCTGGAAGGGTTTGTCAGAAAGAGACTCTCTGCTACCCTGATTTTGCAGACCTCCTCTGCCCCTAGGGCGGCATCTGTTATTGTTCCCCCCCTGCCTCTAGAGGGGAACTGACCTCTTGCGTCAGGCGCGACCTCTTGTGGTTTCCGGAACCACATCTTCCCACCCTTCTGACCCTTAGGGTATGGTCTAGACGGGGTGGAAAAACGGACTCCCACGGCAGAGAGAGTCTTGCCTTCTTGCTCGCATCGGGTCAAAGTATCCTTCACCTGAGGTCCAAACAAAGCTGAACTGTCAAAGGGGGAATTAGTGAAGGACGCCTTAAAGGGGTCTGCAAAGTTACAAAGCCGCATCCAGGCGTGACGCCGTAAGGCCATGCCTGTGCCTGCAGCCATACTCGCCCCATCGGCCGCATAGGAAATAAGCCGCATGGAGGAGTTGACAATGGAATTCAGGGTTGCCAGCTGGGAGTTTATTTTGTCCTGAGACACCGCAGCTGTTGGATCCTGTAAGACCTCACCCACTTCTTTGAGCATGTCTCTTTGAAGGCGGGTGAAGTGGCACAGATAATTCAGCGACCGCATGACAAAGGTCGCTGAAGAAAACATCCGCTTGCCGTACCTATCCATAGTCCTAGACTCCTTGTTAGGAGGATGGACAGGTACTGAAGGATCAGCCAGTTCCTTCTTAGTGGCTGCAGCCACCACCATGACATCAACCGGGACACCCTTGGCTAAAAATTGTTTGTCCGAAGGGGCTGTTATGAATTTGGAAGGCCTCCGTGGGGTAGGTTCCATCGTATCAGGGGCCATCCACGCCTTCCGGGCCACCACTTCCATGAGGGGGTCAAAGGGCGGAGACACCCAGGAGGTGGAAGGGCGAGAGACAAATGCCTCTAGGTAAACCGACTTGTCCTCGGAAGGATTAAGGGTAGACCAGTTCCCCTTCTGCTTCAGGATCTCAAGGATGTCTGAAAAGGAGACATCCTCAGAGGGGGACCATGGGGACCCTTCCAACTCATCCAAGTCGGTATCCGATGTAATGGACTCAGGGGAGTCCACATGCTTCCTCTTACATTTCCTCTTCCGAGGGGGTTCCCCTGACGGATCAGGGGAAACCTCTGAAGAGGAGGATATTCCCAATGGGGAAACCTGAGGCGTTGGATCTCTACGGTCAGGAATGAGAGGGTGGGTAGAGACCGCAGCAGGCACTACAGAGGGAGGAGCTGAGGGAGCCGACCGTGGAGCAGGCACAGGGGCCAGCACGCTCCTCATGACTTCGAAGGCGCCCCTATCAGGCAGGGTAGAAGGTCCCCGCTCCGAAGAGATAAGGACCCCTCCCGGCACCAAGAGGGACGGCTCCAAAGCCGATGTTGGGGCCGAACTTACCAGCGCCGAAGCTCCGAGAGGGAGAATGGGGTCGGACAAGGGTCCGATGCCACTCGTCCCCTCGGAGCCGACGAGGAAGTCCATACGCCCGGATCCCTGCAAGGATGGGACCATGGAAGAGACCGGAGCCGACAACGGAGCCGAAAGGTGAGGTATCGGCTCTGACGTGTCGACGGCCACGGCTCCCACAAGCTCTGGCTCCGAACTCAGAGGAAGAGTCGGAGGAGGAATCGAAGATGGGGTGGGAATAGCCACTGTCTGTTGAGAAGGGCTATGGAGCATTTGGGCTAGTGCCTGTGACTTAAGAAGTCTACTAACCACCCTCTCGAGGTCATGGTCCGCGAGCCTGGAAGACCTGGAGGAATGGGTTCGATGGCTCCGCTCCGAGAGTAAGGGAGACCACGGAGCCGAGTGAACAGATTCCAAGGACAGAGACCTGGACCGTTTACGGCTAGCAGATGGCGCCGACAGCACTATCGGCGCCGGCTGAGTCCTAGAATCATCGGCTCCGGCTCGAGCCGATGTAGAAGCCTGAATTTGAGGAATGTCGACTCCAGCCGGAGCCGATGAGGAAGACTGTGTCTTGGAAACATCGGCTCCAGCCGGAGCCGATGTAACAGCAGTCAGAGCACCACCAGTCGAAGGCTCTGAACTCGGAGCCGATGGCTTAGATGGCTTCGGAGGCTTCCCTGACGATGACTTGGTCCGGGAACCTTCAGGCTTTAACAAGCCCCTCAAAATTAACTTATTTCTGCGTTCCTGCAGGACTCTTGGACTGAACGCATGACAGACCGAACAAGAGTCCTGCAGGTGCAGAGGGCCCAGGCAATAAACACAAGAAGTGTGACCATCTGTCAGCGACATTTTCTGACAGCACGAGTCACACTTCTTGAAGCCTGACCCTGGTGTCTTTAGACATCCTAAAAAGTACAAAAAAAATATACAAACACACACACACACACACAGACACCCTTTAAAACAAGCTAAGTCAGTCACACAAAAATTAAACTGATAAGTTAAAGAAAACAGAATAGGCCCAAAGGCCTAACCTTATAACCAAAAGGGGGTTAGGATAAGGATTAAAAGGGACCGGAAGGGGGATTAGCTATGAAGGGAAGCTAATGGGATGGTCGCTAACTAAAAACTAACTGAAAATCTGACTAAAAGGTAGAAATTTAAGAATTATAATATCTAACCTGTAGAGCCGGTAATAAACACACCTCGCAGCTGTAAGCGGCAAACGAGATCTGGGACATAGGGTAGCCTCGAGCCAGTATAAATTTTATTTTATTTATTTATTTTACATTTGTTGACCGGGCTAGTCCAGCTGGATATATGTCCATTTTCAGTGGAGGCCCGGGGAGAAAAGCTCCACAAATTACAACAACATAAAAGGTCAAGACAAAGACAATAACAGTATAATTTGGTACATAAGTTTTAACAATTATAGTACAAGCCTAAGATTATATATTTTATATTTCAGTAGGAAAAAGGAAAAATTTATCTAAGAATAGATGAATAAGACTAATACATTTGTATTAGAAATGGTGTAGTACAAATCTTTATAACATATTACAAAATTAGATACACCTAGTAATTTATGATAAGAGATACTGAGGTCTCACAAAAACCTAAGAAAGAAAAACACTAGAGATCAATAGAGTATAGAAGAACAGCAAACAAGGATGGATTTCTAGTGTTATTTAACACATAGGTTGTGATACTATATGAAGGTGTTTGATCATTCCACTGTATATACTTATTTACATGAAAAAAATCCTAAGGAAGGTTAAGCTCACTAAAAATTAGTGAGACAACACAAGATCATGATAGGCTAGGAATTGTGGTTGTCTAGTTAATAGTTAGGTACTTAGTCTGGGTTAACACAGGGGCATAGCCAGTGTGATTTGAGGTAGGGTTTAAGCTTGCTTTTAAATAAGCTGACAGAGGATATTGAGGTTAGCTGGCTTGGGAGGATGTTCCAGGCTTTACCTACTGTATTGGAGAACAAGGTGTCACCAGCTAAGTTGTTGGATTTTGATATTTGTACAAGTAGGTTATTAGCTGAGAAAGCTCTCGAGCTTTAGTATGGGCCGAGTCGGAGCCGTGGGTCAGCTCTGAACCCATCCAGCAAGAATGAAGGCGAGATTGACAACTTAACATGACTAGGTTCATTCTCTACGTGGAAATTAGATATTGCCGCCAGTTGAACTTTGATGGTGGCTGATGCGGATCCCTGATAGAAAAGCATTGACAAGAATTCCAGAACTGAATCTATCGGGGCTGTATAAGGATCGATACCTCTAGTATGAGCCCAGATGGAAAACCTTTTCCGTTTGCTAGAGTAAATCTTCCTAGTGGATGGCTTATGGGAAGACGAAAGAATATGGACCACCTCCGGTGGAAGATTATGACGTCTGACTAGCGATGGAAGTGGAGCAGCCAGGCTGTCAACCGGAGAAGTCCTCAGAGAGGGGTGGAACTGTCCTGACATGTGTGTCAGTAAATCTGGTAGAGGGTCCAGAATCCAAGGAGTGTCCATATGGTTGAAGAAAGGGAAACCATACTTGACGAGGCCAATGTGGGGCAATCAGAATCATTCTGCTTCCCAAGGATTGAGCTTTCTGAATCACCCTTGAAAAAAGGGGAAACAGAGGGAAAGCATAAAGCAGACCAGAGGGCCAATCGTGAACCAGAGCGTCCCTGGGTGATTCCCCCCTGTGGGGGGATCAGCGTAAAGTAGTTGCTGTATTTCGCATTGAGTGAGCTTGCAAACAGGTCGCAGCAAGGTTGACCCCACTTGCTGAGGATTCGTTCTGTAACCAGGCGATTCAGGGACCACTCGTAAGGCATAAGTATTGCTCTGCTTAGCCTGTCTGCTATTACGTTGGACTTCCCCGGAATGTGCGTCGCCACCAGAAACCGTTGGGAAGCTATTGCCCAATTCCACACTCGCATGGCCTCTCTGCATAGGGGTATGATCATGTCCCCCCTTGCTTGTTGAGATATCACACTACTGACATGTTGTCTGGGTGTATCGCAATAGTCCCTAGAGGAAGAACTTCCTGAAGTGCCTGCAACGCAAGAAGCAGTGATCTCATCTCTAGGACATTTATATGCGAATATATCTCGTGTTCTTGCCACGTGCCTTGGACTGTCCTGCTGAGATAATGCCCCCCCCCCCAATCTGGGAAGTGCCCGTGGTCACCGTGGCAACAGGGACGGGAGGAACGAAGGTCTTTCCCCCGTTCAAATTGTTGGTGCACAGCCACCAACGGAGGTCCTGCTTGCACCTGTATGTGATCAAGATGGGATGAGATAGTGGAAGTCTTTGTAGAGACCATTGGACAAAGAGGAGCCACTGAAGAAGTCTAGAGGGACTAGCATGACAGTCGCCGCCATGGTCCCTAGGAGTTGTAGAACCACTCTTGCCTGTGCTTGTCTGAGTGGCATCAGTATATGAATTTGTCGTTGCAATACCGTGATCTTTTCTTGTGGTAGGAATATTCGCATTTGAATGGTGTCCAGCTCTGCTCCTATAAAGGTGACACGCTGTGAGGGCAATAAGGCAGATTTTTCCCAGTTTATCGTTATGCCCAATTGATGACATAGACTGATGGTAGCGTCCTTTGTTTGAACTAGTTGATGCCTGGTGGGGGCAGTAAGGAGCCAGTCGTCCAAGTACGGAAACACCTGGAATCCTTGACGTCTCAAGTGAGCCGTCACCACTGCCATACATTTGGTGAACACCCTGGGGGCTGTGGTGAGACCAAAGGGCAGGGCTCGAAACTGGAAGTGACTGGCTCCCAGCCGGAAGTGTAGGCTACCCCTGGATGCTTTGTCCATTTTGATATGGTAATAAGCATCCTTGAGATCGATGGAGCACATCCAAACTTTCTCTCCCAACAATGGGAGGATTGACTGTAGAGTGACCATCCGGAACTTGGACTTGTGTACGTAATTGTTGAGTTGACTGAGATGTAGTATGGGTCTCAGGTCCCCTATTCTTTTCGGTACCAAAAAGAATCTTGAGTAAGTCCCTAATCCGATTTGGTCTGAGGGGACAGGTTGGATGGCTCCTTTTTCCAGCAGCTGAGACACCTCTGAGGCTGCTTGATCCCTTTGACTGGGTGGAACCATCTGGGATTTTCCTTATTGGCGGGGGTATTGAAGAGAATGGGATGAGGTAACCTCCGGAAAAGTACAGTTTTGTACCTACCATAAATGTAGATGTTCGAAGATCCACATTGCTGCAGTCCTTACTTATGGGTAGTCCGCTGTCCTCGGTCGGCCCGAATACCAAAGTATTAGGCTGACGTCGGTCATGGGCGCTCAGATCTGACATCAGAGCGTCAGGGTATAAAAGCGCATGACCGACGTCATATCCTCAGTCTTTTCTTGTCCCAGATGTCAGAAGGCCCTAAAAAGAAAGGCCACAGCCAAAAACAGAATACCTCCCAAAAACAGGCCCAACAACAACCATCACCCAAACCATATAACCATGCCAAACTACAGTGGGGAAGGAGGGAGGGTAAATTGGACTGCAGCAATATGGATCTTCGAACATCTACATTTATGGTAGGTACAAAACTGTACTATGTTCTTCATCTCACATTGCTGCAGTCCTTACTTATGGGTAGAATCCCAAAGCAACGGGAAAGGGAGGATGGCAAAATCATAAAGCATTAGGGGCTGCTAAAATGCCCTGTAATATTGCAGTGGCAAATCCAGCCCTAGATTTAGAATAAAGAGGAAGGTGGTAATGCTTAAAAAAGTATGTACTGAACTCCAAGTAGCTGCTTCCAAAATATCTTTTGTAGCTATCCCCCTTAGAAAGGCAGTAGAGGTGGCAGTAGCTCTAGTGGAATGAGGTCTGATTCCAGCCGGAATCTCCTTACCATGATGGGAATAACAGAAAGAAATACAAAACCCAATCCACTTAGAAATAGTTTGTTTTGAAACAGGTTTACCCTGAGAACCCAAAGCAAAAGAAACAAACAACTGCTGAGACTGTCTGAACTCCTTGGTTCTGCTCAAATAATAACGCAACTGCCTGTGAATATCCAAAGTATGCAAAATCTTCTCCCCTTTATTTTGCATAAAAAGTAGGCAAATGAATAGTTTGGTTTAAGGCCACACTAGAAACCACTTTAGGCATAAAGGAAGGATTAGTACGCAAAGATACCCTATCCTTATGAAAAATCAGGAAAGGCTCCACTGCCATAAGGGCCTGTAATTCAGAAACCCTTCTTGCAGAAGTAATGGCCAACAAAAAAGCAGTTTTCCAAGACAAATACTTTAACTCGGCCGTAGCTGCAGGCTCAAAAGGTTGTAGAGTAAGTTTTCCAACACAAAATTGAGATCCCAAGCAGGAGTAGGAGCTCTACGTGGGAGTCTTATGTTCTTTGCCCCTCTAAGAAATTGCTTAAACAAAGGATGAGAGAATAAAGGAGGGTCACAATCATAGTGAGCAGAAATGGCTGCAGCATGAATCTTTATAGAGGAGAAAGACAAACCTTTGTCCAGTAACTCAGTAAGATATTGAAGAGAAGCACTTAAATTAGGCTTGGAAACATCAAAATCCTTCTCTTTGCTCCAAATAAAAAATCTCCTCCATTTATCAGCATAAACTTTCCTTGTACTAGGCCTTCTGGCCTCCAAAATAACATTCAAAACTTGTTGTGGCAGCTGAGACCCTCCAGGGTCTAAAACAGAATATGCCAAGCTGTTAGATGCAGAGACTGAATCCTGACATTGAGGAAGTGACTGCCCTCCTGAGACAAAAGATGCGGAATTAACGGTAGAGGCCATGGAGGCTCCCTTACTAAACTCCTCAGAAGTGGGTACCAGTGCTGTCGAGGCCCATCCGGTGCTATCAGAATCATGGATGGTTTGTCTTGTCTGGCCTTCAAGAGTACCTTGGGGAGGAGAGGCAGAGGTGGAAAGGCATAGACATGAAGATTGTTCCAACTGAATGATAGAGCATCCACCTTCCAAGCTGTGGGATGAAACCTTTTTGTGCAAAACTTTGGCAACTGGTAATTTAGTGGAGAAGCGAACAGATCTATGTCTGGAGTCCCCCATAACACTGTCAACTGCTGGAATACATGAAGATCCAATTTCCACTCGTGAGGATCCACTATCTGTCTGCTCAACACATCTGCTAAGGAGTTCTGTGCTCCTGGCAGAAACCTTGCTTGAAGATTGAGGTGCAAACTGAGAGCAGTCTCCCACAAAATCATCGCTTGCCTGCAAAGTGGGTATGAATGGGTTCCCCCTTGCTTGTTGATGTACCACATGACAGTAGTGTTGTCTGTTTGAATCAACACCTGCCCTGGGTGAAGTAAATCCTTGAAAGCCATTAATGCAAACTGGACTGCTAACATCTCCTTCAAGTTGATATGCAAATGTTGAAGTCTGACAGGCCACGTGTCTTGCACCCATTTTCCATTGAGGTGTGCTCCCCAAGCCTTGTCCGAGGCATCTGTCGTTAGAATCTGACTCGCCTCTGGTCGGGTCACAGAGAGTCCCTTGTTTAGGTGACATTCCTGAGCCCACCACAAAAATTCCTTCTGAATGCAAGGTATTATCTGAATGACAGTGTCTAGATCTTGGCAGTGTTGTGTCCATACATTTTGAGATACCATTGAAGCTTCCTCATAAGCAGTTTGGCATTGGGAAGCACCAGAATACAAGATGCCATGAACCCCAAGGCTTGAAGGACTGTCCTTGCAGTCAGCCTGGACTGTAGAGACATTTGATGGAAATAAAGAGAAAGGCTTCTTTGTTTGTCCGGGGTCAAAAAAGCCATCTGGGAAGCTGTATTCAGTCTCACACCCAGAAAGCACATGTCCTGAGAGGGTACTAGACTGGACTTTGTTTCGTTCACAGAATACCCTAGGCATCTTAACACTACCATCACATATTGTAGATGATGAAGAAGTTTGTCTTTGTCTTGAGCAATAATCAGGCAATCGTCCAAATAAGGATAAATCTGTATTCCTCTTAACCTGAAAAAGGCTATCACTGGAGCCAGAACCTTTGTGAACACTCTGGGCAGTAGATAAGCCAAAGGGCAATGCAGAGAACTGATAATGTAAATTTCCAGCTCGAAAACGCAGGTACCTCCTGCAACTGGGCCTGATAGGAACATGAAGATAAGCCTCTTTGAGATCCAGAGTTACCATCCAGTGGTCTTTTCCCAACAGAGGTAAAAGCTGTTGTAACGTCAGCATCTTGAACTTTGGAATGTCCAGGTAAGTGTTGAGGATAGATAAATCCAAAATCGGTCTCCACGTGTTCCCCTTCTTTGGAACTAGAAACAGGCGAGAATAAAATCCTAGGCCCACTTCTGACAGAGGAACTGGCTGTATAGCTCCCATTTGAAGAAGTAAAGAAATCTGTTTGTGAGCCTCTAACCTTTGCCGAGGAGGAACATCTGGCATGCCTTTGAAAGGAGGCAATGTATGGAAATAAAACTTGTAGCCTCGGTTTATAATGTCCAATACCCATTTGTCCTGGGTGACTAAAAGCCAGTTTTGCTTGAAAAGTGCTAACTTTCCTCCCAAAGGAGCTGCCAGGCAAGAGGAATCTGGCAGCTGAAAATGCAGGTCATTGGGCCTGTTTACGAAAGGACTGGCCCCTGCCCTCACCTGCAGACTGTGCAGGCGAACTCCATGTTCTAGGTCTGAAGGAACTTTGAGCTCTGCCCCTACCAAGTCTAGATCTGCCCCTAGACTGAGAATCAGAAGAAGGGTACGTCCATCCTTTAGTAGGCCAATTTCTACTAAACTTTGGAGGTTGCACCTGCAAAAAATCTTTAACAGTCTGCATAGACTTAGCGTTGTCCTCCATTTTCTTTAATACAGACTCTACAGGAGGACCAAACAAAACTTCAGACTGTAAAGGGGCATCCAGAATTCTAGTCTTAACATGCTCAGACAAATTCTGATCCTTAAGCCAGGCGTGCCTTCGAATAACTGAACCAGTGGCAGCCACCCTAGAAGAAGCCTGTAAAGCATCAAAGCCACACGGTAAAGAATGCTTGCCCACCTGTTCAGAGACATGTACCAAATCCTGCAGTTCTTTACACTCAATACCCTCTGCTAAAGCATCCACTTTAGATTTTAGCTGAGAAAGGAGGAAATTCTGATATTTCAACATATGAAACTGGCAATTTAAAGCCCTCATTGCTAACGTAGAAGAGGTATACACCTTCTTACCCCATCTATCCAAAGCTCTAGCTTCCTTATCTAGAGGAACCGGATTTTTACAACAGAAGCTCTAACACCCTTAGGCCCCTGACTAATAGTTTCTGGGTCTGCCCTAGGACTTTTATACAGATATTTATGAGCCTCAGGCACCCTGTAATACCTGTCTGGTTTGACTGGCAGGAGGCACAGAATCTGGATTAAGGGAAGCCTCGAGAAAACATCTTGAACAACATCCAAAACTGGAGGTATAGCTAAGGGTCTATGCTGTGGTAAAACAAAATTCCCTAAGCCTTTTCCGAGAATCAGAGAAATCCTGTCCTTCCCACTTAAAATGCTCCCTCATGGAATGTAAAGTTTCTGAAAAAGAAAAATCCTCAGGAGGAGAAGCAGAAGGAGTGGAATCCTCTGCATCAGAATCCGAATAAGGAGGAAAATCTTGAATGTCTTCCACAGAAGACTCTGAATCATCTGAGGCCTGCTCCAAACTTTCCAACTCTAGCTCTACCCTGGGCCTCTTATCAGGAGGGGGCATAGAATCTCTAATTAAAGTAATCAAATCTTCTGCCATTTTAAGCATGTGCTTTTTAGGCACAGACCCTGAGGAACCAGGACTGACACCAGAAGAAGGCAAAACAGACCTGCCCTTAGAAGGAGCCTTAGAAATAGTAGCAGAAGGCCTAACCACCCTAGGCACAGTAGGGAGAATAGTAACCTGTGAGGCCCCTTCAGCCTGACCTGAGTCCTGTGAAGCCACCTCATGCAAAATCAAAGTTTCCCCCTGAGTCTCAACAGAAACTTCAGCCGGATCCACCTGTTCCCCTGTAGCTTCTAATGGACCAGCGTCCGAAACGGACGAATCATCCTGCCTAGGCTTCACAGATTTGTCTTTGCGCTTCTTCGAGGATCCGACGGCATATTATAATTACACCGCTTGCCAAAGACTAACCTAGCGCAATCTAACCTCCGTTTTATAGTGCGCTTATTGAACCTAGCACAAAACCGACACCCGACTACGTCGTGCTCCGGTCCCAAACAAGGAATACAAAGTGAGTGGTAATCCCTATGCGGTATCTGTTTCCCACAAGAAATACAATTATTCACTTTTTCTGACATCCGGTAAATAACTGAGGCAAGAAAAAACAAAAATATTCCCCAACGGGGTACTTAGCCCAACTTGGTATCGGTCTGAAACTCCGAATTCGAAAAATTTCAGAACGCCGAACGGCACTTGCAACGCTGCTTCTGCATCGGACCATGCGGCAAAAAAGACTGAGGATATGACGTTGGTCATGTGCTTTTATACCCTGACGCTCTGATGTCAGATCTGAGCGCCCATGACCGACATCAGCCTAATACTTTGGTATTTGGGCCGACCGAGGACAGCGGACTACCCATAAGTAAGGACTGCAGCAATGTGAGATGAAGAACATCTATCCTTAGTACCCATTGGTCCTGGGTGATGCTCTCCCAAGCTTCCGGGTATAAGGAAATTCGACCCCCGACTGGCTCCGGATAAGCACAGTCGGGCACACCCTCAGGAATGAGAGTATGGAGAGCCACGAAAGGAGTCGCGGTCTCCCGAATTGTAACCCTCTGGAGGGGGGGGTTCACCTTCTGCGGCAAGAAAGAACCTCTGATTTCTTGAACAACATCTTCCCCCCTCACTGGGCCTTGGGATAAGGCCTAGAAGGAAGGAAAAAACGGACCCCGACGGCAGACAGGGTCTTTCCTTCTTGCTTGCACCTGATGAGCGTGTCTTTCACTTTGGTCCCAAACAAGGAGGAACAGTCAAATGGGGCATCAGTGAAGGAAGACTTGAAGGCCTCCACGAAGTGACACAGGCGTAGCCAGGCCTGCCTTCTAAGGGTGACCCCTGAGCTCGCCGCCCTACTCGCTCCTTTGGCCGCATATGAAATGAGCTGCATGGACGAGTTAGTGATGGAGTTGAGGATAGAAACCTGTGCGTTAACCGTCTGAGCTACCGCCTCAGGTATGTTACCCGTAAAAGTATCTCCCAGTTCTTTGAGGAGATCTCTCTGGAGCAGAGTGAAGTGAGATAAATAATTCAGTGACCGTAAGGTGAAGGTTGCTGAAGATAGGGTACGCTTCCCGTACCGGTCCATGGTCCTAGACTCCTTGTTAGGAGGATGAACCAATGAGGAAGATTCTGCAGCTTCCTTCTGGGTGGCTGCCGACACCACCGTGGCATCTACCGGGACTCCTTTTGATAGAAACTCTTTTCCCTGGGGTGCGGACAGGAACTTGTTGGGGCGCTTGGGCACGGGCTCTACAGATTCCGGATTTTCCCACACTCTTCGACAAATGAGGTCAAGCAGTTCGAAGGGTGGAGACACCCAAGAGGCGGAAGGTTGAGCGCCAAAAGCCTTAAGGAATACTGACTCCTCCTCCTCGGAAGGAGTTTTGGAAGGCCAGCCTCCTCTTTGTTTCAGTATCTCCAGGATATCGGAGAAGGAAACATCATCAGAGGAAGACTTGGGGGACCGTTCCGATACTTGAGGTCAGTATCGGAGGTGAGAGACTCATCCTGGGATTCTATGTGCTTCCTCTTGCACAATTTCTTTCTAGGGGGCTCCTCAGGCAAAGACTCTGGAAGACCCTCAGAAGGTTGGGGACCACTCGTGGGGGTGTCCTTAGGGCCTGGCGCTCTGCTGTCTAAGGACACGTGAGTGTCAGAGGCTCTCGCCGAGGTGGTAGGATACGGAATGACCGACCCGGGTGATGTAGCTGACGATCTTGCCAGCGCGCTCCGCATGGTCTCGAAGGCAGTTCCTCCCGGCTCCGAGAACCGACCGGCCTCTGAGGCCACGACTGGGATCCCCCGAGCCGATGCACCAAGTGGAAGACTCTGAACCGACAGCTGTCCCGACGTACCCCCCTCGAGCCCGACCGAAGAGACCAGAGTCTCGAACCCTGTGGATGGAACCGACAAGGTCAGAGCTGAAGTCAGCACTGATAAACCCAAAGGGGGGTATCGGAGTCGGCCCAGGAACATCACTCGGAGTGGAGCATACCGGCTTCGACGACAAGGAAGTGCTCGGAGGAGGAATCATCGAAACGGACATGGTAACTGGCTCCACAGCCGAGTGGGTCGGATCCAAAAACAATTTGGCCAACACCGGCGATTGCAGGAGCCTCTGCACTACCCTGTCAACATCCAAATCAGAAAGCCAGGAGGATTTGGAGGAGATAGATGGAGACTGGGATCTCTTGTCCGTTGAACCAAGTCTGACACTGGGCGATCAGCTCCGAATGGGCTCAAGGATAATTGGAGCCAAAGTTGATTCGGTTAATACAGATACCTCCTGCGGCCCTGAAGACAGTGGAGCCGAGGAGGTAGAGTCCAAAACTGTAATCTTCTCCGGGGGCTCTGAAGTAGCAGATGGAGCCGGAGACCTTTTCTTGGACTTGGAAGCTTTAGACTTAGTACTAGAAGCCGAATCAATAGCTTCCTCAAAAGATGGTTTTAAAAATCCTTTTAAAATTAACTTGTTTTTTCTCTCCTGGAGCATCCTAGGACTGAACGCGTGGCAAAAGCTACACGACTCTTGTAAATGGATGGCTCCGAGGCAGTAGACACACACAGAATGTCCATCCGTGATGGAGATTTTATATCCACATTTGGAACATTTCTTAAAGCCAGAAGGCTTATGTTCCTTCTGATCTTTGGACATTTTACAATGAACGGTAAAGGAAGCCTAGATGTAACTCGCAAAAAATGGCGGGAAACACCACACAATTTTGAACACCAGGTACTAAAACCAACAGGCACACTGAAAACCTATAATCTAAACGGTTCACACAACAAGACACAGCGGGAAAACAATACTAGTCACACACAAGAACTTCTAATTGAAAAGGTTCTTCAGGAAACACAAGACCAAAGGTTAATTGAATGACAGAGGGGAGGACAAGGTCCTCTAACTAAAACGGGCCTAGCCCGCTGGAACAGGAGGGATACCAAACAACTAACACAAGCACTGAAACACACACACAAATAAGCGATCAGCAAGAATAGCTATTAAAATAGCTTTTGGGTTTGCATAAACAATTTTCTCAAAGAGAAATAGTAAAAAAGAGGGTACTTAGCCACAGCCAAGTGAGACCACGTCCAAGCTATACAAGCAGCAAACGAGATCTGGGGATAGGGAGCAGTGCACCATGGGATACCCTCTTAGCCCAGCCAGTGAGAGACTTTGAGCTAGTAAAAATTGGCCGAGTCGAAGCCGATATTCGGCTGCAAACCCACAGGTAAGAATGTAGGCGAGATAGGACTACATAACATCTCATGTTCATTGTATTTTTATATTCACTTTTTGCGTACATACTTTTCAGCATATTAAAAATATTCACTTTATCCAACCATTAAGCCTGCATTCCTTTCACTACTCTTATTTCTGCATCATTTTCATCTCCTCAACATTCCTTTCTTCACCGTCACTCTGATCCTCACTGAGGAGGTATTAATCACAAGTAATCCACTTAAGGGTACGCATCTGGTTCTTTCCTCTATTTAATGAACCCCCCCAATTGCTTTACTTTCCTAACACCAAACACATCATCTAAGGTTGGTCTGATCCATGAAATCCATTTTCTGGTTATCACTTTTTTGCATGCTAACATAACTAAACTTAATAAGGCCTTATTAGGTCGTTACACTGCAAAAAATTTCCACCTTAGCAGCATCAGCTCTTTAGTGACTTCTATCTATGCTGATTTTGCACTGCATCTTTAAACTCTTAAATTTCATCTATCAGCTGGTTTACAGGATTAAAGAGCAATTAACAAGCTGTTTCCAATTGTCCAGTGGGTGCATGGTTTGACTCCCTCAGCCTCCACTGCTTAACTGTGTGACTCTGAGCAAGTCAGTTAACCAGACATTTCTACCGGGCTGAGCACAAAAAATGTCCATGAAGATTAATGCTCTAGCCTGTTAAACAAATATATATAAACAAATACACAAACTCGGTCAACTCTGTTCTTTTTGGGAGTGTGCATTCTCCCAGTTTCTTCTCTCCACACATCTGCAACAGCTGCATTCAAACACAGGGAAGATCTTTTGCAACAGAGTATGGCTATAAAAATATCTATGTAAGTATTTCCATGAAACATATGCTAAACCATCTTGACTTAGTTACACACTCAGAAGTCCTGTCTCATCAACATTTTCCATTTTGTCCACCCAACCTTTTCTCCCAGTCCTGCCCAAGTTTGTATGATTCATTTTTATATCTGTTCTGCATAATTTTATAATTTCTACTAATTATCCTCTTTTTATAACCTATTCTCACCTCCACAAAATATTCAACCAGGGCAGCCACTCACTGACCCTCTGACTATATATTCTGCTACTGGTAAGAAAATCTATCTGAATTATGTAATCCAAACTTTTTATTTTTTTTTTTAACATCCCCCATTCTCTTTCTTCACCCTTGTGGTAATTTGTTCCTAATAATTAAATTCTTTAGCTAACTTTCTCCAACTACTTCCTGTTTCATGCCTACTCTCTGTCTGTATTGGAAAAAATCTCTTTACTCCATCCCTTCAATAACTTATTTTGCCTTTGAGCCTTCGTATATTCTCATAATTAACCCTATTATTCTATCAGAGACTGCAAAAGCTGCAATCATCCAATTCATAGATCCCCAGCTGACCATCAAAACCCACCAACCACCATTTTCTTAAACCATTCACCCTGAATCATCACTGTTCTTTTAATGCTGTCAAACGTTTGCCTCTCCTCCACAAAACCATACTGATCCATATCTAGCAATTTTGGCAATACCTTTGCCATTCTCGTATCACAAACAGTTTGTAAACATGATTTAAAACTTTGGGGTAATACAGCCAGATCAGCTTTCTTCCAACATTCTGGTACCCCCTTCCACCTTTTAAAATACTGTTGAACAAACCCTGCCAGATCTTTATCACTGTCTTCCTTCCTACTTTCCACAGAAATATCACTTCTTCCAGAAGACTCCCGTATTAATTATACATCACCATTTTATCTCATCTCTTTACTTGTTGAGCTTCATTCTTCCTCTAACCTTGGCATAATTAAACATGCCATATATAGCTCACTTTGTGCTGACATAGGAAAACGAAACCCTGACTATGAACCAGGTGACCAGTGTCTGCTTAGCTACTCAGGAGCCAGAAGAGAGCAAGCCCCACACCCCAGCTTATATATACCAAATTTGAGATCACCAAACCTCGGAGAAAAGGGAATATTCTGAGAAATGGCATCTCATACTTACTACATACAACTCCAATCTTCTGGCCGTTCAATCTCTGCAGTTTGGGACTTGCTCTAGCAGGTCCCAACATTTCAGATGTTTATCGACAATACTATATCAGTGCAGTATATTTTTAAAGTGCCTTGCATTCTAGTACCTTCAGTTATAACACATTCAACATAACGTTGTATTAACTGTGCAAATTACAGCACTACAAAAGATTTCCTTCACCCAAAGAAACTAAATATTAAAAAAGGATTGCAATTTTTGTCTAAGTTTTGATCTCCACAGGAGTGGTGGATACACTTAATTCACAGCAACTCTTCATTGTCGCACCAGTCACACTTAACAAACAGCTCACGATGTGGCATGCATGCAAATTAAACATCAAAATATCTAGTCACTGCAAATTTCTGTTAGTATATTCCTGCTATTTCATTACATTTGATTTGTTCACATGGAATCATGTTTATTTTCTTTAAGACCACATTCAATAATTTGTTCAAACTACACAATTCTAGTAAACTGCAAGCATTTCACATCATTAGTATTAAAACTCATGCTAAGAAAGAATGCCTCCAGCAAAACCAACATTCAAAAGCATTGCACAGAGGCAGACATTTGCTTAGCTGACACCATGTGAATAACAACTTGGCCTGAAAGTGAGATAACACACACAGAAGAACACTCAAATAATACTTCCTATCACAGCCTGGTTCAGTTTTTCAATACATTCCATTTTACATAAAAACAGTTCCTTCTGACATTAGAATCCTATCACCAGAGTTAACAATAAATGACAAAGCAGGAAATAATCAGCAGTACTAAGGGAAAGAAAATATTCTTACCATTCAAAGCAGGATCACTTATCTCGGATACTTTTCTTGGAGCTGACACAACTACATCTCCTGGCACTCTGGGACTCTCTACATACTTAGGCTTTCTGATTGGACCTGCAAAGGGAAAGAAAATAACCAAGTTAGCTTTTTCCACACTGGATTTAAACACTGTTTAATAATCAGGAGACATATGACATAAAAGTCAGTAAAGACCACCCCCAGGAAAAATCTGAATAAACAGAACTGATGCGGTGCTCAAATATGTAGTAAAACAAATAGTATGTTACAGTCCACTGTGAAAATAATTTTCTCTGGTAAAACTACCACAGATCAATTGGTTTAAGGTGGAATTTGCAGAGTGAAATGTGTTTTTTTTCAGAAAAGACAATAAAATACATTCAAACCAGGATGCTATATTTTTCTGGTCTTACCTCCTACCTATAGTACAATTTAAGTATTTTTAGCTTTCTGCGGTAGAACACAGTATTTTTAGTTTATCATTTAGTAACAGCACTATAAAATCAACTTCATATATATAATTTCTCAAATGACTTTGCTTTACATTAAGGAATATGCTTATCCTTGTGTAAGTATATACTTATCAGTTTCCCAGAAAAGTATCCAAACAAGCTGCATCCAAAAAAATGATTTAAATTGTTGTTGTTCATGCTGCTGAAATAAACACCGTTTTCAGATTTCCTACATATAGGAAAATAAATATACCCTGTCAAGGCTGGCAAACAGAAGTTAATGCTGTGTGCTACTTAGAAATAGTTTGTTTCGACACTGGCAAAGATTAAGCTCAATGTGTATGACTCACGTATGTCTATGTGTGTGTATATAGAGTGGATAAAAGGTTTACATACCCCTGTTAAAATGCCAGGTTTTTGTGATATAAAGAAATGAGACCACAATAAATCATTTCAAAACTTTTCTCACCATTAATGTGACCTATAACCTGTACAATTCAACTGAAAAACAAATCTCTTAAGGGAAAAAAAAAAAAAAAAGAAATATATATATATATATATATATATATATATATATATAAAAAAATACAATACGCTTGTTGCATAAGTGTGCACACCCTTAAACTAATACTTTGTGTGTGAAACTTTGTGTGTGAACATGCCTTAAACTAATACTTTGTTGAAGCACCTTTTCATTTACATTCAGTCTTCTTGGGTACACACCTTCCATCAATTAATGAGACTCTGATTAACACTAAATAAAGTTCAGCTGTCCTAGTAGGATTTTCCTGACATTTACTCAGTTGCCTGCTACAGCAAAAGCCATGGTTCACAGAAAGCTTACAAAGCATCAAAGGGATCTCATTGTTGAAAGGTATCAGTCAGAAGAAGGGTACAAAAAAGTTTCCACAGCATTGGATACAACATGGAACACAGTGAAGACAGTCATCAAAAAGTGGAGAAAATATGGGATGACAAGGACGTTGCAAAGAACTGGATGTCTCTCCAAAATTGATGAAAAGACAAGATGGAAACTGGTCAGGGAGGCTGCCAAGAGTCCTACAGCAACACTGAAGGAGCTGCAGGAATTTCTGGCAGTACTAGTTGTGTACTACATGTGACAACAATCTCCCGTATTCGCCATATGTCTGGACTATAGGGTACGGTTGCAAGACGGAAGCCTTTTTTTACACAGAAAAATATCCAGGCCCAGCTAAAATGTACAAAATAATACATTAAGTCTCCCAAAAGCATGTGGGAAAATGTGCTATGGTCTGATGAGACCAAGGTTGAACTTTTTGGCCACAAT